>NC_083107.1:50438853-50743103 GCF_949774975.1 Lagenorhynchus albirostris | reverse complement strand
AAACACTTATTTACACTTAACAGTTTATTGATAAAGGATGCAGATGAACAGCCAGATGAAGAGATACGACAAGTCTGGGGCGGGGGCGGGTCCTGAGCACAGGAGCTTCTGTCCTGTAGAGTTGAGTTGCGTCACCCTGCTGGTGGACGTGTTTGCCCTCCTGAAAGCTCTCTGGACCGAACATGCCCCCTGCCACCACTACTGGGGTTTTAGGAAGCTTCCTCACGTAGGCATGATCAATTATGAACTCCATTTCCAGCCCCTTTCCCCTCTCTGGATGATAGGGGAGTGGGGGTAGAGCTAAAAATTCCAAGCTCCTAATCATGGCTTGGTCTTTCTGGTGACCAGCCCCCATTCAAGAGCTCATCTCGGGTCACCTTATTAGAACAAGAGATGCTCCTAGTGCTCTTGTCACTTAGGAAATTACAAGGGTTTTAGGAACTCTGTGTCAGGAACCAGGAGCAGAGACCAGTACATTTTCTCTTATCTCACAGAGACTAGCATGGTGTAAAATGATACTCATAACTAATCAGTGGAATCAGAAAAGAAAGTCAGCATAGGAAAGAAAATTACTGTTTTGTCAAAATGACAGTAGTAAGAAAGGAAAATGAGGTATATTGTCAGGGAAAGTATTACCTGCAAATGAAGGAACGGAAACAGGTGGCTGTGCTCAACAAAAGGGGTGACGTGACCCGAGAATCTGAAAAGGAAGAGAGGGCGGGGTCCATGAGGGAGGATAAGAGGCCAAAACTATAGGGCGGCTTGTTGGTGGTGGAGGAATAACGGAGATGCCCTTGTGCTAAAGGTTGTTATTCAGAGCGATTGAATTATTTTGATCTTTTACCATGATGGACTGCATTTCAACTGTTGGCTTCTTTGCTAATTTGGTAATGTTTTGGCTCCAGCCTCATATTTGTGTGAATACTGTAAACTTTCATTAGCAGCATCTTGCTAGCCTTTTTTCCACTTACATGAATTTTTAAATCCATTTCATAAATATGTTTAAAGGGTCAGATAAAATTTAATTGTACTTCATAAAACTTCTAGGTTGGAGTTAAGGAAATTACGTTATATTAGTCAAGGGAACGTGGGCATAGAATAAATTTTTAAATCTTTGTTAATTGAAACTCATGTCTTTTTATTATCATTTACCAAAATATTTACTAGAACAAGGATGTTAATACTAACTTGATAATTAATTTAGACTTTAGGTTGGTTTTTCCAGTCATATTCTATTTGGAAAGTCTGATTCAGCAGATTTGTGACTAGTGGTAGGCCTTGGACCTGAGTTAGTGTCTGGAGGACACATGTAGGGAGGCACCTCATATCTGTTACCCAGAACTCTCCTATAGTTCATTTTGATTTTAGTGTTACTTGCTCATTTAACTTGATTAGAAAATCTTAGTGTCTTTTTCTTAATTATTTTGCCAGCCGTTTCCAGTTACTTCTCAGTTACATTAAATAAAATGTAAATGATTTGAGAGAGAAGACGTTTACCAGTGAGTATCAATAATTTAGGTGCAATTACAGCCAATTTACCCAGCAACCTCAATTTTGTCAGACACAGATCTGGGAAAGTCTTCTCGTGGTGGGAAGTTGGGGGCCTGTGGTGTGGTTGGTGTCTGCCTGTGGTGAATAAGACCAGGCATTGCAAGCTCGTGCCTGAAGGGGCCCGTCAGTTTACAGATAATGAGGCAGAATGGCGGGCTGATATTCTGATGAGCTGGGGAAGTCATGGTCTGACTAAAGTGGACCGCTGCTGGTTGGACTACCTGATTATCACTGAATGGGAATTCTGACTGAGGATTTCTCATATGGACACATGTTTCAAAGTCTACTCTGAATTCCTCCCTCTAAACTCTGCTTTTGGTGTTCTCTCTCTCAGTAAATGGCCCCATTATCTACCCAGTGGTCTAAGCCTTGGGAATCAGCCTTAACTGTTGCCTCTCCCATTTTGCATTCACTCAGTCACCAAGTCCTGTTGGTATCGCATCATATAGATTCTTCACCTCAGACACCTTTCCATCCCACTGCCAGCACCCTAGTCCAGGCTATAGCATTTCTTACCTGAATTAATTGTCAGCCTCCTAATGCTTTTACTGTCTCTTGTCTTGGCTCTTTCTAATCCTTTCTCTTTGCTTCAGCCAGCTGTTTTTCTCAATATGTAAATATATTTATAAATAAAAATATAAATGTCTTGTTAACCCTTCAGGGGTTTTTCACTGCCTTTATATATTTACTGCCCTTATATTTCACTGCCTTATATTTTTGTGCGATTACTTGTCTAATGTCTGTTTCCCTCACGTGCTATAAGGGCAGAGACAGGGCTGTTTTGGGGTTTGACAGGCCCCTCATAAATTGTTGCCTCTGCCTATCTGTCTATCCTTTCCCTCCTAGGACTCATTGCCAAAGTTTCTCAGACTTTTTTGACCATGTCTCACAGTAAGATACACATTTTCATTTGACTTAGTGCATACCCATGGGTGTGTCTATGCAGTGTTAAAAAACAGAATTCAACTGAGTGAATTTTAAAGATCTTATTGGCTTTATTGAACAGTTCATGAATTGGGCAGCATCCCATCCAGGAGATAGAAAGGAGCTTCCTAGAGCTGTACAAAATGAAAGACTTTCATAGGCAGAAGGGAGCTGAAACAAGGAAGTTATAAAAAGCAGGTTGGTTATTGTAAGATTACTTTCCTTTAGGGTATTGTAGGGGTCTGTCAGGTGTATTACCTAACTGGTGCTGATCAGGTGATTCCTGATTGGCTGGTTTAAGATTCCATTTCTGGGAGAGCCGAAACTGTAATTAAGGTAAGCCTTGATTTGGGGACATGAGGCCTAGCATAAGCGACTCCATTTGGGGCCTGTTGTCTGTTTTAACAACATGTATACTTGGTATATATAAAAACTGAAATAATTATATAATAAATTGTATAAGCTGAAATAATATGTAAAACTGAAACAACAATACAGTGTACTTTGACATTTTTCAATGAAAAATGCTAAGATTTATTAAATTTATGATGGAGAAAAGTCTGCAATTTGAAAGAACAAACTGCATTTGTTTTTTGCATCTGTTCAAGTGAACTTGAACATCCTCCGGATCTCAAATATACTGCACACTCTTTGGCCTTTGTATGTGCTGTTCCTTTAGAATCAGACATTTATCCCTTCCTGTCTCACCTGGCTTTGTTGTCTTCATCTTTAGATTTTCACCTTCAAAGTCATTTCTTTGGCTAGACCTACATTTGAGTACACTCCTGTCCTAGTTATGCGTTTCCAAAGCACCCTGTATTTCCCTGTCATTATACTTGCCATCCTTCTTAGTAATTAGTTTAATGACTGTGTCATCTCTCCCCGACACCTGAGTGTATGGTATGTCCCCAGGGAACAAGTATTCCAGCCCAACTTCTGACATGTAATAGCCCTTCAGAAACTTCTTTTGGGAGAATGAGAAAATACCACTTAGTGTAGGAGAGAGAATGTGTCAGAAAGGAAACTGAAAAGCAGTAAAAGAATGGGAAAGTACTTAGTGATGAATGGTTGTGCTAGGGGTTCAAGATGCTTTGTCTTGCCATTGTTATTTAAGAGGGCCTGAAAGCTTACGGTGTTCTTTATTTTACTTTAGTGTCTATACTAATAAAGGTATGTTAGCAAAAATTGATTAATTCATTGCTTATATCATAACAAAGGACTGGTACCCAGAGGTTGTTAGGGCAGATAAGGGAGAAGCAGAAACAGCGAGAAGGTTTACCAAACACTTGGAGTACTCACTGTGTTCCTGACACTGCTAGCTGCTGAGGCTGTGATAGGACCCCAAAACAGTCTCTGCCCTTATAGCATGTGAGGGAAACAGACATTAGACCTGTCACACAAAAATATAATTTTGATAGATGTCATAAAAGGAGAATTCTAAAGTGGTATATCAAGAAAGTGCAACATTTTATTTTGGGGCAGTGCACATGCCAAAGTGGTTTTCATTGGTGTTTTTGCCACTTGATAAGTAGCCGTGCGGTTTGCGGGCTCCTAGTTCCCTGACCAGGGATTGAACCCGGGCCCCAGGAGTGAAAGCGCTGAGTCCTAACCACTGGACCGCCAGGGAATTCCCCTGAAAATTAGCCTTTCTAAATTCACTAAGGATAGTTTCCATAGTATTTCTCTCAATCGATGATTAAGTAGCATGAACATAGGCAAGATGGAGAAAACAAGTCCCCAAACTGGTGTTAATACACCAGTTAAGGCTTAGATTTAAAGCTGGCCAGGACATCATTCCAGGAGTATATTTAATGAACCACTTACCTTTTATTTTTTTTTTTTTAGTATTTAAATATTTATTTATTTATTTATTTTTGGCTGCATTGGGTCTTAGTTGCTGCACGCGGATTCTTCGTTGCGGCATGCGGGATATTTCCTTGCGGTGCGTGGGCTTCTCTCTAGTTGTGGCGTGCAGGCTCAGTAGTTGCGGCGCATGAGCTCAGTAGTTGTGGCTCATGTGCTCAGTTACCCCACAGCATGTGGGATCCTAGTTCCCTGACCAGGGATCAAACCTGCGTCCCCTGCATTGGAAGGCAGATTCTTAACCACTGGACCACCAGGGAAGTCCCTGAACCACTTACTCTTGATAGACTTATGGGCTTTCAGGTTATCCTGAAATTTGTTATAATTTTTATCATAGTAAATGGTGATGAAATGTTTGATAGTGATTAAATTATGCTTTGGGTTGTTACAGAATTGTAAGTACTTATGCTTATTGACCTAAACATTGCAGCAGTTTCTGAGGCACATAACAGCATTCTTTTAAAATTTTTCCTTGTGATGAGAATTCTGAGGATTTACTTACTCTCTTAACAGTTTTCATACGTATCATACAGCAGTGTTAACTGTAGTCATCATGCTGTACATTATATACTCAGTGCTTATTCATCTTGTAACTAGAAGTTTGTAGCTTTTGACCACCTTCCTCCAGTCCCCCTCCCCTCCCAGCCACAAATCTGATCCCTTTAACTATGAGTTGTTTTTGTTGTTGTTGTTGTTTTAAGATTTCATGTATAAGTGAGATCATAAAGTATTTGTCTTTCTGGAGTTCCCTGGTGGTGCAGTGGTTAAGAATCCGCCTGCCAGTGCAGCGGACACGGGTTTGAGCCCCGGTCCAGGAAGATCCCACATGCTGTGGAGCAACTAAGCCCAAGCACCACAACTACTGAGCCTGCGCCCTAGAGCCCACAAGCCACAACTACTGAGCCCGGGGCCACAACCACTGAAGCCCACACGCCTAGAGCCCGTGCTCTGCAACAAGAGAAGCCACTGCAATGAGAAGCCCGCACACCACAACAAAGAGTAGCCCCTGCTCACCGCAACTAGAGAAAGCCTGCGTGCAGCAATGAAAGCCCAATGCAGCCCAAATTAAATAAATAAATAAATATATGAAAAAAAAATAAAGTGTTTGCCTTTCTCTGACTTATTTCACTTAGCATAATGCCCTCCAGGTCCATTCATGTTGTTGTAAACGGCAGTATTTCCTTTTTTTTTTAATGGCTGAATAATATTCCATTGTGTGTGTGTGTGTGTGTGTGTGTGTGCGCACACGCCACATTTTCTTTATCCCTTTATCCATCGATGGATACTTAGGTTGTTTCCATATCTTGGCTATTGTAAAGAATGCTGCTATGAACATGGGAGGTGCAGATACCTTTTCCGATTAGTGTTTTGGGTTTCTTTGGTTATATTCCCAGGAGTGGAATTTCTGGATCATATGGCAGTTCTATTTTTGATTTTTTGAGGATCCTCCATACACAGTTTTCCATAGTGGCTGTACCAGTTTACAGTCCCACCAAGAGTGCTCAAGTGTTCCCTTTTCTCTACATCCTCACCAGCATTTGTTCTCTTGTCTTTTTGATGATGACCATTCTAACAGGCATGAAGTGTTACCTCATTGTGGTTTTGATTTGCATTTCCCTAATGTTGAGCATCTCTTCATGTACCTGTTGGCCATTCATATATCTTCTTTAGAAAAATGTCTATTCATGTCTTTTGCCCGTTTTTAAATTGGATTAATTGGGTTTTTTTGCTCTTGAGTTGTGTTGTTAGTTTTTTATCTATTTTGGATATTAGTGCCTTATCAGATAAATGTTTTGCAAATATTTTCTCCCCTTCCATAGGTTGGCTTTTCACTTTGTTAATTGTTTCTTTTGCTGTGCAGAAGCTGTTTGGTTTGATGTAGTCCCACTCGTTTATTTTTAATTTTATTACTTGTGCTTTGGGTATTATATCCAAAAAATTATTGCCAAGACCCATGTCAAGGAGCTTCTCCCCCATGTTTTCTTTTTTCTAAAAAAAAAATTATTTATTTATTTATTGGCTGTGTTGGGTCTTAGTTGTGTCATGCAGCACCTTCACTGTGGCATGTGGGATCTTTCATTGCCGTGCATGGGTTCTTTGTTGTGGCACGTGGGCTCTAGAGTGCACAGGCTTTAGTTGCCCTGCGGCATGTGGGATCTTAGTTCCCCCACCAGGGATCGAACCCACGTCGCCTGCATTGGAAGATGGATTCTTAACTACTGGACCTCCAGGGAAGTCTCTCCCCCATGTTTTCTTCTAG
Source organism: Lagenorhynchus albirostris (assembly GCF_949774975.1). Taxonomy (NCBI): domain Eukaryota; kingdom Metazoa; phylum Chordata; class Mammalia; order Artiodactyla; family Delphinidae; genus Lagenorhynchus; species Lagenorhynchus albirostris. The sequence goes on along the minus strand of NC_083107.1, from coordinate 50,736,505 downwards.
GAGTTTCATGTTTTCAGGTCTTAACAAATTTAAGTATTTAATCCATTTCAAGTCAATTTTTTGTAAGTGGTGTAAGATAAGGGTCTAGTTTCATTCTTTTACATGTGAATATCCAATCTTCCCAGCACTGTTTATTGAAGAAGAATGTCTTTTCTCCATTGAATATTCAGCAGCATTCTCAAAAATGAAATCTTCAGCGAGTTATAAATGAATCTTTAGGGGCTGACAATGAATCTAGAGTTCTTAGTGAAATTATTGAATTTGATTGCTTAGATATTCCCCATTTTGATGCATTTAAGGAGTTAACAGGGACTTCCTTAGCAGTCCAGTGGTTAAGACTCTGTGCTTCCACTGCAGGTTCAATCCGTGGTCAGGGAGCTAAGATCCTGCATGCCAGGGCCAAAAAATAAAAATTATTAAAAAAAAAAAAAGCAGCAGCAGCTAACAGTTATTTCCCAGTGTGATCTTTTGTATTTTTCCTAGGTGACTGTTGCATGTATCAGAACTAATGACCAGTGATTGGTTGCTTCATAAGCCCCTTGCTCCCTTCATAATGTCATTCATTCAGCATAGAGTTATCCATTGCCTACTTTGTGCCAGGCATTGTTCCGGGAACTACAATGGTAGATATGACAGATAAGGTCCCTCTTCTTATGGAGGTTCAGTAACAGTGGAAGGGTAGAGAGAGATAAATAAATGAGCAAGAATTTCAAAGAGTAGTAAGTACAACAAAGAAAGCATAATATTTTGATGTGACAGAGTGACTTGACTGGGCTAGGAAGATGCTGGACATGGTGGTCAAGGATGGCCTCTCTATGGAATTGCTGTCTCAGGTGAATCTCAAATGATGACAGAGAGCTCACTGTTAAGATCTAGGGGAGGCTAGTGGGGCCAGCTAGTATAAGTACCTATAGCTTGACTTGTTGAAGGAGTTAAGGGAAGCTAGGGTTGTCAAGCATAGCGATAGAGAATAAGGGCGCGCTTGTTAGGAGGTGAGGCCTATCCAAGGTTCTTAACATTTTCCATGCTGTGGACCCTTTTGGCTTCTAATAAAGTCTGTGAACCACTTGTCAGAATAGTGTTTTTAAATGCGTAAAATAAAACACATAGAGTTAAATAGGAAGCCAATTATATTGAAATACATTTATCAAAATATAAAAGAAATTCTTGAGAAATAAGTCCTTTTTATTAATGCATCAAATAACATGATCTGAGTGAAGTTCGAACTTCTTTAATTTTGAGCTAATGAGTTTAAATGTTAAAGTTATCTCCAAAAAACTATAATATGATATGAAAATATATCTGGAATTTTAACTGATGACAAAGACACAAGTACTGATGATACTACAGTGGTTTATTACTTACATTAACAATGGAAGAAAATGCTTGATTCCAGTTAGAGGTTAGAGAAAATGAAGATGGGATTTACTTCTCTTCTTTGTTTATGTACTATGTTGAATTCAAGGATCTATGGACCTTTGTTTAAGACCCTGGGATAGATCATGTAAGGCTTTTTAGGTTGTGGTAACTAGTGGAAGATGGAGTTTATCAAAACCCAATGGTGATGCTCGCTTTGGCAGCACATACACTAAAATTGGAACGATACAGAGAAGGTTAGCATGGCCACTGCGCAAGGATGACATGCAAATTCGTGAAGCGTTCCATATTTTTAGGTAATAGTGTTAAGATTTTATTTTAGTTTCTGTACTTCTGTAATTGAAAACAATCGTACTGAAAAGTATGTTATTTTGTTACTAGAAGTAAACCAAAAATGATTTTTAAAAAAACAACAACAACCCAATGGTGCCCATCAATTGATGAATGAATAAATAAAATGTGGCATATCCATACAATGGAAGATTGTTCCTCAGTCAAAAGTAACGAAGTACTGGTGCATGATACAACATGGATGAACCCTGAAAACATTATGCTGAGTGAAAAAAAGCCGTCACAGTATAATGTGATCCATTTATATGAAAAGACCAGAATAGGCAAATTTATAGATTCAGAAGGTGGATTAGTGATTGCCTAGGCTTGGAGGAATGGCAGGAGGTTGGAAGGAAATCGTAAGTTACTGCTAATGGGTACAGGGTTCCTTGTTTCTTTTGAGGGTAGTGACAGAGTTTGAAAATTGATTGTGGTGATGGTTGCACAAATCTGTGAATATACTAAAAACCATTGAATCATACACTTTAAAATGGAGAATTGTTTGGTATATGATTTATATCTCAATAGAGCTGTTATTTTTAATTAAAACCATAACCAATTGGGGGAAGAAAAACCCAGTTGGAAATTGCCAAGTGGGGCTCAGTACAAATTACAAGTAGGGGAAGGAATTCAAGATGCTAGTGAAGGCTTTGCAGGATATGGAACAAGTGAGCAGAGGAAGGGACTTTAACTCTGAGAAGAGCTGCAGCAAGGTGTGAGGGGCTAGAGGACATATTCTGAAGTTTATACAGGTACTTCTGTAATAATACCACTTGTGTTTTCTTGGAAAACCTTACCTTCTTCGAAGTCCTGTGCTAGAAAACAGAACTTACAGAAAAAAATAGAGATAAGGTAGACCTCAAAATATGAAAAATTTTAAGTGATTAATAACAAAAGCATTAACCTTTAATAAAAGCAATAGCCTGCGTAAATCTCCATTGCATTTGTAGCCAGCATCAAGTGACACCTGCAGCTTTAAAGTCTGGGGCTCATTTCCTCCTTCGAGATGCCCTTTGAGGGCATTTGCTTCAAATGTCAGTTTCAGCAAAGTTAAAAATCTGAACCGGGGGACTTCCCTGGTGGCACAGTGGTTAAGAATCTACCTGCCAATGCAGGGGACACGGGTTCAAGCCCTGGTCCGGGAAGATCCCACATGCTGCGGAGCAGCTAAGCCCAGGCGCCACAGCTATGGAGCCTGCGCTCTGCAGCCCACGAGCTCACAGCTACTGAGCCCACATGCCACAACTAAAGCCCGCGCGCGCCTAGAGCCTGTGCTCCGCAACAAGAGGAGGCCCTGCTCTCTGCAACTAGAGAAAGCCTGCACGCAGCAACGAAGACCCAACGCAGCCAACGTTAAAAATAAATAAATAAATAAAGTTATTAAAAAAAAAAATCTGAACCGGGTATATAGAATTCAGTTGAATAAAAAATTTCTTTTTAAACAGTGGCAAATGTTTTTGTACTCTTCATCTATACTCAGCCTTTCCACATACCTTAACATAGTGGAAAGTATAATGGTCATTAAGCCAGCTACTCTGAGGTCTTTGTATGTTGCTAAGCTTACTCTTAATTGTGTGAAAGCTTTCCCTTGATCTCTTCAAGACATTAATGGGCTGGGGGAAAAATCATTCGTGAACCAGTGCCACCACCATGTTTTGCTGCCATCATTCCCCTCTTTACCAATAGCATATGAGCTAATTCAGAATAAAGAACCAGGCATTGTAGCACAACAGACATTATGTGGGCAAAGTTGTTTATAGACTGTCTAATGTTTCACACATATGTACTATTTTCTAAGTATGTCTAGATGCTGTTGTGATTAATAATAAAATATGAATTCTCTCAATAGTTTTACTGATTGCCATCATAACGTTTTCATCATTTTCTCAATCAAGAGCTACCAATACGTCTGGAAAATGTTGGGAATTGTTGCTTTGGAGTGAAATGCAGTATGGTAGAGATTACTTGCAGCATTCTCCTAAGGGAATTTATTGGAGATCAGAAGAAAATCCTTGTGTTATAACCAATAATAATGCGTGGTAACTATTACTGAGCTTCTGTTGTGTCAACTACTGTATATATACTAAGCATAGTTGTCTTATTTATTCATCTTCTAGGTAGCTGTTGTTATTACTCCCATTGTAATAGACAAGGAAAAGGAGGCTCCAGATCACAGAGCCATAGATACCAGAGCAGGGATTGGCTTCCAGGTCTCTCTACTCATGCCTTTCACACTGTAGACCCTGTTGCTTCACTTACTTCTCCTCACATAATTCCCCAGCATGTGCTCTTGAACAGCATCAAGCGAAGTTCCATTTACTTGTGGCTTGATTTAACCTCTGTTAATTGGAGCACTGTATTATTAATGGAAATTAGGGATTTATAAGGTAAGTTAGATATTTTATTTTAATGACTTCAACTTTGGGTTATTAAATCTAAAAAGAAACGCTATTCATTTGGTTGTAATTAATGTCACGTTTCTGCATCTATAGTACCTCTTCTGAAGGCGATTAACAGACATGCAGGGCAGGCAGTGTTTTATTAGTAGGAAACTTTGAGTGCCAGATCATCTCCCTTACTATATAAGTACTAAACACATTTGAATTAAGATACCTGAGTGAGTAGTAACTTCAGAGATCTGCTACACAGTTTGTGCTTTGGGGATCAAAGGCTGCTCATTATTGCAAATTTTCATGATTTGTAGTTTTGTATTTTTAATATAGGACCTATTTATTTATTTATTTACTTTTTGCTTTCTTTTAGGAAAACATCAGGCATTGTTGTTGGCAGTTTTTGTGACTCCTCTTATTGATCTTCGTTCTGATTTCTCCAAGTTTCAGGAAATGATAGAAACAACTTTAGATATGGATCAGGTATGCAATATACTCTTTAAAACAAGCGGCAGAATAGTTTCGAAAAGCAAAGGCACATCAGAAAACTTTCCAGATTTCTCTTTTTAATATTTAATTTTGACACTTTTGTAAGGCACCTTTGAGACAGTGGATGTAAGATTAAGTGATGGGAAAAGGTTTTTAAACTTTTTTTTAATAACAATCATTTCAGTGGACGAAAATTAAGAAAGATTAACAGAGGAAGTGAATGTTGGGCATAAGTGGCCTGGTTAAAGGAAATTTCATAAATAAAAGATTTCACATGTGCAAGCTGAGTTTTGTTTTAATTCCAAGAAAGAAGGAAAGTTATAGTCACTGGAAAAGGGAAAGGTATAGAGGTAAACATAGAACGTAAGAGAAGTCAGCTTCTCTTGTTTTTTTTTCCACGTAGAGAAGGTCTTTGGGGGAGGAGGTTAGAGTATGGGTGTATCTCCTGAGTGGTTGTATACTAGAAAGTTAACCATGACTCTAAATACTAATACTTTGAAATTTTTTACACTAACTTTCCTGTTAAATATAATCATGCAGGAAATATGTGCTTACATTATTCTTATTAAAGAATAGTTAGATTCTTTGCATTCTTCTTGATAACTGGATTAAGTGGAGTTAACATTTGCCATATATGATATTGATTTATTTTGTTTTTACTGGATCATTAACTGAGATTTAAAGAAATTAAACCTCGTTTACTCTGTGCTCTTTGGATATTAGAAGCACGTGTGTGTGTGTGTGTGTGTGTGTGTGTGTGTGTGTGTGTGTGTGTGTGTGTGTGTGTGTGTGTGTGTGTGTGTATAAATGCTCTTTTCTGGTAATTTGTCAGTGATAGGGCAATCTTTTCCATTTACTTGTAGGTTAAACAGTCAGAAAACTTGCATCATTCATCCTTTGTTTAGGAAAACTTGTGTTTTAGCTCTTGTTTCCTCTGTAAGGTTGCTGTTAGTGGAATGATTTTAGGTGCCCAACTTTTAGGTCATTGGGAGCTCAGCAATCTGTTTTAACAAGCCCACCAGGTGATTCTGATACATGATTAAGTTTGAGACCCACAATATTAAGGCATGGAGATAGCAACTTAGAAGTTTCTAATAAAGCTGGCCACAAAGGGCAAAATCAACTGCAGCATTTCATCAGAGCTTTGCCTGGCCTCGGGGTTCCTTCAAGTGTGTAAATAGGTGTAATGACATGGAAAAGTTCAATTCTTGCTTTCCCACCTGGATTTTAGTCAGAGTTTTTGTTGACCATCAAGAGCTACACATTTACTTGCTTTCATTTAAAGGAATGTTTACAAATATCCAACTCTGCCCAGTCACAGGTAAGGCCACATCCTCACCTGTTGGGAAGAAGGGGGCAGCAGTATCCAGATGTTTAAAATCTTTGGATTTTAGAAGCACATGAATGTGTGTGAGCGCGTGTGTTTGTGTGTGTGTGTCGTCTGTGTGTGTGTAGGTATAAATGCTTCTTTTCTGGTAATATTTTGTCAGTGATAGGGCAGTCTTTTTCATTTACTTGTAGGTTAGTGTGCTTGTGGGTAGTTTTCCAGAAAGAGATTTAAAATACCAGGATATAAATTTTTAAACTGTTTTTCTTTATTTAGTGCATTTCTACTTATAAATGGAACATATAGTATTAGAACAAGTGAAACAAAATGATGGAAAGAAATACAGAGTCAAAAATGACCGTCCTTGATTTTTCTCCTTCCCTCTTTTCAGATGAACAATGTTAACAGCCTGGTGTGCTTTCTTCAGCTCCATTGTATTATCCTTATTGTGGGTTAAGGATTTTTACTTTGCTCTGAAATACTTGACACATATCTGTTAAACTAGAATTTGCTGTGACTGTAAAATAGTAGTCAGTGTTCACTCTTGAATGACGCTATGGGATTAGAGCGTTATAAGATTTTATAAATGTCTGGGAAGAGTGGATTGCGAAGGTAAGCAGTGCAATAATTGGTTGGATATAGACTGCAAAAGAAGAGGTCATTTGTCCTCATTTCATTGCTGTCACTTTAGATACGACAAGCCCCAGTTTTTAAATCTGAAAGTAGAATATTAAGTAGTTAACTTTGTAGGGGAAGAAAACTTTTCCTGTCCTTTCTTAGGTTCATTGTTTGGGGGACTGGTAATTAAACTGACCAAAAAAAAAAAAAATTTAGCAAGAGAACAGACTTGGAGTTCACAGAAAAATGTGACTCAAGGAAGCTGTTAGAATTTGGGAATATTAGGGGAAGGGGAGTGGGAGAAAAGGCACTTATTGTAAAACAAATGGCTTTTAGGAAAGATAAATGAGCTCTTTGGAGAACAGATGGAAGATATGATAGTTTTGACTTCCCTGGTTGTGAATCTCCCTGGGAAAGGACTTAACGACAATTGAGTTCTTTGGGGAGGCTCTGCTTTTAGGGAGATAAGAGAGTTCAGAAACAAAGTCTACTCTCATGCTTTCATCTCAATATAATTTTTATGCCACAGTGACATGTTGTGGACCCCTTCAACATTAAGTACTGTGCCAGTAAGATGTGAGTTATGGGTTTGCTTTTTTAAAATTTTCTGAGTAGATTATTTGTGGTTAAACTTAATATCAGATAGGACTCTTTATTTTTGCAGGTAATCTAAACTCTCAATATACCTTGGCTCATGAAATTCTAAGTCTAGAGATACGGTAGGCTTTATTTAGAGTCGCTTTATTCAGCAGCTCTGTGAGGCCATCCAAAGGACCTAATTTCTTGATCTCTTCTATTTTTTTATGATTTAAATTTTGACCTAAGGCTGGTTCCTCTTTTGGCTCTAGGATGGCTACCTACCAGTAGCAGTTCATGCCATATTCCAAGAAAGAGTCCTGAAGTTTGCCTTGATGGGACTATTTAAGCAATGATTGTGGCCAGAGAAATAGAATGGGATGTTTGGCCTAAGATACAAGGGGTAGGTTATTTCTCTAGTTGGAGATACACAAAGTAAGAGCACTACTGGGAAGGGAGAAGGAGGGAAATAACTGTTGTAAGACCACCAGGAGTGTCTCCTAAGATTCTGTCTTTATTCTCAGTTACAAACTTTTAAACTTAGCTCAGGTTATGAGGTGAATTCAAACCTTCACTGTCATTGTAGATATTTGTAGTGAATTTAGGTATTTCAGTTACGTGACTCAGAACCACTTTGAGAAAACCTCAAGAGGATATCAATCATTTCATGTATGATTTCATATTTTCTACCTGTGCACTTAAGAATTCATGTGATGAGAGGAGCAGTCATTTATATGAGTGGTTGGGTTAATTTTTGTTTTTTCCTAGGCTTAGCTTTTTATATAAATGTGTTGGGTGTTTTTTGTGGCTGCTTTCCATAAATCTTATAGAAAGGTTTTTTTTGGGTTTTTTTTTGTGGTACGCGGGCCTCTCACTGCTGTGGCCTCTCCCATTGTGGAGCACAGGCTCCGGACGCTCAGGCTCAGCGGCCATGGCTCACGGGCCCAGCCGCTCCGCGGCATGTGGGATCTTCCCGGACCGGGGCACGGACCCGTGTCCCCTGCATCGGTAGGTGGACTCTCAACCACTGCGCCACCAGGGAAGCCCCGGGTTTTCCATTTTTGAAGTAAATGTAGAGCAAAACTACCCCAAGACAGGGTTCAAAAAAAACAATGATTTTTCACAAAAATGTAAACAATATTTGTTTATTGGGTGATTCAGTGAGATGTATTAAATTTTTAAACCTTTCTGTATGTATTTGGACCATTTTATCTTTGAATCTTAGTTTTTACATACACTTATTACTGATAATTCATCTACTATTGGAAAAGTAATGACTTTAGATAAATTTTTATTGAAAATACTGGGACAGAAGAAATTGAAATAGTTTTTAAAAAACCACAATTAAATAATCCTCATACAACTATATCATTATTGTATAAGTATATGTAAGTTATAAAGATACTTTATAACTTTAAATTAACTATAACTTTAAATTAAATATAAATACTTTAAAGTTTTTGTACTCGGAAACGAAAAAGAAATACAAAACACGGAAGTATTCATATTCTTCCATCTAGAATTAACTGTCAAAATGTTGGCATTTTTTCTTATTGTTGTCCTATAAAAAACAAAACACTGTTTTTGTAAAACTGATACCTATATAAAATAGCATTCACACAATGCAGAAAGGTAGAGAGATGGTAGTTAAAAATATCCTCCACATCTACCACCCAGAAATAACTGTTAACTAACATTTAGTCTTTTCTCAAGTATGGGCAGTATTGAAGGTTTAGAGGACAGATGTTGAAATTTTGTGTTTTAGTCCCTTACAATAAAGTATTGTCCCACTCAAAATCCTAGTAGTGCCTCCATTGAGACACAGCTAATGGTACAGCTAATGGTCTTTTTATGGTTATGTACAGACAGATGCATAGATAGAGAAATGAGCTTATACTATAGACGTAACTTCTAATTTTAAGAGGGTCCAACCTAATGGTTTTCAGTGTAACAGAAAAAAAAAATTATGGGAGGGAATTGTTGAACTTCAGATGAATAATTTTTTACCATAAGAGAGGGAAAATAATCTAAAACATAGGTTAAAGAAACTTATATTAGGAAAAATATGAGGAGATTGGAGATTTCTTTGAAGGACATATTTCAATTTTGGAGTATTAATTACCTGCTCTGAAAGTTGAGCAGTTAACCACTCTTGTATGTGCTTCTGTAGAACTCCCTTCATACCTCTTGGTATTTATTAATAGTTATATTTTTACACTGGCCAGGGCTAAAATATGCACAACATGTCTGTAGCCTTAATTCCAGTTTCCAGGCTGTTTAATGTTCATGTTTATATGTAAATGGATTCAGTGCTTACCATGTCCTTTTACCATGGCTTCTTCATTCCTGGCCTTAAAATGCTTGATTCCACTTTTATTTGGCTAGATCTGTTTTTCAGGTGTTATGGGTTTTTTAAAAAGAAAGGTTGATGGATATTATAGTCCTTGAATTATTTCATGCTTGATAAGCATATCTGTCTTTTAGCTTTATTCTCGAGCAAATCTTTATTATTATAGTTACAGCTTTCCTAAACTTTAATGGTGATGCACCAGTATCTTCTGACATTCAGTGTCAATGAAATGTCTGTTATCACTTTGATTTACTACCGCCCTGTCCTCCCATCCGCCTCCCCATCCCCGCATTCCAGGTAATCTGCTCTGCCTGGATGCCTGAAGAATTCTTCGTTCCTGTTCCCTTTCCTTCACCCCTTTATCTTTCCCCACTTTCACCTTCCCCTTTTCCTCTGTCTGGCCCCCTCTGGGCCTTGACCTCTTTTTCTTTCCTTCTTTCTTCCCACCCCTTTTCCTTCCTTTCCCCTTCTTTCTATCCACATTCTTTCTCCTGTTAATTTCTCCAGCCACTTTCCCCCTTTTTGAGGTATTTAAAAGTTTAAAATTTTGATTATAAAATACTTGTCGGGCTTCCCTGGTGGCGCAGTGGTTGAGAGTCCGCCTGCTGATGCAGGGGACGCAGGTTCGTGCCCCGGTCCGGGAGGATCCCACGTGCCGCGGAGCGGCTGGGCCCGTGAGCCATGGCCGCTGAGCCTGCGCGTCTGGAGCCTGCGCTCCGCAACGGGAGAGGCCACAGCAGTGAGAGGCCCGTGTACCGCAAAAAAAAAAAAAAAAAAAAAAATACTTGTCATACTAATATAATCAACATTTGTATGCACACTATAAAGTCCTGTTTGCATACATCCCTCCACAGAATTGCATGCTATCCTGAAATTGGTGTTTATTATAATTTTCATGCATTTCATTAATGTTAATATTTTCATCATATCATTAATATGTGCTATTGGTTATTTCTAAACTTTATAAATAATATTGTCTTAAGTATTTTGATTAAAATTGCATTTAATTTAATGATTAACTTAGGGGAGAATCAACATCATTACAACATTGAGTCTTTTTTAAAATTAATTAGTTAATTAATTTAACATCTTCATTGGAGTATAATTGCTTTACAATGGTGTGTTAGTTTCTGCTTTATAACAAAGTGGATCAGCTGTACGTATACATATATCCCCATATCTCCTCCCTCTCAGCATTGAGTCTTTCTATCCATAAATATATTTTTTCTTTTTTTTTTCTTTCCAATGATTACATTTTTTGGAGGGGAATTTACATAAAATTAACCAATTTAAAGCGTGTTATTCATTGGTATTTAGTACATTTACACTGTTGTGCAACCACTACCAGTTAGTTCTAAAATATTTTCATTACCACCGAAAGAAAACCCATACCCATTAGCAGTTACTTACTTTTCCCAATTTCCCTAGATGCTGGCAACCACTAATTACTTTTCATCTCTGTGGACTTGACAATTCTTGACATTTTTTGTAAATGGAATCATACAATATGTGACCTTTTGTGACTGGCTTCTTTTATGACTCAGTAATATTCCATTATATGTATATACTACATTTTGTTTATCTAGTCACTTGTTGATGGACTTAAAGGTTGTTTCTACTCTTTGGCTATTATGAATAGTACTGCTTTGAACAGTCATGTACAAGTAATTTGTTCAGTTCTTTTAGGTATATACCTAGGAGTGAAATTGCTGAGTCATATGGTAATTTTATGTTTAACTTTTTGAGGAATCACTACACTGTTTTCCATAGTCCCTGCACCATTTATCATTCCCACCAGCAATATATGAGGATTCCAGTTTCTCCACATTCTTGCTAATACTTGTTATTTTCTGTGGTTTTTGTTTGTTTTGTTTTGTTGTTTTAATAGCCATCCTAGTTGGTATGAAGTTGTATTTGATTGTGGTTTTGAATTGCATTTCCCTGGTGTCTAATGATAAGTATCTTTTCATGTATTTGTTGATCATTTTATTTTATTTTTAAATTTTATTGATTGATTTTTGGCTGCGTTGGATTTCCGTTGCTGTGCACGGGTTTTCTCTAGTTGTGGTAAGGGGGGGCTACTCTTCGTTGTGGTGCATGGGCTTCTTATTGCTGTGGCTTCTCTTGTTGTGGAGCATGGGCTCTAGGCGTGTGGGCTTCAGTAGTTGCAGCATGCGGGCTCAGTAGTTGTGGTTCGCAGGCTCTACAGCGCAGGCTCAGTAGTTGTGGCGCACGGGCTAAGTTGCTCTGCGGCATGTGGGATCTTCCCAGACCAGGGCTCGACCCTGTGTCCCCTGCATTGGCAGGTGGATTCTTAACTACTGCACCGCCAGGGAAGTACCTGTTGATCATTTTATATCTTTGGAGAAATGTCTCTTCAGATCCTTTGCTCATTTTTTAAAAATTTTTATTTATTTTTTTGCGGTACGCGGGCCTCTCACTGCTGCGGCCCCTCCCGTTGCGGAGCACAGGCTCCGGACGTGCAGGCTCAGCGGCCATGGCTCACGGGCCCAGCCGCTCCGAGGCACGTGGGATCCTCCCGGACCCGGGCACGAACCCGCATGCCCTGCATCGGCAGGCGGACTCTCAACCACTGCGCCACCAGCGCAGCCCTGCTCATTTTTAAATTGTGTTGTCTTTCTGTTGTTGAGTTGTAAGTGTTCTATTTATATTCTGAATATATTTCTAGTAGATATATATTTCTGAGTTTTCCAATTGCTGAAAGTTGTTCATAGTGATTGCTTATTATTTTTAAAAGGACTGCTGTATTTGCAGATAGATTTCCTGTTTATTTTTAATATAATTTGTTTGTGCCTTCCTTGACACTTCTTCCTTTCCATAGTTTGTCTGTTTTTTAGAGAATCAACTTGTCTAAATCGACCTTTAAAATCCTTTTTTGTATCTTTGGGTTTTTTTTTTTTCCCATTAATTTCCATTCTTACATATATATTTCATCTAAATTTGGTCTCTTTTCAGCCTCTTTAGTTGAGCGTTCACTACTTTTCCAGCCTTTTCTTTCTTAGTAAGCACTTAAGATTATACTTTCCTTTCATTGTGTTGTTTTAGCTGACTGAATCCTATACGTTTTGAGAGGTACAATTTCTTACTTAGTTTTAAGTCCTTTATTCCATTATCATTTATTTGTTCTTTGGTTTGTCATTTGTTTAGAAGTAAGTTTTTGTTTAGAAGTAAGTTTTTAAATTTCCAAGCTTGGTGTGTGTCAGTTTCATAAAACTTCTCCATGTGTGTGTGGATTATGAGTGCTCCCTAATTTTGGTTGCAGAGTTCTCTATATGTCCATTAGATAAAGCTTTAGTTGTTTTGTTCACATTGTCTGGATACTTGCTAATTTTAATCTGCTGAGTTACTGAGAGAAATGTGGATGTCTTCATAAATTCAGTACATTTTTGCTTCATATGTTTTCAAGGCACAGAGCTGTCATTTTGTGTGTGTGGGCAATTGAACCTTTATCATTCTTAGGGATATTTAAATAATAGTAATGCTATTATTATGTAATGCTTTTTGCCTCAGATTTATTTTGTCTGATCATAAGAAAGCAGTGCCAGAGTCCTTCTTTTTTGTTTTTTACATGGTATATCTTTTCCCATCCTTCGTGAGTTTTTTTGGTTTAGGTAAAAACTTATAGCTGGATTTTATTTATTTTAAAATTTTATTTGAGGGCTTCCCTGGTGGCACAGTGGTTGAGAATCTGCCTGCCAGTGCGGGGGACATGGGTTCGAGCCCTGGTCTGGGAGGATCCCACGTGCCGTGGAGCAACTAAGCCCGTGTGCCATGACTGCTGAGCCTGTACTCTAGAGCCCACGAGCCACAACTACTGAGCCCGTGTGCCACAACTACTGAAGCCCGCGTGCCACAACTACTGAAGCCCGCATGCCGCAACAGGAGGGGCCACCGTGGTGAGATGCCTGTGTACCTCAGCAAGGAGTAGCCCCCGCTTGCTGCAACTGGAGGGGGCCCGTGGCAGCAACAAAGACCCAACACAGCCAAAAATAAATAAATAAAATAAATAAATTTTTAAAAAATTAAAAAAAATTTAATTTGATAGGGACTTCTCTGGTGGTGCATTGGTTAAGAATCTGCCTGGCGGTGGGTTTAATCCCTGGTGTGGGAAGATCCCACATGCCGTGGAGCAACTAGGCCCATGAGCTACAACTGCTGAAGCCCGCGTGCCTGGATCCTGTGCTCTGCAACAAGAGAAGCCAGCGCAGTGAGAAGCCTGTGCACTGCATCGAAGAGTGGCTCAGCTCGCCGCAACTAGAGAAAGCCTGCACGCAGCAACGAAGACCCATAGCAGCCAAAAAAAAAAAGAAAGTTTAATTTGATAATCTCTTTTTTTAAAGTGGCAATTTGGATTTATTTCTACCGAATTATTTTGTGATTCTTATCGTTCCTGGTTCCCCTTACCTGTTCTTTCTTAATTTTATGTTGATTGGGTTTTAAAAATTCCCATTTTCCCTCTTATGCTCCTCCTCTATCCTATCACACATGCACTGGTTTGAAGTTCTTCACAAATTTTTTTAAAAAATGTGTATACATAACTCATCAAAGTCAAAAACGTTATCAGCATCTTCTTACTTCTCCCCCAGAATACTAGGACCTTAGAATACCTTAGATCAGATTATATTTCTTCATTACTGGTTGATATTTTAGTTCTATCTTTTTTACCCCTTAGATTTCTCTATAGTCAGTGTTAAGATTTGCCCATCTGCTTACCATTTTCTTTGCTGTTCATTTCTTCTTCCTGGATATTCTTTAGGAGTTCCTTTATTGGTGGGGGGGAGTCTGTTAGTCAGATTTTGTTTGTTGGAAAATGTCTGTATTTCACCCTTGTTCTTTTTTTTATTGGGGTATAGTTGTTTTTACAATGTTGTGTTAGTTTCTACTGTACGGTGGAGTGAAGTAGAATTCCCTGTGCTATATAGCAGGTTCTTATTAGCTATCTATTTTATACATATTAGTGTATATATGTCAATCCCAATCTCCCAATTCATCCCACCCCCGAACCCCTGCTTGGTGTCACACTTGTTCTTGAAGGATATTTTATCTGAGTGTACAATTCCACATTGACAGCTACTTTTCCTTAGTACCTGTAAGATGGTGTTGCATTGTCTGCTGGCTTGCACTATTATTATTGACAAGTTTTGATCCCAGATATTGGTTCCTTTTACTACACTGGGCCCAAAAGTGGATTTCTTTTTTATTTTTCATATTTGGATTTGCTGTGTTTTCTTAATCAGAGAATTCATGTCTTTTATTAGTTCTGGAAAATTATTAGTCATTATCTCTTTGACTATTGTGTTTACTCTTTTTTTCTAAAGCTATGATTAGACATGTGTCAGACTTTTGCATTCTTTTTCTGCCACTTGTCTGTGCTGCTCTCTTTGTGATTATTTCAGATGGTCTCATTCTTCAGCTCTAATATGTTGTTTAACAATCCCATTGGGTTTTTTAAAATAAATTTATTTTATTTATATTTATTTTTGGCTATGTCGGGTCTTCGTTGCTGCGCGTGGACTTTCTCTAGTTGTGGCGAGCAGGGGCTACTCTTCGTTGCGGTGCACAGGCTTCTCATTGTGGTGGCTTCTCTTGTTGCAGAGCACAGGCTCTAGGCGGGTGGGCTTCAGTAGTTGCAGCACGTGGGCTCAGTAGTTGTGGTGCAGGCTCTAGAGCACAGGCTCAGTAGTTGTGGCCCATGGGCTTAGTTGCTCCGTGGCATGTTCCTGGGCCAGGGCTCGAACCCATATCCCCTACATTGGCAGGCGGATTCTTAACCACTGCCCCACCAGAGAAGCCCGGGTTTTGTTTTTTTTTAATGATTATATTTTTCATTTATAGAGGTTGTTTGGTTCATTTCTAAGTCTGCCTAGTCTTTTTTTTTTTTAAGTAGTAGCTTGTTCTTTGCTCAGGTGTTCCATTCCCATTCTTAATATTCCATCTCGAAAATTTCTTGCATTTAAATCTGTTCCTTCTTTCTGCTGAGTCTTACCGTTTTTTTTTTTTTTTTGACTCTCTTACTCGTGGTGGCTTGTTTCCTTGTCTGTTATGTATGTTTAGATTATGAATTCTCATTTATCTGGGTTCCTTCTGTGCAAATCATATATCCTCTCAGATAAAATTTGCTTTTGCCTTATACCCTACAAATGTAATTAACCCAATAACACATTTATTTCTCAGCCTGTAGCTTTCTACATTTGTTAGGGCAAAGATTTACCTGTTGAAAAAGAAACCTCAAATAAATCGATAACAGTGGCTTAAACAGGAATAGGGGTTTCATTTTCTATCACGACAGTGTAGGCATAGCAGCACAGAGCTGGCAGGGCAGCCCCACTGTCTCTGCACCCTGTCTCCCCTTTACTTCTCTAGCATCCTTAGGGTGTTGCCTTCATCTTCAAGGTCCAGGATGGCTTACTACCTTATCTTTATTCCAGCCAATGGGAGAGGACTAAAGGGGAAGATGAGGACACATTCTGGAAATGGTACACATCATTCCTGCTCACATTCTGTTGGTCAGAATTTAGTTACATGCCCACACCAGCTGCAAGCAAAGCTGGAAAATGTAGTCTTTGTTCTTAGTAGCTACGTGTCTCATGAAAAATTGTCAGTTCTGTCACTGTAGAAGGAGGGGATAATAGAAATGGCCATACCCAGCAGCCTTTTTCACTGCTGAGACATACAGCAGACATTTGAAATCCCAACTCCAGTGAAGGCAGGCTTTTATTTATTTATTTAAAATTAATTTTTATTGGAGTATAGTTGATATCCAGTGTTGTGTTAGTTTCTGCTGTACAGCAAAGTGAATCAGTTATACATATACATATATCCACTCTTTGTTAGATTCTTTTCCCATATAGGTCATTACAGAGTACTGAGTAGAGTTTCCTGTGCTAGACAGTAGGTTCTTATTAGTTATCTATTTTATATATAGTAAAGGCTGGCTTTTAGTCACACATTGTCAGAGAGGAGATTCTGCCCCTGCCTTCCTTTTTCCAGGGGCCCAGGCTGATAGAGGCACGTTTCCCTAATTGTTACCATATCTCATGAGGTAGGTTTTTAACATGGTCCCCCAGCCTTGCTCTATGCTGGGGACTCTCCACTTTGCAGGAGCTCAGACATAGTTTTCCCTAACTCAACTATACACTTATTTGAAAAAGTGCTTATAATATTTTATCTAGTATTTCTAGGATAGTGGAGTTTTTGAAGATTTCTAGTATCTTCCATACTTACTTTCTCCTCTCTAATTACTTTAATCTCTTTCATGTGAATTCTCTCTGATTATATCAAGTCTTTTCTACTATGTCAGTACAGGTAATTTGATTCAACAGTATCTCTCCTCTTCTTTGTTATGTTGTATTTATTTGTATTTTAATGATATTGCTAGGATCTAACTTCCCTTCCTTATTCTTTTTATCTTGCTTCTTGATTTCATTATCCCGTTTTGGAGTTCTAAGCCTGGGTTTATTTTGTTCCATTTCCTTTGTGTAGTCTGGTGTAATGGGTGTGTGTGTTTCTGGAGCTAGGTGGGTGATAATCTGAAAGACAACTCGTAGAGGTCATTATGTTGTGTTTGTTAGAATACCTCAGTTCTAGGTTAGAACACTCAGTTGGGTGGTATATTTTCTTATCCATTGTTTGGGAGGAGTAAGGCATTAATGAAGGATACTCCATTTGGTGTGTGACCTAAGAGTGTTTACTAAGCTCAGTCATCACTTTCCCTTGCTTCACTGGGGTCTCCCAGCAGCATTTTCAGAATAGTATTCCCCCATCTGCGGAAGCAAACTGTAAGGGCACCCCTCAACTTTCTACTCTCCAGGTTGGGATTCTTAGTGAGATTTCTCAGGGTTTTGTTGACTCACCAGAGGTTTTCTGGAAGGTGGGAGTGAGGATGGGAACTAAGCCTGGCTCAGCCTCACTTCTCTTTAAGTTTCATTGGAAGAAGGCAGTTCTGTAACACTGTCAATCCACCATTGTAGCATTATTTTTTTCCTTGGATTATCATAAGTCTTGGTCCTTGTTTCTAGATCATCTTCATTGTTTGTTTAAATAACTGTATAATATTCTAGTGATGTATGATTGTGCAAATATTGTGATGTTCTGTTATTTCCAGGTCTTGTTGTAACAGATAAATCTGTAGAGATTTTATTCATCCCTGTGTTGTTTGCTTCTGTTGCATTATTTCCTTAGATTGAATTCCCAGGAGTAGAATTGCTATGTCAGAGTATAACAAATATCTCTGAGTCTTGTCTCATATTGCTTTTTCTTTTTTAAAGGTTATAACAACTTAGATTCTCACCAGAAATGAATGAGTATACTAATTTCACTATAGCCTCATTAGTATTTGGTGATAGGGTTTTTCTTTTTCCTTAAAAAAAATATCTATAGGCTTCCCTGGTGGCACAGTGGTTGAGAGTCCGCCTGCCGATGCTGGGGACACGGGTTTGTGCCCCGGTCTGGGAAGATCCCACATGCCGCGGAGCGGCTGGGCCCATGAGCCGTGGCCTCTGAGCCTGCACGTCCGGAGCCTGTGCTCTGCAGCGGGAGAGGCCACAACAGTGAGAGGCCCGCGTACCGCAAAAAAAAAAAAAGCTATAGAATAATATCTTAAGGTTGCTTAAATATTCATGTGTTTTATTATTATGGAGCTTTAGCAGTTTTCTGTGGCTTTAGTTTACTACTTATTTTCTCATCTGTGAGTTGTGTGTTTTTATGCCTGCCCATTTAATGACTTGATGTTTTTCTCATACATGCAAACAAGTGCCGTTTTGTAAAAGAAAATGTCAACCTTTACATTTTTATATTTTGCAAAGCTATTTTTACAAATCTTTTGCCTTTTAAAAAATTAGGTTTATTTGAAATTTTAAATTTTAGTGTATTATATAATTAAATCTTTTGTTGGTTTAAATTGAGAAAGTTATTTGATTAACGTTTTATTCTCTTTTTTTTGCTAGCTTTCTGTATTGTGATTTTATTTCCCTATTGTGGTGTTGTGTTCAATTTTGGTATGTGAAGGTGTGCTCTGATTAAGTGAATAGTGATTGGGAGGAATTTATATCAATCTCACTTACTGAAGTTTTAAAAATTTTGTTTTAGAAAACTGACTCATATTTTTACATAAAATTAGGTCTTTTCAATAGTTCTTAATGTCTATAAGGATAGGATTCATTCTTTTTAAAAAATATTCTTTCATAATTTGTCTGTTCAAGTTTTAGTCATTTTGTTTCAAAAAGGGATTTCAAGAGCTAACTTTTCGAGATTCCTAAGATGGATCCTTGATTTGGGCAAAAACTACACATTCTGTTACAGTCTTTAAATATTGCTTAGGGAAAAATAAAAATAAAGAATACTGTTAGGGACAAAATTATCATCAGCACTATGTTTCATATGAATAATTTTTCTATATCCAGAGACCTAAGCTCCTAATAAACAGAACTCTTTATATCTGTTAATATATAGAAACTCCTTATAGTGTGACTGAGTAACTTATGGATAGTGAATCATTTAACTCAAAACATTAGTGAATTTTAAATTAAGCAAAATACTTTCATGACTTCCATCTTTACCCATCATTGATAAAATTTAGCTACTCTTCGTTCTGTCTCTAGGTGGAAAACCATGAATTCCTTGTAAAACCTTCATTTGATCCTAACTTGAGTGAATTAAGAGAAATAATGGATGACTTAGAAAAGAAGATGCAGTCAACATTAATAAGTGCAGCTAGAGAACTAGGTAAGAATGGGTTCTTGGAAGTTTGAATAATTCTTTTGTCTACACAGTATCCATACTGGAGCCGGAATTGCTTTCCTAGAAGACACAATTGATCATGCCACTTCCTTGTTTCTACTGAATAAAATTACAGTCCCATAAAGTCTACATACAGGGTTCTTTACATCTGGAGCCTGGCCTCCCCTTCAGATTCTTCTCTTACTAATTTCCCTAATCCCACGTTCCTGCCAGACAAATCACCCTACATGCCCTTGCATCGTGTCTTTTAAATAAGACCTGTTTTAAATGTTACCTCCTCTGTAAGCCTAATTCTACTAGGAATAGTTCATTGATTTGGCTTTGGGGTTCCCAAGCACTTCATTAATATCAACTTAAAAAAAATTATTAGATTTAAATTCCCTGGATTATCGGTTCCCTAATTAGTCTCACACTGTTTTGTCCTCTTTTGCTCTGAATTTATAAACCTCTTTGTTCTGAGCCTCTCTCACATGTATGTTGAACAGATAAATCTTAGCATAGTAAAAGACCCCTCAGAGCAGCAGTACTCTTGTATATGCCCATACCAATATATATAAAAATTTTTACAAATAGTTTCCTTGGAGAGTCCTTATATGAACTAGATCCTAGATTTAAGAATCTTTGCCTTGAAGGATATTGAAATTTACCCTCCTCATTTCATAGCTCTCTCCACGTTCTCTCTATGTCTCTTTCCTCTCTGGTCAAGTGAGGTCTGTCTTTAGTTGTTTGCTGCTTCTAACATTCCATAGTCATGCTTTAGCAAATAAATTTGTAGACAGTATCTCTCTCTTCTGGTTTGGGGTCTAAAGATCACAATGATGAATGAGATTATGAGGACAGGACAAACATAAAAACTCAAAAATCTTAGGTGCATGAAGTCTAGCTGATTGGTCATTGCTTGTTTTGTGAAGCTTCCTACACTTAACATGAAGTATATGTCCTAGTTTTTCTAGGGCTTCATTGTCAGAGTCTCAAGTTTTTGTTTGGAAAGTATATTTGTTTTCTTTAATTATACTCTATATTAGTTCCAGAGAAATGCTTTGGTTAACTAAAGAACCCTCAGCAGAACTCCTCAAGGACAGTGACCATTTCTTATCTACCCTCATGCCCACAGCATCTTAGAACAGTGTGTGCCACCCACTGCTGGTGCTCTGCAGCCTTGGTTGGGTTTACCTAGAAAGGCCTCCGCATCAGAAGCTAACATTAATAAGGGGGTTTAAGTATTTTCATGTAGTTTTTTGAGTGAAGTAAGTAAAGTAGGATGTGCATCTTTCCCAGTTGGATAATATTAATAATTTCCAGTATGCTGTCATGTAATAAAAGGGTATTTTTCACTATTTAGATTTAAGTGTTTTAAACACTTACATTGAAAATGGCTGTAGATATCTATGACATACTTTTTCTTTTTTTTCCTGATCATGAAGGCTTGGATCCTGGCAAACAGATTAAACTGGATTCCAACACACAATTTGGATATTATTTTCGCGTAACATGCAAGGAAGAAAAAGTCCTTCGTAATAATAAAAATTTCAGTACAGTAGATATCCAGAAGAATGGTGTTAAATTTACGAACAGGTTTGTAAGCCTATGTTAAATTAAGTCTTTACTAGCCCCATGAAACTATTCTGTGATGAAATGTGAATGTTCTATGGTAAGGAAGTTTTACCGTATTTATTGTTAATATAAGGCATAAGATAAGATTGAAGCTTTTTTTCCCTTACAAGAGGTTGGTCAGATATCCCAACACCACTTGTTAAGTAATTCATTTTTTCCTCATTGACTGAAATGGCACTTTGGGTCTATTTTTAAGATTATTCTTTCATGTATGTCTCTTACCATCCTTTTATCAGTATGAAATACATTGTATTACATTTATTTTATGTTTCCATATCTATTACAGTTAGTTCCCCTTCATATCTCTGTTAGTTATTTTCACATTTATTTTTTCTAAGAAAACTTTGTTATCCTTGATCATTAAATTCTTCTTGTATATCGGTTGTATCATTTAGTTTAGGGAGATGTCTACCAGCCTTAATAAGGCCATTCATTAGACTACAGCTTTTTTTTTTAAAAAAAAATGTGTTCCATGTTGTAAAAAATCTTACCAGTTTTTTTCTGCGTTTTCTCTTGCTGATGTTAGGAAGTTCCTGAGGCAGATTATTCATGGGTGAAAAAAGAATTATTTAAAAATAAATCTTCTGTGACTGGTAGAGTGAGGGCATTTATCCTTTCTCTTCGGTAATGTTCTAGAACTTATGGCCAGCCTTACTCCCACCCTCCTGAATATTCTTAGTATTTACAGCTAACTTTTGTATATATGATCCTCTTTCCATTTATTTAGTAAGTGTTTTGAGTGTCTGTTACATGTAGACATTATTCTAGGTGTTCAGACAACCTAGTAATGAAAACAGTCGGTCTGTTTAGTTTGTTTCTCATAACAGCTCTCTGAGATAAACAGAACACGTTAAAGTTCTCTCACTTTTTAGATGGAGAAACTGAAACTCCAGTTCCCCAGGATTGGACAGCTAGTAACAATAGATACTCTAACCTGGATCTTCTGTTGCCAAATTTATTAGTTGCTTTTCTCAATCACACTATATCCCTGATTCAAGAAATTTATATATGTTATAATTAACCAATGGGTGACTGGAAGATGATTATAACACCTCAAAAGTTCAGTCTTACCTAAGCCAAAATATATATAGAGGTTGAACTGACCACAGTGGTTCCAAAAGTTGTGAAAAATTCATTCGTTCATTCATTCATTGCTTGTTGTCAACAGATTGCTTGCTGTGGATCTGACTCTGAGATCATATAATTGTCCTTCTTAAAAACCTCCAGTGTCTGTCATCCAGAAAAATTTTAAATCTTTACTATAACCCGTACAATCTGATTCCTGCCCACCTCTTCTTTTCTCTCTGTCAGCTCTCCCCGTCACACAGCAGTCTCACTTTTATAATGTCTTTGCTTCTTTCTTTTCTTCCTTTAATTCTTTCCAGTTGCCTGTTTCATAGTCTTTTTGTGCCAATGTACTGTTCTCAAGCTGTATATGCATGTTATGGCATTCGCTGGTTCCATCATGTTCACAGTTATTGCCTTGATTGACTAATACCGCCCTCCTTCTGATAAGTACTTCCCCCTCTTTCTTGTATCCTCTGTGACCCCCTCATCTTGTCTTTTTGTTTTTTTTTTTGTCTTTTTGTTTTTAATTTCATTCCCTTCCTTTGATACCAGTGAATATTTTTTCTCTATTCTCATCTTCAGCAATTTTTATTTCAACCTTTAATTTTCATTTACTCTTCAAATTGCTCAGTAAGATTGTTTTCAAAACATTTACCTTACTTCGACAACTTTCAGTATCAAAGACCGTTTCCTACAGTAATGAGAGAAACTGTGTGTGGAGGTGTGTGTTATTTATTTTTTAATCGAAGTATAGCTGATTTACAATATCATATTAGTTTCAGGAATACAGCATAGTGATTCAGTATTTTTATAGTTTATACTCCATTAAAAGTTATTATGAGATAATGGCTATAATTCCCTGTACTGTACAATATATCCTTGTTGCCTTATCTATTTTATACATAGTAGTTTCTATCTCTTAATCCTATATCCCTAATTTCCCCCTCTCCCCACTGGTAACCACTAGTTTGTTTTCTATATCTGTGTCTGTTTCTGTTTTGCTGTATACATTCATTTGTTTTATTTTTTAGGTTCCATTTAAATATTTTAGAAAAGGTCACAGACCAGAATTTTACTCAAGGGAATAATTGTTATAGCAAGAATACTATTGGTGCCATTGGGCCATTCCAAACAGCATAAATGTTAATACACTGAATTCTAGCCACATCCACCCCTAATGAGTTGCCCATCTTCTACTGATATTTCGATTTTAATTGTTTTGATGCTTTATAGGATAATACTCTGGATATATTTTATATAGTGCACATTATCTCCAGTAGATGTTTTAATATTTTTAATAATACCATTATCTTGATTTACAGTAAATTGACTTCTCTCAATGAAGAGTATACCAAAAATAAAACCGAATATGAGGAAGCCCAGGATGCCATTGTTAAAGAAATTGTCAATATTTCTTCAGGTAAATTTAATAGAACCAATACATTAAATGTTGAAGGTTTGTGGCAACCCTACCTTGTCAAATGATGGTTAGCATTTTTTAGCAATAAAGTATTTTTTAATTTAAGGTATATACTTTTTTTGTTATTGCTTATAGACTACAGTATAGTGTAAATGTAACTTTTATGTGCACTGTGAAACCAGAACATTTGTGTGTTGCTTTATTGTGATATTCCCTTTATTGCGGTGGTCTGGAACTGAACGTGCAGTATCTCCAAGGTATACCTGTAGTAGTCTTGAAAAAAAATGTTTAACCTGGGGCTTCCCCGGTGGTGCAGTGGTTGAGAGTCCGCCTGCCGATGCAGGGGATATGGGTTCGTGCCCGGTCCGGGAAGATCCCACATGCCGTGGAGCGGCTGGGCCCGAGAGTCATGGCCGCTGAGCCTGCGCCTCTGGAGCCTGTGCTCCGCAACGGGAGAGGCCACAACAGTGAGAGGCCCGCGTACCGCAGAAAAAAGAAAAAAGAAAAAAAAATGTTTAACCTGAATAGTAACAAGAAGAAAAAAAATTGGATAAATTTAGATTGTGGCACATACTTTTTAAGGCCTGCACTCTTTAAAAATGTCAGTGTCATGGAAGCAAAGAAGGAATGGGCAGGTTCTGTTCCAGATTAAAGGATACTTAAAGTGACAGAACAGTCAAAGGCAGAGGATGATCCTTGATTGGATCTAGTACTAGGGGTTGGAATTGGGGACTAGCTATAAAGGACAGTATTGGGACAAATTGGCAAAGTTTAATATGAGATAATATGATATTGGTGTCACATTTCTTGGGTGTGCATAGTGATTAAGTAGGAAGATGTCCTTGTTCTCAGGTTATGTGTGCTGGATTATTTAGGGGTAGCAAGTCATTTAAAAAGTATAAGCATGTATAATTCTGTAAATTGTTTTACTATTATGAATTTTTATAGTAAATCAGAAAGAAACATAAAACTTTTAAAGGGTTTTAGTATACTTTATATATTTGTGTTGAGATGAATGAGATTTGTAAAGATTACATTTTTGCTTGGTGGTATCAGATTGCTGTAGCATGGTAATCTTCTAGTTGAATTATGTTCCTAGCCTAGATTGCATTTGTAAGGACCCTAAAAAACACTACATATATTCAAACCCAAAATAATATTAACTAATATTCATTAAATACCTAGTAGGTTAAAGCTGCTAGATTTTAACATTTAAATTGAAGGTTTTGTATTTGGATTCACCTTGAATTTAAATGAAACCTCTTCTTGGTCTAA
Source organism: Lagenorhynchus albirostris (assembly GCF_949774975.1). Taxonomy (NCBI): domain Eukaryota; kingdom Metazoa; phylum Chordata; class Mammalia; order Artiodactyla; family Delphinidae; genus Lagenorhynchus; species Lagenorhynchus albirostris. The sequence goes on along the minus strand of NC_083107.1, from coordinate 50,711,912 downwards.
TATACACATTATAAACTATCTTTATTAAAAATGTAATAGATCATTTTTGTAATTTATCTTGCGCTTAAACCAGAAAAGGTGATGCTGTGAAGAGCCAGGTGTTGTGAGATACCAAATATAGACTCTTGATTAAGAGGCTTTTGGTTTTCTTTTATTATAAACCTATTCTTGTTGGTATGTTAGAAATTTTATGAGTTAAAGTAATTATGTAAGTACTCCACTAATATTTAAGTAATTCTCACAGGTTCCTATTGCTATATGGTAGGGTAGTATGATAAACTCTCCCCCTCCTCCCCCTTTTTAATATGTTAGGTAAAACAGGAATAAATTTAAAAGTGGTTTAAATTCATAAGTTAATTTTTATTTTCAAAAAATATTTTATCACTTTTATGGGGAACAAGGGAATCAGAGATTAGTCAGATTTTCTGCCATTTGATTAAACTCATAATGTTGTATTTTTCTAAAACTAAACAGTGTTCTCTTGATTGTCTTTTGAAGCTTTTGACACATTGATGTCCATGTGATAGTTCTGTGTGAGCCATGTGTCTGTTATACCAGCCCCTCCGACCTATTAAAATTTTAGAATCTATTCTGAAAATTTTGACCATATTTATTGCCTAATCATGCTTTGCTTAGCATGTGTCAGGGACTGTTTAATAGCTTTTAGTTTTACTGCTCTAGCAGAGTGGAATCTTGTTGAAAGTGTTTTAAGAAACAGTTATGGAACTAAATTTATGCTAAAATTTAACTGCATGGGAGAAAAACCTCAAGTAACAATCTTGACAGTCACATTATATCTTATTACCTAGTGTTTGCACGTTTCTTAGGATAATTGTGAAATGCCATCCTGGTTTCAGACTGTTAAAATTTAGAATTGTGCCTCACATATCACTGCACCCTGCTTTTCTTACCTTATCAATATATCATGAAAGCTTTTCCATAGAAGCTTTTTCTTGTTAGTTTTTTTTTTAACCTCTACCTCATTTCCTTATATAAGCAGCTATGCACTTTTTTTTTTTTGAGAACAGGCCATTTATTTTGTAGAACATTTCTCAGTTTGAGTTTGTCTGATGTTTCCTCATGATTGTTTTCAGGTGATACAGTTTTGTCTGGAATACGCAGACGTTACTGTTGTCTGTGGATTCATATTAAGGGGCACATGATGTCTTTTGCCGTATCATTGGTGATGTTGACTTTTGCTGCGTGTGGGTTTCTCTAGTTGCCGTGAGCTGGGGGCTACTCTTCGTTGCAGTGTGCAGCCTTCTCGTTGTGGTGGCTTCTCTTGTTGCGGAGCACGGGCTCTAGGCACGCCGCCTTTGGTAGTTGTGGAACATGGGCTTAGTTGCTCTGCGGCATGTGGGATCTTCCTGGACCAGGGATTGAACGGTGTCCCGGCATTGGCAGGCCGTTTCTTAACCACTGCACCACCAGGGAAGTCCACGCATCTATGCACTTTTATATTTTAATGGATCTTGGTAAGGGAGGGCATCATACTCTATTTTTGAAATCTGTTCATAGTAAGGGAAAATGTGACAACACATTTTAACCTCATGTTAAGTTTTAGGTGTTCCTTTCATGTTTAGTTATGGCAAACCTCGGTTAGTTTTTAAAAATGATATAAATTAGGAAATGGTTTTTGAATTCCCAAATGGAGGAGGGTTGAATTTATTCTTACAGCTGCTTATATGTATTTTTTCTTATCCAATATTCCTGTGTACCTTTTCTGTTTTTATATAGGCTATGTAGAACCGATGCAGACACTAAATGATGTGTTAGCTCAGCTAGATGCTGTTGTCAGCTTTGCTCACGTGTCCAATGGAGCACCTGTTCCATATGTACGGCCGGTCATTTTGGAGAAAGGACAAGGGAGAATTATACTGAAAGCATCCAGACATGCTTGTGTTGAAGTTCAAGATGAAGTTGCATTTATTCCTAATGATGTTCACTTTGAAAAAGATAAACAGGTGTTCCACATCATTACTGGTAAAAAGACCTAGTTTATGGGCTTTTTGTGGGTAATGTTTCCCATTTATTATGTTGTAATGGAAATATATTTTAAGTTGATGAAGAAAATCCTAGTCCTTGATGTTAGAAAAAGAACGTTGTTCATTCTAGTTAGTAGTATATTAATAATATATGAATGAATGAATGAATGAATATATGTGAACAGAATGAAACCCCTGTTCCAGGGGTTCAGTGCATTTAAAAATGAACATCTCTTCATCCTCCAAGCTTACCTTTGGGCCAAACCTTTCAATAGTGAGGTCATTGAAAGTCAAACAGAATTAGGTGCTGGAATGACCTCAGCTTAGGGTAGCAATTCTTTAAAAGACATGATACTATATTCATGTGAAACTCGAAAAAAGTAGACTTGTATATAGACTAAGGTAGCTTGTCTCAAACTAAAGGGTTTTGAGAGATCTTAACGAGATTCCAGAAAATAAAAGTGTTAGGGTGCAGGGGTGATAGGAGTCTTTGGGCACATGTGTTTGTGAAACAGTCAGTGATTGTATTTTATTTCCCCAAATGGATTTTCAAGTTGTTCATATAATCTAACACCATTAGTTGGTAAATTGCACATTTTCCAAAAGTAGGGTCATGTCTTTGGGTTTTAGTGTGGAATTTACTTGATTTGAAGGATTTGATCATACTGATTCATTCTCTGATAGATGCATTTATTAATGAATTATAATGTTTAGTTAATTAATCAGTTAGGCCTGTACTGTTTTCTGAATGTCATAAAATTATCCTTCAGGCAGCTTTGTGAGCTGTGGGGAAGTGGTCTGTATGTTCTTTCTAGACCATAGTCAAATTATAGGTAAGATATATTTTTCATGGGTCCTCTTGAAGAAGGGCACAGCTTAGGCTTGTCTGAAGAGAAAATAGCATTGTTTCAGGGACTAGTATAAGGCAGGAACTCTGTTCATGCCTTTGGGCAGCCTGTGGTCTGCTTCTTGTATGTCATGTCACATGACCTAGGTAATTAGTCACCGATGTGCAATTTAGGAGTAATATTCAATTTATTAGTAGCAAAAATAAGTTAATAATCTTGCTTGTTGATATCATGTTTTGTAGGTCCCAACATGGGAGGTAAATCAACATATATTCGCCAGACTGGGGTGGTAGTTCTCATGGCCCAGATTGGGTGTTTTGTGCCATGTGAGTCAGCAGAAGTGTCTATCGTGGACTGCATCTTGGCCCGGGTAGGGGCTGGTGACAGTCAGTTGAAAGGAGTCTCCACATTCATGGCTGAAATGTTAGAAACTGCTTCTATTCTCAGGTGAGTTCATTTCCCAGTCTCCTGAAAATGGAAATGGATGTCTCTGTCCTTTGAAAAGTGAATTTGCAGGTTCATCTATAAAACATCTGTGATCTTTTATCTAGTTTAATAGTTTTCCTGTGAGCTTTATGCACTTTATATTATCTTAAAAGGGTGACTGGCGATAGTTGTGGAAAGCTTCTTTGATTTTTAATGTTGTCTTCTTAAGGTTTCTGGTAGTTGTTCACCTTATGAATCTCCCCACTGCCATGCTTTTGCTTACGCTGTTCACACTACCCGGAATGGTCCTTCCCTGCTGTTTACCCAAGTCCTTTCTATTCTTTACAGGCCCGTAATGACAGAAATTCTACTTCTCTGATGACTTTCCTTGTCACATGTGCCTAAGGTCATGGGTGTTTCTTCGAACTCTTTGACATGCCTGTAATTTATTAGCTTTTAATTTTAGAGTTTATGAAATCTCTTGTCTTTATTTCATTTTTAGGAGCTTCTTTGAAGACAGGGAGGCTATGCCTTCTATTCCTTGGAGTCTTCTAAAGTACTTTGCATATAGTAGATCCTTAATAAATTATGCTTTGATTATTGTTTGTGGGGAATTATAGAAGCAATACAAATGTTCAGTAATTAGTCAATAAGTTAATATGCATAACTTAAAAAATTAAATAAGCAAAAGGTGTCATTGGCATTTCATGGAGAAAGAAAGAAATGACCAATAAGCACATGAAGAACTGTCAAATTCTCTAATTAAAAAAAAGTTCCCCTCCTTTCATTTGGTTAAAGAGAAAATAAAATGCTAATATCTGGTGCTGGTAGGGCTGTGGCAGGCACACAGATTCACGTGACCACCAGCCGTGTATGCGAGTGTTCGTGTCACCACACCCTTGTCCCATCTTCTTGTGGTATTATTTTTTTTAATCTTGACTGATTTGATTGTTAAGAAATGAATGATAGCTGCTTTATTTGGAAATTCTTAGATTACAGCTAATGAGATTGGTAATTTTAAAAATATTTATTCACCATTTGTTTCCTCTTATGTTAGTTGTTTGTTCATGTCCATGCCCATTTTCTTACTGAAGTTTTAGTGCTTTTCATTGACCTTATTGAATTTTTGTATATATTAAGATAATTAATCTGTTAAATTTGTGGCACATCTTTCCCATTGTATTGCCTTAATTTTGTTGTTTGCATTACCACATGCTATATCATGGGAAATTTTCATATAATTATGTGTTTCAGGTCTGCAACCAAAGATTCTTTAATAATCATAGATGAATTGGGAAGAGGAACCTCTACCTATGACGGATTTGGGTTAGCGTGGGCTATATCAGAGTACATTGCAACAAGGATCCGTGCTTTTTGCATGTTTGCAACCCATTTTCATGAACTTACTGCGTTGGCCAATCAGATACCAACTGTTAATAATCTACATGTCACAGCACTAACTACTGAAGAGACCTTAACTATGCTTTATCAGGTGAAGAAAGGTGAGTGCATACCACTGGTGTACTGTAAATTCGGTGTTCCTATCCTTGGAATCATTAGTAATTGCCTTATTCTGCATTAGGATGAATTATTGATGTTTTTACAGAACACATTTACCTCTTAATTTACAGACTGGGGACAGGGACATGGTATGTTATCTATATTTCTATGTGTCATGGTAGAACCACTCATTTTAAAAAGGTCACAGAAAGAATGATCTGCACTTTTGAACATCGTCACAGGGGTTTTGTTCTACCTCCCATGGCAGCATGTTTTCTTGTCAAATTAGCTACTTGATAGTAACAATAAGCTTTGAAGTTCTGAGGCTCTAGCTGTTACTGTTTAATAAACTGTCATAATCATCTGATTATATTTTTAAGAATGTGTTATATAACAGGTTCATTTAAAGCTGGGGTCTCCAGAAACCTTGAAATTGTTAGTAGTTATCAGGTAAGGAATGACTTACTTGTTGGCATTTCATCCTTTGAGAAAAGTTTGTCATTAGTGGACCTGGCAGCTAATCAGATGACTGCGTTGATGAGATTAACATACTGTAAAGTTTTTATTGCTTTAATATTTCACCAGTCATCAGAATAGCTTTTTCAGATGGCTCTCTGATTTTCCATGAATGCATTTTTCTGCATCAGTTGGTTGCACATAAATGAGATTATTTTTGATTCTTTGTTGCTTATGCTTCTTAGGAATCCTTCTGAGTTACTGTTTGCATTGTTGTTGATAGAGAATATAGATACTCTTGGTTGGACATGGCATTTAGCATGAAGTTGAGGTTTTGCTTTTAAAAGGTGTTTTGTATGAGAAAGAAATGGGTTCAGGGCTTCCCTGGTGGCACAGTGGTTGGGAGTCCGCCTGCTGATGCGGGGGACACGGGTTCGTGCCCTGGTCCGGGAGGATCCCACATGCCGCGGAGCGGCTAGGCCCGTGAGTCATGGCCCCTGAGCCTGCGCGTCCGGAGCCTGTGCTCCACAACGGGAGAGGCCACAACAGTGAGAGGCCCGCATACAAAAAAAAAAAGAAAGAAAAAAGAAATCGGTTCAAAGTATTAAAAAAGACCAGGTGAAATTTGGAGACGATAGGAACAGGTTCCTCCTTCACTGTGGATGTTTATCAAGCACTTGCTTCTATTTTATTTTTGTTTCTCTAAGCTGTGCTCCAGAATGCATGGGATATATAACTAGGCTAAAGGAAAATTTACGGTTGAGGCAAAAATGGGAGCTCCATGATAACACTGTGAGCATCACTGGTATTTAACATTTGGAAGGAATGTCTTAAGTCAGTTTATTTTCTGCAAATGTGGGTGAAGTTAACATACCTAGTCTAAAAATTTACTAGACTAGATTTGGGTCAAAAATTTCATTGTCATTTGAAATACATTTTGAATTAAATACTCCTCCTAATTAGTGACACTTTACATTTACATTTACATTGACACTTTACATTTACAGTACTTTAGTTCCTCCCTTATGAAATGAGAAAACCTCAGAGATACTGTGTTGATTAACTTTTCTTCCGATTCAGATATTTGTCTAGGCTTTTGAGGACTATCTGTCAAGGCTTTTCTCTGCTATTTTTATTTTTCCTACTACATTTGTCGAGGATAAAATATAGCACTGTGTGCCAAGTCATAACCACTTTTCATTGGAGGCTTAATTAAAATTTCCTTAAGTTACTCTGAAACATTTGGCTAATGTATTTGAAATAATACAAAGTTAAGTTTCCTAATGACAAAGTGAGGAAGTAAGTTCCATTTGCATAAATTGCTGTCTCTTCCTACCCTGCCCCTCACATGCCTCAAATTTCTTACAGGTGTCTGTGATCAGAGTTTTGGGATTCATGTTGCCGAGCTTGCTAATTTCCCCAGGCATGTAATAGAGTGTGCTAAACAAAAAGCCCTGGAACTAGAGGAATTTCAGAATATTGGGAAACCACAGGAATATGATGAAATGGAACCAGCAGCAAAGAGGTGCTATCTGGAAAGAGAGGTTTGTCAAATTATTTCTGTAGTTGTTTTTTTCCTGTATGATTCTAATGCTTACTTATTGAACATTCATTATTGGTTTCCACTTACATTTCTTTGCACTGTAAAGAATCCATCTGTATCATTTTGGTTTCACCACTGCATACATCTGCACAATTGAAAGATAGCATTTCAAGTACCAGATTTCAAAAGTAGGAGGATAGGAATATTAGTATAGGTTAAAATACATAATTCAAAGGAGTTATAGAGGTCCATGCACATCTTTGATTACTTGTAAACAAATAGATCGAGTTCAGTTAAATTACATATTTACTCAGTGCTTAGCTAAGATGATGAAGAAATGAACACAGTTCCTTCCCTCCAGTTGTTTAGAAACTAGTTGGGGAGGTAGTAATAGTAAGCATGTCATAGAGAATTATGACAAATGTTTACTCAGGAAAGCTCTCTGTGGGTAGGATGTTTCAGTTCTTGTGGGAGCAGTGGATCTTAAGTTAGGCCTTCTGAGTGGTGGGTGAAATTTAGATGTTCACACAGAAAGGTATAAGCATATGCCCAGTGGATTTTTTAAAAATTAAAGGATTATTAGTTTCTTGTAATAACGAAAATAAAAGAATCTTAATTTACATCTAGGTCCTGGCAGCACTTACTGTGATTATGCATTGTGACAACCTCTTGTCACATTGTTAGCTTTTTTTTTTTTTTTTTTTTTCTGTACGCGGGCCTCTCACTGTTGTGGCCTCTCCCATTGCGGAGCACAGGCTCCGGATGCGCAGGCTCAGTGGCCATGGCTCACGGGCCTAGCTGCTCTGCGGCATGTGGGATCTTCCCGGACCGGGGCACGAACCCGTGTCCCCTGCATCGTCAGGCGGACTCTCAACCACTGTGCCACCAGGGAAGCCCACATTGTTAGCTTTTACCTGGTGAATTTTTTGTTGTTCTTACTTGAAGGATAGATGATGTTACAATAATAGATGATGTGTATGATTTGGGGGCTTAAAAGATAAGGTTTTATCTGTTGTACCTATACAAGCAGGAGATATGTATTATAACTTGTTAATAGTTTTAAGTAGGGAAGGTTGCCATCCCGGATATGAAACGGTCTTGGTATCAGCCCCACAGCTATCCATGATCCAGGATTAGGTAGGCTCCTTTATGTAAATGATTCCCAATTAGAATAGAAGTCATATACCATTGATAATATTAATTACAATGAATTTTTTAAAAATTTTAAGCTAAGGGAGACATATAACAGAATTATCGATGTTACTCAATCTAGATTTTATTTTTTGGGAAAAAGAGGCACTTGTTATTTAATAGAGATGTGTTTCTTCTCTATCTTATCATTTGGATTATCTACCTTTCACCTCTAAAGTACATATTACTAACTGGCTCCCTGGTAAAAAGCAGACTTTTCAGTTCAGCTTCACATGCAGTAATAAACATTATATCCTTTGTCAGGCACTGTTCTTAGCACTTTGCACGCTTTAACTCTTTAATTCTCACAACAGCCCTGTGTGGTTGGTAATATTATTGTCCCCATTTTACGGATGAGGAATGTGTGTTAAGGAATTAGCCCACGGGTCACATAGCAAGTAATAACCACGTTATTTAGAATGGCAATAACTAGGCAGTAAAATAAACAAAGAAGAAACATCCCATGTGTGTATGAGTATTAAATTTTCAGTGACTGTTTATACCTTATAGTGTTTGTAAACCTTGAGTTCTTTTTCCCCCAGAAGGTTAAGTTTATATATCAGTTATAAAAGCTGCGGGATTTGGGAACTACTAAAATATTCAGTTTCTTTGGCATTAGCAGCTGAAAATATATTTATAAATATCCTTTTAATGACTTGCTATGAAGAAATACAGTCAACTAAGGCCTTTGCTATAAATTCTAGATGGTGCACACTTAAAACTTAAAGAATGTTGTTTAAATATTGGGTGGAGTGTTTAGATTGAAATTATAATGGGACAATTCATTACTATTTAATGTGACTTTTAGAAAAGTCATTTTAAAGGCTAATGAAACGTTCACATGTTTTTCAGCAAGGTGAAAAAATTATTCAAGAGTTTTTATCCAAGGTGAAGCAAGTGCCCTTTACTGAAATGTCAGAAGAAAACATCATAATGAAGTTAAAACAGCTGAAAGCTGAAGTGATAGCAAAGAATAATCGTTTTGTAAATGAAATAATTTCAAGAATAAAGGTAACTACATGAGTAAATTCCACTAATGGAATGAAGATAGTATTGATAAGCTGTTGTCTGTAATGCTTTTGTACTGTTTTATATTAACCCTTTTTCCATAGTGTTAGCAATTGATGTCCATGGGATATCAAGTTAATAAAATATTTAGTATACCTTGCTCTACCTGAGTATATTTTCAAAGATCTTTATTTTGAAAAATGAGAGCTGTAAGTGAGGAATACTTAAATGGACATGGGCAATAGTAGGCAATATGTTGAATTTTATAAATAAAATCATGTAGTTTTTAGAATTTGATATGTGTTGTATTTCTTTGTGATAAGACTTTTCCACATATTCCCGAATGGTATGGAAGAAACAAGTAGCCCAGAGACTTTGTAAAAAAGTAAGGGATCTTAAAGCTAGAAGGAAGCATGGAACCCATTTCCAGTGATTCCCCACAGTGTCCATCTGTTGGCACGAGCCAGGTTGGTTGCATATGCGTTAGCCAAGGAACTTACTATAAATCCAGGGTCCTAGTGTGATCCTCCAGCCCATCTGCCATTCTCCCACCCCAAGTTTGTGATGAGATTTAGAAATCTGGGTTTTAACAAAATCTTTCAGATTGAGAATGCTGATTTAGTCTACCTTTTTTTTTTTTTTTTTTTTTTTTGCGGTACGCGGGCCTCTCACTGTTGTGGCCTCTCCTGTTGCGGAGCACAGGCTCCGACACGCAGGCTCAGCAGCCATGGCTCACAGGCCCAGCCGCTCTGCGGCATGTGGGATCTTCCTGGACCGGGGCACGAACCTGTGTCCCCTGCATCGGCAGGCGGACTCTCAACCACTACGCCACCAGGGAAGCCCTGATTTAGTCTACTTTTATTTTACAGGGAGATGGAGAGGTTAAGAGTGTAGTGGCTGGTCCTGCTGAACATGGGAGGAAAAGGATAGCCTTTTTAATAAATGGTGATGGGATGATAGGGTATTCATATAGGAACAAAATGAGATTGGATCCCTATTCCATATCGTATAGAAAAATCAACTCCAGTGAATTTTTTACCTAAATGTACAAAGCAACACTACCAAGGTTTTAGTGTTTGTAGTTCTGTAGAAAATAAAATAGAGAAATATTTTTATGACTATAAAAATATAGGAAATATGAAGTTGGTTTTGGGAAAGATAGTTCTTAAGTCACAAACACCATTCATAAAGTTTGACACACTTAGCAATATTGAAATTAGGAACTTATTTTCATAAAAAGGCATCACAAAGTTCTAAGAGTACAGTTGACCCTTGAACAGCGAGCAGTCTGGGGCACTGACCCCCTGCACAGTCGAAAATCCACATATAACTTTACAGTCCCTTCATATACACAGTTCTGCATCTATAGATTCAAAACAAATGTGGATCATGTAGTATTGCAGTATGTATTGAAAAAAATCCAAGTATAAATGGACCCACAGAGTTCAGACCGGTGTTGGTCAAGGGTCAACTGTAGATCCATAATGGGAGAACACATTGGTACCACATAAAATATCAAAGAATTTATATCCATGATATAGAAAGAACTATAAAAATTACTAAACAGACACGATTCTTAATACAACTCATTAACAAAAAGACAACCCAGTTAAAAGGCAAAGGATCTGAATAGATAATTTTCCAAGGAAGATACGCAAATAGCCAATAGGCAAATGAAAAGATGCAAGATGTTATCAGGGAAATGCACATAAAAACCACAGTGAGCTACTACTTCACACCCATTAGGATACTAAAATCAAATCAGTTAAACCAGTATTGAGGATATGGAGGAATTGGAACTCTCCTACACTGCTATGAAAACGTAAAATGGTGCAGTCACTTTTGGAAAAGTCTGGCATTTCCTCAGTTAAACATATGAGTTACCAGATGACCCAGTATTTCCATTCCTAGATACATATCCAAGAGAAACATGTTTACACAGAAACGTATGCACAAATGTTTATAGCAGAGTTATTATTTTTTTAATTAATTTTTACTTTGGCTGTGTTGGGTCTTCGTTGCTGTGCGCGGGCTTTCTCTAATTGCGGCGAGTGGGGGCTACTCTGTTGTGGTGGGCGGGCTTCTCATTGCAGTGGCTTCTCTTGTCGCAGAGCACGGGCTCTTAGGCACGAGGACCCCTTAGTTGCGGCACCCGGGCTTAGTTGCTCCGCGACATGTCGTATCTTCCCAGACCAGGGCTTGAATCCGTGTCCCCTGCATTGGCAGGTGGATTCTTAACCCCTGTGCCACCAGGGAAGCCACATACAATGAACTATTAATTGGCCATAAAAGGAATGAAGGACTGATACATGCTAAAGCTAGGATGAGCCTTGGAAACATTAGTGAAGAAGCCAGGCACAAGAGCCGACGTAATATATAATTCCGTTCTTGTGAAAGTCCAGAATAGGAAAAGGTATAGAAACAAGGTAGATTAGCATAGGGCTGGCAGGCAGGGCATGGATGGCTAGGGAGGTGATAGCTAAAGGATATAGGGTTTCTTTTTCAGATGAAAATGTTCTAAAATTGGTGATGGTTGCACATATCTGTGAATGTACCTAAAAACCATTGAAGTATACACTTTAAATGGGTGCACTGTACAATGTAAATTATATTTCAAACTTTTTTTAATTTTAAAATTTTTATTGAAGTATAGTTGATTTATAATGTTGTGTTAGTTTCTAGTATACAGCAAAGTGATTGAGTTTTTTATATATATATATCTCCACTCAAACAGAATATTTATATATTCTGTTTTATATTCTTTTCCATTATGGTTTATTACAGGATATTGAATTTAGTTCCCTGTGCTATACAGTAGGGGCCTTGTTGTTTGTGTATTTTATATACAGTAGTTTGTAACTGCTAATCCCAAACTCCTAATTTACCCCTCCCCCATGCCCTTTCCCCTCTGGTAACCATAAGTTTGTTTTCTGTGTCTGTGAGTCTGTTTGTGTTTTGTAAATAATTTCATTTGTATCATATTTTAGATTTTACATGTAAGTGATATATGATATTTGTCTTTGTCTGACTTCACTTAGTATGATAATCTCTAGGTCCATCCATATTGCTTCAAATGACATTATTTCATTCTTTTTTATGGTTAGGTAGTATTCCATTGTATATACAACACCTTTATCCATTCATCTGTCGTTGGACATTTAGGTTGTTTCCATGTCTTGGCACTTGTAAGTAGTGCTGCTATGAGCATAGGGGTGCAGGTATGTTTTTGAATTATAGTTTTCCCTGGATATATGCCCAGGAGTGGGATTGCTGGATCATATGGTAACTCTATTTTTAGCTTTTTAAGGAATCTCCATACTGTTTTCCTTAATGGTTGCACCAATTTACATTCCCACCAACAGTGTAGGGAAGAGTTCCCTTTTCTCCAACAAAACTTGTTTTAAAAGAAGTTCAGGCACTTTACCCAAGAGGAAATATAAATGATCCATACACATGAAAAGGTCTTCAATCACCAGTCAGAATAATGAAAATGAAAACTATTCTGGGTTACACCCTCCTGACTCTGCCCTCCCCATCAGATTGACAGTCCTTTAAAATGTGACAATACCAACTATTGGTGGTATTTGTTGATGTGGCACAACACTGCTGGTGAGAATAATTAGCTCGTAAAGTTGAAAACAGACATATGGCCCAGCAATTTTGCTCCTAGGTGCATACTGTGGAGATACGTATACACACTGTACAATGATGGTATACGAGAATATTTGTGATAGACCCAAACTGGAAACAACCCAGCTATGAAAACAAACTATAGCTACACAAAATAACATAGATGGAATCTTAAAAACAGTAAGCAAAAGAAATGACGGATAACAAATAATACCATTTTTCTCCCAATCATATGAAGTTGAAGAATAGGTAAAATATTGTTTAATGGTACATTCATGGGGGTGAGACGATAAAGAAAAGCAAGAACTTGACTATGTAAGTCGGGAGAGTGGTTGGCGGTACTGATGCGGAGGGGCTTCTAGAGGGCTTCTGGGGTGCTACAGCATTCTGGGTATTGACCTGAGTGGTGGTTATGCAGGTGCTTGCTTTATGATTATTGCTAAACTCTGCAATTATGTGTTAAGCGCTTAATTTGGTATGAGAACAAATGAAAATTTAATGCCAATAAACCCTTTAAAATGCTCATCTTGATTTACCATACTCTTTTTCATCATTGATAATTTAGAGTAAGATACATCAGCTTTTCTTTTCTGGCTATCGAATGCTTGGGTAGAAGGCAGACTTAACAGAAAAAATTTAAATGTGGACATTTTTATTGGTTTAACAAAATCATGTAGCTGCTTATAAGCGGAAGACTTTTTTATATAATTCAAAAGGCAATTTTAAAATTCTAGTAGAATATTTTATCCCCTGGTTAGCTATGAGCGCGTGTTTTTAGATTGCTGTACAAAAGCATGTATAAAATGGAGATCAGCCCATGGTTTTAGTTGTTAGGGCTACGAGAAATGGAGGGGGGGAGCTGTTGATTCTAAGAAAACATGTAGTCTCTCAAGCTCTGATAAATCAGGCTGCTTTCATTTCTCTAAAAGAGACTTAATGTTTAGTTCTAAGATGTTTTTGAAAGTGAAAAAAACATAATAGACCCGTTGTTTAAGATGTTTCAGACTTAAACTGTGCTTATTACATGAATATGCTAATGAAGCAACCGGCCTCCTTCCTTTTGGAGTGGTAGATGTAAAGCAAAAGATAAACTAATTTCTGACCTGTCAAAAGACAGTTGCATTTTAAAATTCTTAATTGCAGTGTGGCTTGGTTTTCCTTCTCCACTCAAACATGAACTTGGATAATACCAGAATAAAGCCGAATCTATAAATATTATCCAAGATTTAGAACTCAGCCATACTGTTACCATGAAATCTGTTGGCCACATAACCACGTTTCTGAGAAAATACATGGCGTTTTTGCATTTTAAAAAAGTTAGCACTAAGAATCCATCCAAGATGCAATTGTTTTTGTAGTTAGATTTTTTTTCCTTAAAATACTCTTTTGAGGGTAAAAATTAGAACAGAAGGAAGATGTTTTAGGATATATTTAAAGGATAACTTTTTCCCTGTAAAATCTCAGTGTTCCACATACTAAGCACATCCTGTTAGACTTCATGAGTATTAAATGCATCTTCTATCCTTAGTCTTTCTGCATTTAGCTTTTTTGGGAAGTATGTTTTTACCCACAGCATATGGTATGAGCTGCTGATTCAGTGCTGAGCGGTTCTTTAAGCTTGTTAGTTACATTCTGTTGATTAAGATGGTGTGCAGAATAGTCAGAAGGAAAACCAGTGCCTGGTCTGAAATAAATTAAACCATGTTAATCAGCTTATGGGGAAGAACAAATGGGTAAAGAGAATTTTCATATACAAAGGAAATCTCTATTATTGCCTTCCTAGGGTCGGTCAGTGTGTTTGGGATAAGGAGATAGGGTGTGGCCGGGAGAGATGACGAAAGTGCCCAGAATGCTGCACATATTTTCTGACTAAAACTGGAAGTGGAGCCCAACTTAAAATAATAGTTTCCTGCCTGATGTTCTCCCCACTCCGCTTCCCTTGATAGACAGAGCCACTGCTTTCTCTTATTATTCTGCTCCAGAATTTTTACCTATTTGGCCAGCTTTCAGGTGTCTGTGAACATTGTGGTACAGAGCCAGGGTATCCAGAGGAAGTAGTCCCTTGCAGACACTGTCTCATTGCAGGTAACAATGCCTCCTGTTCTTTGAGGAGGAAAATGGGGAGCCCTCGCCTTGCCTTTGACACAGCAGCTTTCCCACGGTCCTGGAAGCAACAGTGTTTCCTGTGTCAGACCACATTCAGAACATGATCCAAATTCAATGTATGTTAGCATATTTTTGCTTTGGCGTGTGGTTTGTCCAAACAAGTGCCCACACACTTCTTTCATCCAGCTATGTGGGGAACTCAGCAGTGGCATGAATGATACTGGATGCTGGGTGGCCTTCACTGGACCATTCCCATCCTATTTCTAGACTTGGTAAATAGAAGACCAGACTGCTGCTGCCTTTGCTTCACCTCAAAGAGATAAAATTATAAACTCCCTAAACTTGTTAAATTTAGAAGAAAGGATAATTCTGTCAGTGGACAATTTCTTATTCTAGCAAAAGAACAATGGCAGTGAATTCCTCAGTGTTCAGAATCAACCAGTAAATGAGACCATAGGGATTAACCTGTATTATCACAATATTACTATTGCATTTATTTCCTAGAATTTTGTTGACACTTATCTGTTATAATTAGCAGTCAGTTTAATTTTATGAATAATCTTAATACGTTTTAAAAACCAGATTAAGTATAGTTACATCTAATTAAGGCAGTGCAACTACTTTCAGTTCAGCCACTAATCTGAAATTTTATGGTGCATTGCCCATCTAGCAAGGTGTGTTTTATCAATTTTTTCTTCACATAATGATCAGAACTTCATGTTTATTATCAATTCTAATGTGATGTTTTGTTGCTAAACATTGTTTGGCTCAGCCAAATCCATCATGAAAATGACTTTCCGCATTGAATCCTTAATATTACAAAGTAGATGCGCGATTTGGCAACATTAAATACTTTGTGAATATCTGAAAATGGCAAGGTGCTGTGCTGGGCTCCTCAAAAGACTCGTCCTCTTCAGCAATACTGAAAGGTGGGTACTTCTATTACCTGCGCTTCACAGATGAGAACGTGGAGGCCCAGAGGTTGAGTAACTTGCCCCGGGCACCCAGCCAGTAAGTGGCAGAGCTGTGTGTCTCCAAAATCCGTACCTTTTTTCTTTGCATTTAAAGGCGTAAAATATTGTTAGGAATCTGAGATGCGCATGTGACAAATTTAATCTTTCTAAATATTATTTAGTGTCAGAATGAGTGATGTCGGCAGTGCAACAGGAGTTAAGGAAGACGGGAGCTGTGGTGCAGACATTAAGAAGTACTATTTCTGTTCTCTTGTGGAAGCCGGTTCTCCCGTGGAAGGCTTCTCTCTCGGGGCTGTGGACACAGCAAGGAGCATCCACCGGGGGCCCTGGCACCCGTCTGGTTCATGGCAACTACATGGCTGCTCTCTGGGGCTTGATACCCCAAAGGAAACAGGAGCTAAGCAGCTGCATTCTTTCAGAAGTTCACCAGTCACCAAATGCCAACATCTGTCTGGCCAAGGGATTACACTGAACCGTTTGGACAAAGGATTATGTTTAAATGAGAATAGAGACAGTCGGCCAGAAGCTTGCAAAATGAGGAGACGGAATTAAATGTCAACAGTGTTTGGAGCAGGACACCGAATCTGGCACACCCAGATATTCGGATCGCTTAACTTGGAGGTTATGTATGTTCTCTCTTGAGCCAGGAAAGTTTTATCCAGCCTGTGGGGAATAACCCCGGAGGTTTTCTCCACCGCTGTGCTCTGAATTCGTGCCTAATGAGTGAAGTGCTGAGTAAGCCTGCACAGGTCACGATATGGGTGAGTTAAAGTGAGCGGCAATGTGGCGCATCAGGAAGGCTGCTTGAGTTGGATTAGCCCTTGCTTGGCCACTTAGCTGTGTGACTAGAAACTGCCCCTCCTTGGATTTCCCCTCTTTTGTAATTTAAGGGGGTTGGGTTTTTAGAGTTCTCAAATGCCACACCTTCAGGGCCAGGCAGGTGCAGAGTACAGAGAATAGTAGGGTTAAGGTGAATGCCCCAACCTAAAAACAAATGATTTTTTTCATAGGTACTATAAAAGGGCTTAAGCCTTGGTTGCAGTTAGTCTAAGCCAGCATCCAAAGAGCCACCCTGAGGTGATACCCGCTCTCCTCAAAGTGCCATGTCAGTCATCTAGCTCGTAATTCTCTAATCAGCAACAGAGCGCTTTGCTGCTTTATTTTTTATTATTTTTAGCTGTGATCTTAGCATACAAGTACGTTGAGGCCTAGAAATATTCATTGATAATGCTTTTCCCTGAAACCCTTTTGGTGGCCCTTTCACTAGAATCAGACATGGAGAAAAAAGGTCCAATGAATTCCAAGCAAATAGAATGGGGGAGTCTGGTTACCTGAGAAGGGAAAGAAAGGCAGGGTGGTCAGACCATAGTGGCACTTCCAAGCCTCTTTCAGCTCCGTGAGCTTAAGTCTAGGTTTTGGGGGCAATGGGGATGAGATAAAGCAGGCTGTTGCCTTCAGAATTGGCTATGACTGAAGTAACTTTCAAGATTGAAAAATAGTAGCTTGAAGTAAGTCCATAAAGCAACCAGGTCGAGGACGGGAATCCCCAGAAGTATGGACTCGAGGAAGAAATGCGACGAGTGGACCTGCCGTGTTTGAGTGCAGTGAGGGGAGCGTGGGGGTGAGTTAATAATAGCTGCAAAGGAAGAGCGATTGAGAAGAAAGGGGGCGGGATTATTAACTCCAGGAATATCAAAACCGTATCATGATAGTACACTGCCTATCCTAACTACGAATTTTACTCATTTAGTGATAAACACCGACAAGTGATTTAAGAAAAATAGTAAAACAAACAAACTATATTTGGGATGAAGGGTGTAAGAGAATAAATCTGCCACTCTTTCTGTAAGATAATATCTAAAATTGGAAAATAAAGAAATAGCATTATAAGCATGTTAAAAATATGGAGATAAATGCTAGAGGATTCTAAGAGAACTGAAAGTGAGCAGGGCAGCTTTGAGAGGGGAGACTGGTATTTTTTATTATAAACCTCATGATGCTCCAATTTGATCTTTTAAAACTATATTGCTTTGGTAAAATCAATATTAAATTGAAAATGACTGTCTTATCTTAAATCAAGGGCTATCTAATATTACAGAATATCTTCAAGCACCCTTAAAATTGTGACTAAAGAGAATTTACTATTAAAAACAAAACATACCTAGGGCTGGGGAAGCAGAGGCAGAAATGGGGAGTGACTGATAATGGTACAAGCTTTCTTTAGGGGATGATAAAAATGTTCTAAAATGAGATCATGGTGATAATTGAAGAACTCTATAAGTATGCTGAGTTGAATACTTTACACAGGCAAACTGGTATGTAAGTTTATATATCAATAAAGCTGTTAAAAATGGTAGCTTCAATAAGATGTAATAATAGCTATGTGTCTGGCACCCAGTTTATTCTCAACCTGTTAGGTAAATACTATTCATTTTAGAAATGAGGAAGCTGGGGTGTAGAGAAGATAAGCGACTCGCCAAAGATCATCAGACATGAGTAGATGAGGGTGGAAGTTATTTTTCTTTCATGTGAAAGAAATCTGGAGGGAGGAAGACTAGGTAAGGTGGCTCTATGAGCATCAGGGACCCTGATTCTTCAAGCTTGTGTCTCTACTGTGCTTGGCTTCTCTTCCCAAGGTCCCCTCATGGCCCAAGGTGACTGCTGGGGCTCCATCCAGTGCATCCACATTTCAGGCAGCAGGAAGGAGGAATGTGTAAGGATGCTGTTCCTAGTCTTAAGAAATCGTGGACATTGTACACATTGCTTCCACTTACATCTTCTTGGCCAGAATCAAGTCATGTGTCCACACAGAGAAAGCCAGGAAATGGAGTCTTGGCTGTCCTCCCTACCTCATAGGGGGAAGTTGGACCAAACTCATTTTGAAAAGTGTGTTTTGGGAACGGCAAGGATGTGGTGCTTTGGGATGCTGATGTTTCTTTCCTCTTCAGCCTACCATCTTCAAAGCCCCACCCTGTCTAAATGTTAATTTATTACTATTATTTAATTTGTTTTTTCTCAAAGCATGTCTTGGCTTCTGTTCTTTCCTTCTCTTTCCCAAATAATAGCTTCTTTGGACTCCACTATGTTCTGTAATCCTGTTTCCACTGAACCCAGCTAAACTAAAAACTCAGGACCTCAGCACAGCAGGCATGGAGTAGTTTCTTAGGAAAGACTTGTGCACAGAGCGTGAGCTCCCTGGGGACTTGGTTCACTGACACCATGGAGCAGGGACTCTAATGTGGCCCCATGCAGACACTTCTCCCTCTGTGCTGTCGTGAAGGGTAGCGGAGCACTTGAACATTGGCACAGATGAACAAGATCACCCTCCACAGGATGCAGAGGGCGGGTGATGTGCCGATGACCTCATGGCTGGTTGGTGGCAGAGCCGTCCTGGAGGGTGAGCCTCCTGGCCCTCCAGCACCTCTGACCACAGAGCTTCTCAATCAGACACTGAGTTCCAGGTGGAGCCACTTCACACAGGGTCATTAAGTAAAAGAGAAATGGATGATAAATTCTTATGTATTCAGAAATTGTTTCTCTCCTCCCCTCCTCCTGGGATTGATTAACTTAGTTGGAAATAATGAACCTGAACTGATTTTGGAGCACCAGGTCTAAGTGGAAATTACTTGTACCTTGTTTGCAGACTTTCCAGAGACCGTAATACTTGCTAAGATGATCCTTTTCTCTCCCCTACTCTCCCAGTTTTCCCCTTGGTGTGAGAACTGACAAGCCAGAAAATAAATGAGCTGGAAAAAAGAATAGTTTCATTTTTCTAGGAGTTGCGTCCTTTTTCTAAAGGGCAGCGCTGGAAGTACCATCCTCCCTTTGGGGAAGCCATCATGCTTCAAGGACACTCACTGGTGGGCAGGCTCCAGGGCAGAGTGGCCAGTTCAGGACCTACAGTCATTGGCCAGACTCCTTCCTTCCCACAGTCTTGCTGACGGAGGCCGCAGGGTCACCTCCAAGGGTGTTTTGAGGCCATTTCTGCTTTCTTCTAACTTTTCTCAGTAGATTTTTGTGGCTCTCTTAATGATATTGTCTCTCAAGACCACTTGGAATCAACCCACATCTGTCTCTTGGTTCCTCCTTATGTGAAGTCGACTCCTATTCTCAACTGGCTTCACGGGTTTTAAAGGCAGCCCTTTCTCCGAGGCTCAGGGGTTGGTGGGCAATTCTGTCTACCTAGCGAGGGACATGGAGGCATCACAGTCTCCCCTGGAGCTAGTCCGATGGTGACTCCTGCCCAGATTCTGTGGTCACCAGAGGTCCCAGGTGACAACTCAGAGAGGTCACCATCCCCTGGGAGCCCTGGGGACTCCGCCTCTCATTAGCTTGAAGATGTTCTCTGTACTTCTCACCTGGGCCCTGGCAGCACAACAGCCAAGTAAGAAGAGGCCCAACCTCCTTGGTCTGAAGCTGAGTTGCTTCCTCTATACATGTAGCTTTTACCCTCTCTGGTTCCTTCCTGGAGCTTCCAGATCCTTGCCATCCCGGCCCCACATTCTCCCCAATAGTCCAGGCAGACTGAGGACCGAGTTCCTGGAGCACCTTCACCACTTCCAACAGTCTGACGCCAGTTCTTCCTCACCCACAAGCAGTTTGATCTTCCAGTGATGCCAAGCCCAGCTGCTTCCTGATCTTTGCTCTGCGAGGGCTGGCCTCCGGTCCTGGCTTTGGCCCTTTCCCCCGCCTTTGGCCAGCCTCCCGCTTTAGCTACTTTAGCACCAGCTCCTGCACAGTTTGGGGCTCAGGCTGTGGCAGGGATCCCTTTCCCAGGAGGGCTTCATGTCTTGTCACTGTGACAGTCCTTGGAAGATCAGCGCTGGGAGGGTCTTCAGACAACTCTGCCAAGTTCAAACGCTGGATTTAGATATGAGGAAACCAAGGAACCGAGGCCACACAGGTGGTATGAAGTGGAATTGCTAGGAATGGAGATGGTAAGCAGCTGTGTGCCCCCATCCCAGGGTGTTGTTGTGGGGAGGCTGGACTGGACGTCCTCCACTGAGCCTTCCACAAACTCTGATCCACTTTGACAGTGAGGCGATGTCATGTTTTGTCTGTTCACCATCCCCTCCCTCCCCACCTTTCTTGGTGAAGCCCCTCTATGTAGTTCAAAAGGGGCTGCCAGTCACAGGACCCATTTTCCTGGCCACAGAGGTGGGCCAATGAGCCAAGCTTCCTACTAGAGTTTATACACAGATTTGGGGAGTGAGAAGCTCTCCTTCCTCCAAGATGGTTTGGGATGTTGCTTACCCAGAACTGTCTATGGGCATGCCCCTCCCCTCCCTTCATCTTCCCTCACCCACCCAGCCATCGTCACATGGAGCCCAGCAGCAGCAGGAAAAATTGAGTCAACATCCAAAGAGAGGAGATCTCTTAGATGTTGGTGGGGGAAAGGTGCAAAAGCAGGCTGACCATGTTGTGGTCCCTGGGGTTTCTGAGGGGAGCTCCACCCCTGGGCTCCGAGTCACCAAGCCAACCAATTCCCTTTTGGCTAAGTTACTTTGAGTGCAGTTTCTGTTGCTGGTGACCAAAGGGTCCCTGGATGATTCAGGCACAGATTTCGTTCTGAGCCAGAGTGAAAACCCATGACAGCCAACTCCTAATGGGCCTCAAAAGAGACATAAGAGACTCATGCTTCTGTGAATTATTCAGGCATCCACTGTTTAGGGCAACTCTGCTGTGAGTTGTTTTGCAGCATCATGCAGACCGTAAATATGGCTTTGCATACGTGGATTTGAATAAAGTGGGGCTATATCAGTAACGTGTGACTGCATCTCTTCCCTAGGCTGTTACTTCTAAGAGAAGAACAACCCTTTCTCCACTGTTGTATTTGCACAGCATCCAGTGTATGGCCACATTGGGCACTCATTTAGAATGAAACATATTCATGCAAAAATCTTTGCTCTGCCTCTGGACCTCAGAACCGTAACCTCATCTTCCACTTCTCTAAATTGAGGATAATAATAGAATTTATCTAATATACCTATCTACGAATAATCAGAACTTTTTTGCTTTCAGGTGAGAGAAAGCCAATCTATGCCAATTTATACAAAAAGAGACATCTGGGGTTGGAGCTGCTGGAAACTGGAGCAGTGCGGGCTGGCCTCCCTCCTTCCCTCATCCCTGCCTGTCTGGGTGTTGGCCTCGTCCTCAGGTTCCTTCATGTGACGGGGAGGACATGGCCACCAGCAAACAGCAACAGGGTCATACCCTTACAGCTCTCAATCCAGAGAAAAGAGGGCCTCTCTCTTTAGGGTCCACATGTGAAGTCCCAGGAAGGATTTCAATCACCTTGACATGAGGCAAAGGCTACCAGGGCAGACCCCCAGAACCATGCAGCATGGGGGAGGGGCTTCTTAGAGGAAATGGGGGGCAGTACCATGATGCAAGGAAGTGAAGAAGGGGTGCTGGGCTGAAGAAAAGGGCACATGTCCACACACTTCTTTTTGGAGGCTTGCGAGGATCAGAAGAGACATGACTCGGGAAAAGCGGAGCACAGCGTGTCTGGCTCCCGGCGAGCCCTCAATGAGTGTCAGCTGCCGCTAACATGGCCACTGGAGGGAGGGAGGGGAGGGGGAAGGGGAGAAAGCGCAAGGAACAGGAACAGTGATGTGGCAGCTCTGCGCCTTGCATGGGGGTGGCCAGCTCGTGGCTGAGGGGGCGATACTGCAGCCTCACTCCACCAGTCGCCCTGGTCTGGCCTTTATCTGCTCAGAGGGGCGTCTGGTTCTCATTACCACAAAGGCCTCTGAGGAGAAGGGGATCTCTTTGTGCTGAGGCACAAAGAATGAAAGTGATTCTCAAGTCTGGTAAAGGATGCTGAACTGGGGCATGAATTGGTGGCTGGTGGTGCAGTGAAAGGAGAAAGGGTTTCAGAAAATCATTTTCTAGGAGCCGTAAGCTACTGAGCCTGGCTTGGTTTCCAAGTGGAAGTCATCCTAAGGCCTCAGAGGTGTTAGTCAAGGAGGGGGGGCACCAGAGAGTGTTTGCTTGGCCTCAGCATTCGGGATCCAGGGGAACCCTGTGCCTCCTGTTCTAGGCTGAGGGGACTCCGCTAAGTGTAGACAGCAAAGACGGGGGTGGGGGGGAAGGGGGCGGGGGAAGGGAACAAAAACCAATGAGCACCTGGCGTGCGCCACGCGTCTCATTTAAAATCCACACGCAAACCTGTAATCTACACAAACACGGAAGCGGAGGCTCAGGAAAGGGATGCTACTTGCCCAAGGTCACTGAGCTCACGAGAGATGGGAGGGCGGTCCCCACCATGCCTCCCGCCCCGGTGAGCTGGCGCCCGGAGAGAGCTCCGTCGCAAGCAAGGCGGCCGGCTGATGGAGGCGAGGTGAGTGCTTTTCCTACTTACCCGCTAGTAAATGGATATTCAGAGAGGTGAAGGGCCTTGCCCAAACTCACACGGCTGGTAAGTGGCAGAACTGGGTCTTCTGTCTCTAAATCTGCAAACCCTAAACAACCCCACTAGCCGCATTTGGTAGCATTTTCTCAGCAATGTCTCTGCAGGAATCTTGCGATCAAATTCCTGGTGGGTAGTGGCCTGCGGAGATGATGGGGTGTTTCGTTCATCATGTTGATGGGTCCTTGTTTCTCACTGTGGCAACAAAATTTGTAAGATTTTCCTCTTTTATCAGCTGAGAAATGCTGCCCCACGCTGTTTATCAGGCACTTCTGTAGGGAGGTACTTTTCCCCTAATTCTTCCAGGGGTTGACTTAAGTTTGGGCAGAACTCAGGTGGCGAGGAGAAGTTTGTTTGTTTGTTTTTAACATCTTTATTGGAGTATAATTGCTTTACAGTGGTAAAAGTGTTGCTTTACAACAAAGTGAATCAGTTATACATACACATATGTTCCCATATCTCTTCCCTCTTGCGTCTCCCTCCCTCCCACCCTCCCCATCCCACCCCTCTAGGTGGTCACAAACCACCGAGCTGATCTCCCTGTGCTATGTGGCTGCTTCCCACTAGCTATCTGTTTTACGTTTGGTAGTGTATATATGTCCATGCCACTCTCTCACTTTGTCACAGCTTACCCTTCCCCCTCCCCATATCCTCAAGTCCATTCTCCAGCAGGTCTGCCTCCTTATTCCCATCTTACCCCTAGGTTCTTCATGACCTTTTTTTTTTTCTTAGATTCCATATATATGTGTTAGCATACGGTATTTGTTTTTCTCTTTCTGACTTACTTCACTCTGTATGACAGACTCTAGGTCCATCCACCTCACTACAAATAACTCAATTTCGTTTCTTTTTATGGCTGAGTAATATTCCATTGTATATATGTGCCACATCTTCTTTATCCATTCATCTGTTGATGGACACTTAGGTTGCTTCCACGTCCTGGCTATTGTAAATAGAGCTGCAATGAACATTTTGGTACATGACTCTTTTTGAATTATGGTTTTCTCAGGGTATATGCCCAGTAGTGGGATTGCTGGGTCATATGGTAGTTCTATTTGTAATTGTTTAAGGAACCTCCATACTGTTCTCCATAGTGGCTGTATCAATTTACATTCCCACCAACAGTGCAAGAGGGTTCCCTTTTCTCCACACCCTCTCCAGCATTTGTTTCTAGATGTTTTGATGATGGCCATTCTGACTGGTGTGAGGTGATACCTCATTGTAGTTTTGATTTGCATTTCTCTAATGATTAGTGATGTTGAGCATCCTTTCATGTGTTTGTTGGCAGTCTGTATATCTTCTTTGGAGAAATGTCTAGCGGGGAGAAGTTTTTAAGGAGGTGGAGGCTGGCTGCAGGTGCTGCAAAGCCCTCACTTAATGGACTCTCTGGCAGGCTGTTGTGTAAGGAATGCCTAGCCTGAGGCAGCTGTCTTTAATGTATCCTTCATCTCCTCATTTAGCTCGTGGTAGTTTCAAATTCCCTCATGGGCGGTCCAATAAAAATCTTGGAAGGAATCTGGACTCTGTACACTGTCCTCAGTGGAGCAACTGAGAGCTGAACACAGTAAACTGAAAGCCGAGACAAAGCCAGGGCCCAGGTTAGGAAAATGAGACTCTGAGGCTTCTTCCTTGTGCAGGAGGAGAAAAATGTCCTAGTGGTGTCCATTAGAGAAGGAATTGTTTTATGAAATCAGATGTAATCCTGGCAATTGCCTTCTATTGGAGCTTGAAGAGAGGTCTGGGAATGTTTAATCTCCCAACAGTTTCTCTGTACCTCCCTTAAGACACTTTTCATTTTCTGCCAAGTCATTTGTATCTTGGTCTTAATATTTAATTTTCGCTTCTAGGTTGTATATTACTATATCTACTTCTGTGGACAACTTGCAGTGGCTTGTACGTAGAAGGTGCTCAAAAAATGATGTAATATAGATACATGGATGGATGGGTAGATGGATGAATAGATTGATAGGTAGATGGATGGGTAGATGGGTGGAACAGTGAATGGCTGGATGAATGGTTGGTTGGGTAGCCCCTTATAGTCAGGTTGGCACAGGAAAAGTAGAATTTGTGGATTGATAAAGGAAGATAAGAAGGGAACTGTGTCTGTGCTAAACACTGTGTCTGGTACTTTATAATATCATTTCACACCAATGCAGTAAGGTAGGTTTGTTTTTCCATTTCAAGATGTTGAAACTGATGCTAAGAGAGGTTAAGGAATTTGCTTAATGGGACCCTCATCCAGGTCAGTCTGAATAGAAAATCACACCACACTCTAGAAGTCAACCCAGCACCAAGTAGACACCAAAAGTTGATTTTTATGATGTTGTTTACTCAGAGCATTGACTCAGAAAGCATGTGGGTGCTGGATTAAAGTGGAGTAGGCTCGGGCTTGACTGAGGGTCTGCCGTAGGGGCTGAGGGAAGAGCTGCCCTCTCCCTCCCTCCTCCCCACCTCAAGAGCTGCCTTGAGGTGACTCAAGTGTCAGCCTCAGAAGACTATTCTCCTCCTTGGTTTGAGAGGAGTCTGAGGACAGGTGTGGCCTCAACAGACCTGTCCTGGAATGCTGTGTGCTGGAACAGGTGGGGCCCAGGCCAAGGCCAGCTGACCCTGCCTATCTTGGTCCTTCTCCCCTCCCATGTCCCCCAGCCCTGCCTTCCCCCAGGCAGGCAGCAGATCAGCCCCTTCTCAGTGCTTATTCCAGAGTGTTAAAGCTGAGAGCAGGTGTCACCTGAATGGACAGGCCTCAGAAGAGGACTGAGATGAGGTCTCATTGCGGGAGCTGGGGACTGCCCAGGAACAATGTTTGCCAGGCCTGGTGTCACTCCCAGAGGAGATGGGGCCGGCTGGGAGCCAGTGGGCAGAGCGGTTTGGGAGCCCAGCCTGTGGATTCGGTTCTGGAGACTGAATCCTTGGTGTGACAGCCCAGCATGATTGTGGTTTGACCCCAAAGCCTACCGCCACCCTGGCTGTGGGCCCGTCCCTCCCAGAAGCCCAGTCTAGGTGACGTGTGGGGTGAGGCTCCGTCAGCAGGCCCACGCTTGATGGAACCGTCTGCCGTGACTGCCCTGTCTCTGAGGCTGGGCTTCTGAGCTGCTGACAAACCAACCACAAAGCTGCTGGACCTTTGTGCCCTCCCACCCCCTCCCCACCCCCAGCCCCTCGTGGTACCAGTGAGGCCTGCTATTTCTGCCTTTAGCTCTGCCATAAACAGCCCCATGCAAGGGTTCTATTGTCAGTCATCTATTTGTGTGGTAGTATAAGTGGAAATCACAGTATCTCCTTTCTCCCTGGTTATTTACACTTCAGGTCATATTGTGGAGAAAAAGTTTCTGTCAGCAAAAGAATAGTAATCCTCCTCATTTCTATTCATAAGGCCTCCAACGGTAGACATAATTTTTCTCATATGTCATCTTTTGGGCATGGGGTATTATAACCCTGTTTTACTTGCATCCCTGTGGAGGGCTCATTTGCTTATGTGGCAGCTCTGGCAGGCCCAGGCAGTATTGGCATATCTTTGTACAGGGATCGGGGGTCCCTGTGGCCTTTGGAGTTGGCGGGGGGGGGGGGAAAACAGCCCCAAGATGGAGGAAAGAGATCGCCCCCTCCGTCCACCAGGATGTTGACAAGGTAGAGAAGAAACTCCTCGTGAGGTTGCAAAGACTTAAGGCACTTGCACTGGGCCTTGGAATTCTGTGGGGAGAGGTACTTTTGGGTGTGACACTGTGGAGTGCCACGTGAGTACCCTTTGATATGGATTGTCCATGGTTCCTTGAGTGAGAGAGCTATAGGAAAAAGAGACAGCCGGGCCTGCTCTTGGGGACATTACTAGGGGCTGTAACACTGGTAGAGAACTTCTACCTTCCAGAAGAGCTGAAAACGGGACGTGTGTGAAAGTGATACAGCGGAGTGATGTCACCAGTGGGCGTGTGAGAGGAGCATGTCAGGGTCCTTCCCACTCACGTGGAGAGTCAGGAGGTAGAAGGGATAAGGGTCACCTCTGATGGCCGCAGCAGGACAATTTTAATGGCCACCAAAGAGAACACATCAGCCCCTCAGGTCCCTGTTCGGGGAAGAGAGGGTCTTTGGGGCTGGGATCTGGTGCTGATTCTGCTGGGAGGGGCCGTGGAGCCGAGCCCAGCTGTGCTTTCAGTGCTCTTTTTGCCCATTTTGGCCGCTGGCCTCTGCTGGCATGACCCAGGGAGGCAGAGTCCACCTTCCAATGAAGAACTGGGCCCAGGTGCAGGTGTGTGCAGGAAAGGGTCTACTCTGCAGGTTGGGGGTGCTCACATCTGCAGGTTCTCAAGGCCTGGCCCTTAGCTGCTCTGGGGAGGTAACCTCTGAGCCCTTGGAAGATCCTGCCTGATAGCAGTGTCTTTTCACACCTGGAAACTCGAGCCACGCTACATAGTTTACACTAACAGTGTGATTCGTGGTGATCACCTGGGCCCTGGACAGTGCTGTGTTGGTTTGCTTTCTGGAGGGGCTGAAGGCTGAGTAGCTAAGGTCAGTCCGTGGGTGCTCCCTGCCTGCGTGACTGACCCTCATGAAAACCCTGGACCCCAAGTCTCAGGTGAGCAGCCCTTGTTGGCAAATACTTCGTACATGTTGTCACACATGGTTACTGGGAGAATTAAGTGCTGTTCATGTGGTTCTGCTGGGAGAGGATGCCTGAGTACTTGCACCTGGTTTCTCCTGGATTCTTGCTGATTTTAATCTGTATCCTTTCACTGTAATAACCCACAGATGTGAGTAGAGTAGATTGTCTGAGTTCTGTGAGTCCTTCTAGTGAATCATTGGACCTGAGGGTGGTCTTGGGGACCCCTGACCAAAGGAGCCGGGGTCTGAGCCTCATGTTTGTTTCCAAAGTCCTACAGCAGGTGGTCTTGCCAATTTTCAGCACCAAGATGCTGGTGGGGGAGGATTGTTTTTTCTTCAAATGGTACCGTTGGTGAAACTGGGGAAGAGATGCCTGAAATCTCAACCCAGAGGCAGCTGCTGACTTGCCTGGGGGTTGCACCTTTTCTTGAATGTCTCAGTTGGTGTGCTGGTCACTTCATTTTCAGTGAGCAGCAAGTAAGCACTGGTGGGGACTGGGCCCTGACATGGGCACTGGGGCAGATGGGGTCGGGGGTTGATGATGGAGAAATGGGGAGTAAAGAGATTTTATACTTGTGCTGTTTCCAAGCTATGTCTCTTTTTATTTTCACAAAATCCCTAAGAGATGTGGACTAACATTTTAAACTCTACTTTATGGTTGAGAAAAGCAATCCCCAACAAGGCTGTGACTTGTCCAAGTAAACAGTAAAAGGGGGGACAATTTGGCCTTGTTCTTGGGGGAGATCATGAGCTCCTGGAGCAGGTGGGGACATACACTCAACCATGATGAGAACAACTATAGAGGAACAAGTGTGTACCGGTCAGGATAAGCAATGCGAAGCTGCAGTAACAAACAATCCCCACATTTCAGTGGCTTGACATTTCAGAGGTGTATTTCTTGTTCATACAAAGTCTTCTGTGGATCTGGAGGACTCTCCGGGCAACTGTCTGGGGGACTCTCCAGGTGGGCTGGGGTCACCTGGGGTTAGACCTTGAAGGCCTTGAAGTGAGAAATGTTAGAAGAGAGGGAGCCTGTAAGCAGCAGAGGAGAGCATCTCCTTGGGGGTATGGGTCAAGGCCATGTTCTCCCATGTTCTCCCTGGCTATGGCTTGACATCATGGAAAAAGCAGAGGCTCTGTGCCAGAGATGCCAACAGATGTGCTTTTGGTCCAGGCTTTTCCCACATACAACCAAGAGACTCTGGCCAAGTCACTTCTCTCCACCTAGGCTCCTCATCTGTAACACAGGAGGGTCAGACTAAAGCATGGTGGGCTACGCAGGCATCCGTAGTTTGGGAGGATTTCTTGGATCTCCCTTCCAGAAGAGAGGTGGCCAGCCCAGGCTGGAATCTGGCCTCATCCACAACCTGTGTGGCTCTGAGCAGTTTCCCCAGTGTGCAGTGGGTGAGCTGGAGCAGCAGTAAGATGGCAGTGATGCTTGTCTTGCTCGTTCTGTGGTCAGATGGCTGATTTCACCACTGCCTCTAAGCGGGCACTGAAATTGGTGGCAAATCTCTCTGGAGTTTCTGCAGCAGGAGTGAAGCTCCTCCATTGCATCAATGATGGAGCAGCGGGTGTAAGACCAGCCTGGAGTCCACGTGCGGTCCCCCCAGTCACGGTGCAGAGAGGATGGGGCACTCACTGCGTGAGGCTGTGGGAGGAGGGAGGGGGTCTTGCTGCCTTCAGGAAAAGGTTGAGGGGGACTGTAACATCCAGGAGAAGGCTGCACCCTAGGACATCTCCGGGCCAGAAAGCTTGACTCTGCCTCCAGCATTTTGCATCATTTTCATTAACTTGTTTAGGATGAATAAAATTGCAATAGTAATAATTTTCCCCTTTCTATTATTTCAATTTTTAACCAATGAAAAAGAAAATTCCTTGTTAGGGAGAGTGGGGTGAGAATTGGAGGGCTGGGGAGAGGCAGACCTTCCAAGTTTCTGGAACAGAGATGCTCCGGGCTTTCTAGCCAGAAGGAATCTCCCTCCTGCCGCCCTCTTGCCCCAAGCTCTGGATGCTCAGAAGAGAATCTGGGGAAGTTGGAACATGGAAGAGAGAGACAGATTGAGAGATTCCTGCAAATGTTGGGGTGTTTGGTTAATAGAATTAGAAGCCGGGCTGGCAGAGACCCTGTCACATAAACATTAAGTCAACACAGGAGACTGAGCATTTGTTAGAAATGTAACAGGATGGCTGGAAATTTTGTGTGTGTGTGTGGTACGCAGGTCTCTCACTGTTGTGGCCTCTCCCGTTGCAGAGCACAGGCTCCAGATGCGCAGGCTCAGCGGCCATGGCTCACGGGCCCAGCCGCTCCGCGGCATGTGGGATCTTCCCGGACCGGGGCACGAACCCGTGTCCCCTACATCGGCAGGCAGACTCGTAACCACCGTGCCACCAGGGAAGCCCTGGAAATTTGTTTTTTAAGGGAAGGAGTGTTAGGGCTTCTATTCAGTTTCAGTTCTCTGAAGCCTGAGTCAGCAAGGTTGATCCATGATGCCTTCAAATGGCCTTTTCTGTGGCCTTTATTGGATCAGTAGAGCTCCCATCTCCATATGCCAGGAGCCAGGGCTTTTCCCTCCCTCTGCTCCATCAGAACCTGGTCTCAGGAGAGGCTCCACTGTCAGTCATTTACACTTTAGTGTGAAGTGTTATTGTACTCACTCTCCCAGAGCGAGTCTGCATTCCAAGACTGAACTTTCCTATGAAAGTAGCTATCTCTGTAAAAGGCGTTTCAGCCCTCAGAACACAGGGAAGGAGTTAATCTGGGGTAAAGAGACAGTGTTAGCCCAAATTTTTTTGGTTGCAGGGTAACCTAACTCAGCCCACAGGCAAAGGGGGAAGTTACAGGTTTACACTGGTAAAGAAAGGCTGAGGAGGCTCCCAGATTTGAAGAAAGAACTGCAGGCACTAGGCCTCAGGGAGCACAGCTGGGCTCAGGCAGGCGGCTAGGCCAGCCTCTGCTTCCTCTGCACGGTGGCTTCCCTCTCCTCCTGTAGGCAGACCCTCCATGTGGCAGAGGAGGGGGTTGAGCGCTGGCTGACAGCTCCTGCAGGCAGGATGTGGCAGACAGGCATTCAGCATCTATTCCACCCTCCTCGAAGCAGGCTGCCCTGTACTGCAGAGGCTAGAAGGCTGAACACTACACTTCCCAGACTCTCTTGCAGCTACCATTCTGGATGAGATTCCAAATGTTAGATGCACTTGCACAAGATTGGAGGTAGAGCCCATGCTTCTGCTGTTTTCTGTTGGCAAGCGGGTGTATCTGGTTTTTGGGGAGTTGCTTCTTGTTCATGGTGGGCTTCATGAAAAGGGCTGCTTCCTGGTCATAAGAGAGATAGCACCACCCTGTGGGTGTGTCTCTCCTGAGAGTTGGTCCTGAGAGCCCAACCTAGAGTCTTTTCAGCTTTCCCAGTGATGGGCCATTTAACAGCCCAGGTTAAATTAAAAAATGAAGTCCATCAGAGACCAAAAGTAGAGTGCTGAGTGAAAAAGTTGTCTGCCAAGCAGGAAACCTGACCCAGGACAGGGTCTAGGAAGGCCGTGAAGGCCGTTTCGATGAGGATCTTTTTTTTTTTTTTTTTCCTGGCCGCACCCTGTGGCTTGTGGGATCTTAGTTCCCCAACCAGGGATTGAACCTGGTCCCACAGCAGTGAAAGCACCGAGTCTTAACCACTGGACCACCGGGGAATTCCCTGGATGAGGTTCTTGAGGAGGAGAATTGGTGTAGGTCTTTTAAAACCAGAAGACTGCTGTAATGCATGGTGACTACAGTTAATAATACTATATTTCCTAGTGGAAAGTTGCTAAGAGAGTAGATCTTAAAAGTTCTCATCACAAGAAAAAAAATCTTGTAACTTTGTATGGTGACAGCTGGTAACGAGAATTATCGTGGTGATCATTTTGCAGTGTATACAAATATCAAATTATTATGTTATACATCTGAAATTAATATAATGTTATATGTCAGTTATACCTCAGTTTAAAAAAAAAAGGCTGCAAATTCCCTCACTGTCCCATAGTAGGAAAGCAAAATCTCTGAGTGATATTGGCTAGATGTGTTGGCTCTGTAAGCATTTGGGGAATGGTGGTGGCCTGTTGTGTACGAGTGGTGCCTGTCTCAGGATTACGGTGTCCAGATGTCTCTCCTAAGCACATAAGACCCTGCCTGGGGACTATGGCATCAGGGCCCTGTCACATGCCTGGGTCGTAGTATGTAACTCTGTCAGGTTGTCAGTGTCAGTGGGCTGAGTGGCCAGGTCAGTTTATCACCTACAATAAATTTTTTCTGCTTAAACCAGCTGAACTGAATTCTGTTGTATTAACTTTACCCTGACTGGTGTACTAGGCCTAACTTGTATTCCAAGAGAAGAAAGGGCCACTCTATCACCTCCAGTCCTTGTAAGGCCAGGGAGCTGCTTGCCTGGCTGGGGGCATGTGCCCTTCCTTAGACCAATGATTGTGTCTTTAAGGCTGTGGGACCATGATTGATCCAGCCTAGAGGGGAGGGTGGCAGGGACCGTAGGTGGTCTTACTCCACACCATCCCAGTCCCCTTGCCCTTGCTGTTCTCCTGTATAGAGGATTGAAAGCAAAATGCACCATCTCCTGGCCTCCCCTGTAGGTAGTGGTGACCATGGGACATTCTTCTGATTAATAAGATGCCAGCAGAAAGTCCCTAGGGAAGCCTGGGAAAAGGCTCGCTAGGAATTCTCCCTTCCTACTTCTTGCTGCTGGTAACATGGATGTGAGACTTGGAGGTGTAGCTACTGAAGTCACAAGCATGAGGACCAAAGCCAGCATGCTAAGGACCCCAGGGCAGAAGAGAGGAGGAGCTAGCTGTACGGCGGGCATCACCGAGACACGCACCACCCCACACCACCTGCCTCCAGACTTCTGATTATCGTCATCAAATAAACTGCTGTTGGGCTTCCCTGGTGGCACAGTGGTTAAGAATCCGCCTGCCAATGCAGGGGACATGGGTTCGAGCCCTGGTCCGGGAAGATCCCACATGCCGTGGAGCAACTAAGCCCGTGGGCCACGACCACTGAGCCTGCGCTCTAGAGCCCTCGTGCCACAACTACTGCAGCCCATGTGCCTAGAGCCCGTGCTCCGCAACAAGAGAAGCCACTGCAATGAGAAGCCCGTGCACCGCAATAAAGAGTAGACCCTGCTCGCCGCAACTAGAGAAAGCCCGCACACAGCAATGAAGACCCAACACAGCCAAAAAAAAAAAAAGCCCTGTTTCTCCTTCTTTAATCTACTCTCTGTTGGGCTGTCTGTTAATTGCAGCTGAATGCATTGGTAAGTAACACAGGAGGGCACCCTGTGATCCACAGGCCTGCTAGACCACAGGGAGATGGGCTGGAGTTTTTCGCAAAGGATGGAGCAACAGGGATACTGTTCCCATAAGAAGGAAACAGGAGAGCATCCTGGGCAGACAAAGACAAAGGCTGTAGGATCTACTTTGACAGGCCTTCTCAACACACCTGAAGTCTTACCTGCAGACAGCTATGATTCCAACTACGAACAAGCCCCACAATCATGGTTTGTGCCTACTGAGTGCAACTCAGTAGTACTGCGACCTGGGTGTGAGAAGGTCTTTAAGAACCTGGAGCAATTTTAGGTGGAGGAGCAAAAAGGTTGGGGTGTGGGTAGAAGAGGTCTCTAAACTCTGGTGTTAACTGGCTGCTGACATTTTGATAAATGAAGAATGTATCTTGTTCTTTGCCAGGTGGAAAGTAGATGAGGAATGGGGAGCCACAGGACTAGAGCTGGGGTGAAGTACAGAGCCACCCAGTGCTGGGCGTGGGGCTCAACCCCAAGCCCTGGCTGTACCTCCTTCTGTGGTCACCCACCACCATGTCATAGCTGCTCGACCACAGTGGGCGGGATTCATGTCTTATTGACCATAACTGCTCTAGGGCTTAGCACAAAGCATACATGCAGTAGGTGCTCATATGTGTTTGTTGAATGAATGAACACAGGACCAGGCAAATGGGCTGGACAGAGCTGTGGGCCAAGCAGAAAGGCCATCTGGCTGCTGCTGGAGATTGGCTAGTGAATTGCTGTGTGAGCTTCCCCTTGCTGGGCCTCGTTTTCCTCCATCTGCAGAATCAAGCAAGTGCTCCTTTTTTGTTCCCTCTCTGCCAGAACATTCCTCAATGAATGTTCAGATCAAAGGGAACAGCTCTATGAAGTTTTGCTTCATGTCTTACTTGCAGCAATTCCTGGAACTAGGCCTTTAATAGAAATGTTTGTGTGCCCGTGCATACACATATGTATTTGGACCAAGGGCTGTCATGTGTGAGGACACTCATCCCGAAGAAATCTACCCATAGCCCCAACATCTATGGGGGCTGTGGTGGGAGAGGCTCCCATTTTACCAATGTGGATGTCACCCACAGTGGTATAAAGTCCTAAAGGAGGCCTCAAGGGGTAACCAAGGGGTGGGGGAGGGGTGGGCGCCCCACGGTGAACAGCAGCAGGAGGGCTTTCCCTAGGGACAACGGAGAAGAGGCCACTTGGAGGTGGAGGAGACCACAATGGGGCCTGGTGGTTGGGGAAGAGCTTCCACTTCCACTTCTGCCAGCCCCAGCCGCAGATCCCCCATGGGGTTCAAGCTTTCTGATTGCAGAGCTCCTCTAGAGCAGCACTGCAGCACAGACCTCGCTGCGGTGAAAGAACTATTCTGCGTCTTTGCTGGCCAGTATGGTAGCCATGAGCCACATGTGGTTCCTGAGCACTTGAAGTGTGGTTGATGCAGCTGCAGAGCTGAATTTTTAATTCCACTTAATTTAAATTCATTTAAAATTACAGAACTGTGCGTGGCTGGCAGCCACTGCATCGGACAGCACAGCTGTAGAGAATGGTACAAATGAGAACCAGGACCCGGCGCTGGCGGAGGTTCTTACAGGGTTGTGGGTGTGCTGGAGCCGCAGCTTTCAGCAGGAAGCTGGCCAGCCCTCAGGGGGCACAGTTCCTTCCCTCCTGCATCCAGAGGGCCGGTCCTGCTCAGCCCAGTCCATAGGCAAAGAAGAACAGGGACAAATTGTTGAAGCTGGGTTGGGCACACGGCTGAGGTTAGCTAACGGTGGTTCTTGATGAGAATCCCTGTGGCACTCTCACATTTCTCCTCCCAGACCTCAGAGTTACAGAGCTGAGAGGCCAGCCCCTCAGGTTGCTGACATGGAAAGGAACCCTAGGGAGGGGAGGAGATCTGCTCACAATTGGCCAGATAGGCAGAAGCCAGAGAGGCAGAGGTGAGCTCTCATCACTGGGCGTTCGTTGCCTTATGGTTAAACCTTTCTTCAGCGATTCCACCAACATCCCTTCTGTGAACATTTCTCTCAGAATGGAGTAGGAAGGGGCCTTGAAAGTAGTTTTCTTTGCCGGGACTCCACTTCTTCCAGTCAAGGAAGCACTGTGCAGGCTCCAGGCCCACAGGAGTGCACACAGTTCCCGTCTCTGTCTTCTCACATAGGGCTCCTTCTGCCTGGGACACCTGTGCCCCGCTGCAGCTGGCTCACCGTGGCCCGTCTCGGGCTCAGCTTGGACAGCCTGCCTCTGAGAGCCTCCCCTGACTGCCTGGCGGGCTGGTTGCCTCTCTGTGGGTGCCCCTGGCGGCCCAGACTGCCCGCGGATGTGGAGTACTCATCCTGCAGAACTGCGGGGCCCCGTCCGCTGTCAGCTTCCCACAAGCCTGGAGTAAGGGCTATACTGTCCTTCTCACTTTGTCTCTCCAGCCCCTAACATGGCAGGGGCGTCCTGGCCCCAAACTAAACAAATTACTTATCCCCTCTGACCCAGGACAAAATGAAGGGGAAGTACCAAATTCCCAAGGTTGGTAGGAGATTAAGTGAGAAAAAATATGCAAATCTCTTGTCCAAGTAAATGTAAGTTTTTTTTTTTCTTCTCATCAGGAGAACAGAAAGGTAACTGACCAACTGATCATAAAAGGGAGAGGGTTGGCAATCCATCCAGGATGGCTGGCTGGGGATCTAAAATGTCATAGGAATCATAGGCCTTAGCGCTTGAAAGGAAGGTAAGGACCACTTCATGCAGCTAAAACACCCACCTGAATTGATTACACAGCTGGGGCATGAGACCAAAGAGAGAGGAAGACTGATGGGTGAGCAGAGCCCAGGCCTGGCCACTGGCACGGCTAGCTTGTGGGTCTCAGCTGGAAGCAGGGTAAGAGAAAGGCCGCTTTCCAGAAACACCACAGGCTAGAGTTTTTCAAACTGCTGGGTATAATTCCTAGGCAGATCAGGAAATCAATGTGATAGCTTTGACCAGCACTGAAACAAAACCAAACCAAAAAACCAGAATGGGAAATAGTACCCTGTGTATCACTGCAGCTGTATGAAATCTCTGGGGCTGGGGGGAGCCAGAGGGTGATTTTGCAGATTGAGGCGGACAGGGCCTGCACTTGAGTGACCTGTCGATTACTTCTCATCTCTAGGGCAAACTGAAGGAAAAAGATGACCTGGGGAGGGGGCTGTGGAGGAGAGAGGAAGTCTCAGTGGAGTTTGGCGGTAGTGATTAAAGAGGTGCCAAAAAGGAGAGGGTTGCACAGGCATCGTGGGCAGAAGCGATGATCTGGCTGCAGCCTTCTCCCCCAGCTGGCGCCACAGAAAGGACCCCCTGCGGAAGCAATAGGGGCTGCCTGGTCTCTTATCATGAAACGCCTCTATAACAGTGATACTGTATTTGTGGAGCATTTATACTTTTTGGAGTTCCCAGCCTCCTGCGAGGTGATGGTGAGGTGGTGGTGGGGGCGTGCGGGGGGTGGGGGGGGAATGAGATCATTCTCCCATTTTAGAGGTGGGGAAACTGAGGATCTGATGAAGCCGACTGCCAGATGCGGAGCTAGAATCCGGACCTCCTAGCTTCTGAATGCTTGCCCTTTCCATACCACAGTGTGAGTGCTCTGTGTTTAGAGTGTACGTTTCAGAACCTGGTTGCCCTTTAATTAATTCATTCATTATTATTTTTTTTTGGCTGTGCCGCGAGGCATGCGGGATCTTAGTTCCCCGACCAGGGATCAAACCCATGTCCCCTGCAGTGGAAATGCGGAGTCTTAACCACTGGACCGCCAGGGAAGTCCCCCTGGTTGCCAATCACCTGGGCAGCTGCCACAAAATTCCATTGCCTGCCTGCTCCCCTCATGGAGACGGAAATCAGAACTGGGGAGTGGGCGCGGGGCCAGGCCATCAATATCTTTCAAAGCTCCCTTCAGAGAACCTAGTTCACAGCCAGGCTTGGAAACCACGGCCACAGTTGGGGTCATTTCCCCCAGTGCTGGGTTCCTCATGCCCCTACCTTCTTTCCAGCCCTGGCCAGCAGAATCTGCCTTGGCCCAGTCTGGCCAGGCTGCCTGCAAGGTCCATTGGTGCCCTTAGCTCAGATGGATTTCACTGTTGTTTTGTAAAGTAACTCCCCTGGGACGCTGCCACCCTGGCCCCATCCTCATCCTCTGAGCTGACGTCTCTTGGGCCCACCCCCCGCCCCCAGAGGAGGTGTGATTAGGGAGATGGGGAGGCAGGCGGCTTTGACAGACGAAAAGCAAACAGCTCAAAGGGGTGGCAGGCTGCATTTTATTCATTGTTAATTTAAACACCCCTCAAGCCCTCTCTTGGAGTGCTGCTCGGAAAAATAAATGTATTGTCTAAGAAACCCTGCAGGCTTGCCCCGCATGCTCTAACCCCCTCCTGAGAGAATGGGTAGCATAGAAAATGATTTATAAAGCAAGGGGGGAAGCTTCCCTAGGAGGTGGGGGGAGGCTGACAGAAAGGGGAAGGGGGTCTTGGGCCAGGTGGGTGCAGAAACCTCACCGCTTCAGTGATGAGACTGGCTGGGTTCGGTACCTGCAGGTGTCAGAGCTGCTCCAGGGACGAGAGTCCGGGCCCTGAGTCCATGCCGATGAGCCCGTCCTGGGGGTCAGGGGTGGTGTCAGCAGCCCTCCCCCGCCCCAGAGTGGAACCTTCGGTGGCACCAACCAGCACATTTTATAACAACTGTTCCAACAAGAAAACGGGCCCCAGCCAGCGCGTCTTCTGGACTCAGAAGTGCCTCAAGCCGTCTGTCTGAATGTGCTTTCCAGACAGTGTGCGTGTGGAATTGTGCTTTTTGTTTGTGAAGAATGTAAAAAGTTACAGTAAGGTGGAGCCACCTGGCCCACGGCTCCTGTGGTCTCCGCCTCTGTGGGCTGCCGTGGCCAGGAGGGCTCGGGGGCCCCTCACCCAGGGCGCAGGAAGAGGGATCTGCTAGGAGGCCTGTCCGAGAGGCGGAGGAGCCTGTGTACATTCAGCAGCTGTTTTCCAGGGTTTGGCTTGGGTTTGGTCGCTGGCGTCTGTGTAAAACACAGATACATGCAAAGTGTCCATGAAACTCCCCCAAGACAGGGAGGAATTTTCCAGGCCCCTGCAGATCTCCAGGGAGTTAAAAATGCAAAATCCTTCTCCTTAAAGTGGCCCAGACCAGGATTTCTTTTCCGTGGGGAAAGGGGCTAGTAGCTCTTTCTAAGGCTGACGTGTGTGTGTGTGTGTACACGCATGTGTGTGCATGATGCTGTGATGTGTGACACTCCTGGCAAAGCCCAGGACTTCGTGGCATTTTCCACAAGCTGAAGGCCTGCGGCTGCCTGAGCCTTCCGACTCCTTCGCCAGGCCCGGAGGTGCTGGCTTCGGTCAGAGGACACAGGGCCCTGACCACCTAGCCTTCTTAGAGAGCAAGGGCACCAAGGGCGGCTCCTTCCCTGCCTGCTCAGCTCTGAGAAGGCCTGGCTGCAGTCTAAGGTCCTGGCCTCTGTGTGACCACAGCCGAGTGACAAGAGCCCATGCTGCCTTTACGGGAGCCCCAGAGCCCCAGCACAAGAGGGGTGAGTGTGGGCCTCAGGTTAGCAAGCAACTCGTGGAGCCTGGGGACGTTGTGATTACAGCAAGCTACCAGCTATGGGTCAGACTGGAGACCCCTGCGTGGTGGGAGAGGCCACAGCATCTAAGAGGAAGGAGCCCTTTCTTAGCCTGAGGTTCAGAAGAATCTGCACCAAAGAAAGGGGTCCCTATCATTGTCTATAATCCTGAAACGATGGGAGGACCCCATCCCAGCTTGTCAAGCAGGTCTGGTTCTCTATGCTCGCCCTCAAGCAGGATGTCAAACAAGCCCTTTAGGCATGGGTCTAGGCTCCAACAAACCCCCTGACCTTGGGAGCCCGGCTTTTCCCAGCAGCCCCTGGCATCTGGGGGACTGAGCCCTTTGGCCTGAGGTAAAGGACAATGATGATTGAAAAGGGCGGCAGCAGGGGGGAACCAGGGGAACATGGACAAAAATATGTGCATACCACTGAGTCCTGGGCTACCATCGTACACTAGAGGACGGGCGTTTCTCTGGGAGGTTGCTGAGCAGGAAGGGTCCCTTTCCTAGCTCCCCTGAACCATGCTTTCGATTCCTTCAGCAGCGTGCTCAAGCTGCCTGCAGTTGCCTCCTTCCAAAGCCAAAGCATAGGAAAAGAAGTGAAAACAGCTAAGGCTGCAGCATGAGCAACTCAGAATAGACTTTAGGAAGCAGTGGTGACAGAGAAGACTGCCAGAGAAGGTTATGAGCTTGCCTTCTCCGGAGGCAGGTCCTGTTCCCGCCTGTGGGGATGGGATTCTTTGCAGTCCTGCGTGCTGGTCAGCAGATTGCCTGGA
This sequence comes from Lagenorhynchus albirostris, assembly GCF_949774975.1. Classification (NCBI taxonomy): domain Eukaryota; kingdom Metazoa; phylum Chordata; class Mammalia; order Artiodactyla; family Delphinidae; genus Lagenorhynchus; species Lagenorhynchus albirostris. Next base: position 50,672,552 of record NC_083107.1, on the reverse strand, counting down.
TGCCTTTTTGGCCTGTCTAGCTCAAGGAGCCATGGTGACTGTGTCTTAAGCCTCCCGTTCTCTTCCTGGGGCTCACTTTCTCTGAGGTGCCTGCTGTTTTGCCTGCTATTAAGTCCTCATGGTCTAGACGTCTCTGTCATGGGGATGTCTCCTTTCCCCTCTGGATAGCTCAGATCCCCAAATTATTTCCTGTTGCCTAGGTGACACCTCTAACTGGATGCCTTATCATCTTTCCTTCTTTTAAAGGGATAAACCTGATACTTTATTTCTAGGTCCTGTTAGAGGACTCTGCCCTAAACAATGCGTGCCTCTCTGAGCACAGTGTGACCGCAGCCATTGCTCAGATGGGGGAAGGGTGGCAGTGTTGGGGAGGCTCATGGAGCTGGCCTGGCTGACGTCACAGTGCATCCTGGAAGCGTGGCTCTCTGGAAGCCTACCCTTCAGGAACTGGCAAGACTGACTTCTGTCCTGGCCAGCTCCTCCTCACTGGCTTCACCCCCAGCTTACAGTCTGTGTTTAAAAACCAATCCCAATCCAAATGAGAAATTATCCCTCACCCCCCAAAAAAGAAATTACCCAAAGTAGCTGGAGAGTTACTCAGATCTTAACTTGTTTCTTCCTTCCTGCCATGAACTGGAAGGGGCGAGGGGAGGCTGACATTCAAGTGTGACTCTTAATGCTGTGCGTGCGTGCGTGCGTGTGTGTGTGTGTGTGTGTGTGTGTGTGTGTGTTTGAGTGTTCCAGGCACATATGCTTCCTTCACTGCCAGGGAGGGAGATTTTACGGCTTTTTGATGCCTCTCGGGCGACGGTGTGAGATGTCCTGGTGCTTTCCTAAGACTTCCGGTCAGAAGCTGTATGTATATTGGTGGGTCACACTGTGTCTGACTAGACTCTGGTATTTGTCCTTGGGATCGTCATCTTTTTGGATGAGAAAAAATGGGCCAAAAGAGTACTGTTCCTTTACAGTCCAAGACCCCCATCTCTTCAATGAAGGCTGGGTATCTGGCCTTCCTCCAGGTCAGTGACCTCCTAGGAGGTAGAGGGTGAGTCTGGGAGAAACTGTCCTTCACCTTGAGGATCATCCAGGGCAAAACTTTAATCCTAAAATTGCTTCCATCCACCAGCTCTCTCCCTCCTGCCTTCCTCCACCTCCAGGACAGACTGTGTGTGTGGAAAAAACACATTCACTTGAATATTAGTGGGGGCCAACCAGGGTGTTGGCCTGAATGGGATGTGTCCCAAACACATGGCTCTGGAGTCAAATTCTGACACCTGCAGGATGACTGCTTTGGTTCCTGGTGCTGCAGGCCCTGGTGCCCACCAGTGTGGCTGGCAGAGCCCTGATGCAGAGGAGGGGCAGCTGGAGGGGGTACTGCGCTCTGCACCCCCGGGCTCTCTAAAAGGGAAAAAAAGATAAGAAAAAATCCACACCAACAAAGAAAAATCTTGTCTGAGAAGACTCAGACATTCCTGGTTAATAACGAAAAGCATTCCCGTGGACGATGCTGGTGAAAGGAAGGAGCGTTGAGGGGATTCAGAGATGTGCCCTGAGCCTCAGAGATCAGCCAGCTGAAGCAGAGCTGGGCTCCTGCAGCCTGAGTGCTCCCGGCCCTGCCGGCCACTCCAGGCTTTCCCTCTTTAAAAGGAGTTGCCCTGTGCGCTGTGCTGAGTGGACTAACTCCAGGCTGAGAAAGGCCTGCTAAGCCCCTTACCACTGCAATTCCCACATCTCTGGGAAATGCCACAGTCCGCAAGTTGGTGCTGTGTTTCATCCCATTGCATAATACTACGCCATTCTCTGTGTGTAGCGGCTGTACTATATATATACATCAGGAGGCAACATATGGCTCTCCCCATCCCCACCTGTCATAACTGTGACTATATCACTTCTGACGACCAGAAGGAAGCTGCTGGGCTGGGCCAGGATTCTAAATGCTGCGGAGGTAATTCAGAGCCATGAAAAGTTGCACCATATGCTTTGGGGTTGCCAGCTGCTTACGTGCATCGAGACGGGGTTTAGTGCCAGTCTGCAAAACCCAGGGGTGGCACTCTTCTCACTGCCGTGTGCACCGGGCGAGGGTCTGGGGTGCCACTTTTTCTCTCCCTGGAGGAGAATCTGCTGGGGACCACAGTTCTCCAAGAGGGAGCCCATAAGGAAAACAGGCTCCCCCAAAACCTGCCCTTGATAACATCAGGCCTGGCCAAATAGTATTTCTTTAAAAAAAAAATTTTTTTTTTTGGTTTCATTTTATTGGATAAAGGTTAAGAAAGCGCCAGCGTCTGAGAGAAGGAAAGCAAACGCCGCCCGGCTGCACCCCAGCCTGGTGAGGGTCCGTGGCGCGGCGAGGCACGCGTCTACCTGGAGGCGCTCGTCTCGGCCAGGCGGTTGTTCATGATGCCCAGCGCGCCCACGCCGCCTGAGAAGCCGTTCTGGCGCGTGTTGACGCACACGCTGCGCGGGTAGCCGTTGGCCGTTTCGGACAGCTGCTTCTGCAGCAGCGCCAGCGACACCTTGTTGGAGGCCGTGAGGTCGCGCATGGAGATGAGCTCGCCCGACAGGCGGCGGCCCTCTGCGTCGCTGTCGCGGGCCGCGGGGTCGGCGCCGAGCGCGGCCAGGCGGCGGCGCAGCCGGGAGCCCGGGGTGATGGCGTTGCGCCGGGCCAGGGGCGCGCCGGGCGCCGGGCAGCAGCGCGTGCAGCAGCGGCAGCTCAGCTTGCGCAGCATCCAGTTGAGCACCTGCTTGATGAGGATGGAGATGACGTTGAAGAGCGAGTAGATGCAGCACACGCCGAGCAGGATGAAGAGGAAGTTGCCCAGGCGGTAGAGCCCCTGGTTCCGGTAGGCGGCGTGCTGGCTGCTCACCAGGTCCCCGAAGCCGATGGTGCTGAAGGTGACGAAGCAGAAGTAGAGCGAGTCCACGTAGTCCCAGCCCTCCACGCTGGTGTACATGGCCGAGGCGCAGCAAGACAGCAGCACGGCGAACAGACCCAGGATCAGCAGCACGTGGTACACCGAGGGCTTCCAGCCCGCCAGGCAGTCGGCTTCCGAGAGCGCCGAGCCGCGGCGGAAGGTGGCGGGCAGCAGGCCGCTGCGGCGCAGCTGGCGCTCCCGACAGGCGCGCATGATGAAGGCCAGCAGCGAGATGATGCGCTCCAGGAAGAGGTTGAAGAACAGGATGGTGCCGGCACAGCCGAACAGCCCGTAGGCGATGAGGAAGGCCTTCCCGCCCACCGTTGCGGGGGTGGTCATGCCGAAACCTGTGGAGACCAGAGCAGGGATCAGCGAGGTCCTGGCTGAGCGGGTGGTCCCCACCCTGTGCGGGGCAGGCATGTGCAGGTGCTGACATGGCTCCTATGCTGAGTGGCATCGCTCAAGTGGTATTTAGACATTTCTCTGCCTTGGTGGCACTAGATATGGTTCCTAATCTGGGCAACCCCTAAACTGATGGAGAAGACATGGCCCCTCGTCTGGGGTGGGGGATCTATAAATCAATACGGGTGAGGCAAGATGGTCACTAGGAGGGACCCATCAGGAAACACAAAACAGAAGCCACTGCACAGATGCAAACTACTGTGAAGCCCACAAACTGAACAAGTGTCACCTGGTCTCCCATCCCTCAAATTGTTTTTAATGTACCAGTGGCACACCTGGGCCTTGTTAGGACAGACTTCCATAAAGGCTTCATTTTATGGGATTGCTGGGGACCAGGTAGGGTGTGTTCAGTCCAGGTAGCTATATTTGATGGTCTCTGAAAAGGGAGAGTTTTGTCAGTTTATGAAACCGACAAATGGATTGTTTGAGAATGAGTCCACAACCTTCAGAGAGTAAGCGTGGCTCTGCCATTGGACATCAGCTCCTTCTCACCCAAGGACCACCATCACCCTTGCTCACACTTGTAGCCAAGGGAAAGGTTTTGGCCGCGCTGGGTCCTGTGCTGCCGGGTGTCTGGAGTGGCTTTTATCCTGAGAGGTCTGCTCTGTGCCAGGGCAGCTGCTCAGTGCTTTGACTCTTGTAATTAAGTCTTAATTTACCCATTCGTTCAAAGCACCGTCTTTAAGGGAGCTTCCTTATCAACTGATCTCTGCAGAAGGCTTGGCTTCCCGCCAGGATGCTCGGCCCCTGTCATCCAGGGCAGTGCAGAGTGGCAGCTCTGCTCCTCCAGCCTGAGCTCTCAGCCAGCTGCCGGTTGTGATGTCCTTGTGGGACCCATGCTGCCTGCCTCTGGTTATGGGAGGGGATGTAATCCCTTAGCATGAAGATCCACTGCTGCCTGGAGTCTGAGCAGAAAATGCATCATCTGTCTGAGTGGCACAGTAGCACCTGTCAACACCTCTGTAGCAGAAGTTCAGGGGCATCCCTGTTTAATGCATGCCCGACGTCAGGAGATCTACCTGTGCACTGTTAAGTGGGGGTGGCGCCAGCTCTGGGAAGGGTGTGGCTTACCATTTCCCTAAAAAGGCCAGAGAAAGTTTTTTTCAGAATGATCCCTTAAACTTGTATGCTAATCATTTTCTAGATTCCTTGGAGGAAATGCCCAATTGCCTGACATTGTCTCCATCTTATGCTTAATGACTCAAGTTAGGAGAAAACCTTATCATGATACCTCTGTTGAGGAAGATGGATTATGTCCTTAGATTCAGAATTTGGCCGTAAGAGTGTGAAAAAAGCCAAACTAGCAGTATAACCAGGGACTCAATAGAGGGATTTTGCTACACTTTAAAGCCAAACTCAAGTTCTTGAATTCATGAAGAAATCAGCTCTGAATCGATATGACTATACGTGGAGTGGGAGTGTTTGTGTTTGTGTGTGTGTATTTACAAAAAGTCCTAGGTTGATGACCCAAGTGTCCAACAGCCTAATTCATGGTCTGTTCATACAAGGAAATACTGTACAGCAAGGAAAAAGCACAAACCACTGCTACTTGCAACAGCATGAATGAATCTCACAAAAAGAATGTTAAACAAAAGAAACTGGACACAGAAGAAGTATTCCATTTGCATAAAATTCAAAACCAGGCAAAACCAAGCTACAGTGTCTTTTTAGGGATGCATACTTGGCTGGCAAAATTATAAGGGAAATCGAGGAAGTAATTTTGATAAAAGTCAGAATTGGGGTTTCCTCTGGGGATGGCAGGGTGTGGTGACTGGAAGGGGACCCAGGGGGACTCTGGGGTGCTGGAAATCTTCTGTTGACCTGGGTGGTGGTTACATGGGTGTTTATTGTATAATAACTTTCAAATTGTATGTTTTATGATTTTTTTGTACTGTCATGATAAGAAACACTTCAAAATGCCTAGACCGTTAGAACTGTGAACTTAATTCTGGTCTGCCCCTCGCTGTATAGGTGAGGGAGAAGGGGCAGAGGGGACACGACCTACAGCTTGTGGGGGACAGATGCCACACATGTGTCCTGGCTTCTAGCTTCGTGCTTAGACCATCATACACAGCACTGCTGCTACTCATGAAGGGAAAACAACACCTCTCGTAGGGGGATCACTTGGCTAAATTCCTAAAGAAATGAAAAATCCTGAGCCTGGAATATTAATACTATGCCTAAGAGGATATTGAATGGGATTTTCCTATTTTTGAGAATTTTCAGCTAAAGTCTTAAAGCTAAGAGTGACGTGTAATATGTTAGCCCTCATTCTGAAGAGAAGTTTTAGATACCTCTATGTCATATCGATTAAAATAGCAAAATGGGTCTGGTGACTAGTAACCCCTACTACCCACTTCCAGGCTGTACAGAAAGGTTAGAAATTATCCAGGGATAATGGGAGACGGTCCTGAAGTAGGAGGGGCGCTGTGGCACCCGCAGGTCTAGAGATGGCGGTGGTGGTGATGGTGAAGAGAACGTCAGGCTGCAGCAAGGGCAGCCTGGCAGCTCATTTCCCAGTGGATGCTGGCTGAGCTGCAGACACTTGAAAGCTTACCCAGGAGCACTGGAGTGGAGCATGGTGAGGGTTTCGGGAGAGCCAGAGGTGTCTCCTGGAGTCTGACGCTGTGCTCGATAGTTCTCTGGGTCAGAGGCTGACCGGAGCAGCCCACACAGGCAGGGACAGGAAGAGGGCATCAGTGGGAGCAGTCTGTACTCCCAGGGCACCTTGCACCAAGGATGGGGGAGAGTGACGTGGGTCAAGCAGACTCTGCAGACGGCAGCCACATCTGAAGAGACGCTGCCCGGGAGGGCTGCCTGCTGGATCAAGGGTGCCTGAGGGGCGGAGGGCAGGGGACAGCATGCGATGTAGTCACAGGAAGCACCACCCACTTAGGGAAAGGTGCAGGGCAGTGGTCCCTGTATTGGGGGGGAAGGGGGGAATCTCCAAAGACCCAATGGGCTTCACGGAAGGGTATGTCTGTCCTAGCCGTGGGCATTGTGATGCCACCAGCAAAAGCTGAGAAAGGATGATAGTGGCACCAGTGATGTAAGACCAAGAGGAAACAAACAGATGACCCCTCCCACACTGCAGGTCCCTGAGCCGGGGGCCAGGCCAGAGCTGGAGGGAGAGGCTGAGCTTTGATTAGAAGTGAATTTGAAGATGGGATTTAGATTGGGTTGGACATCTGAGAATGGGTCTCAATTTTAAAACTGGTAATACTTAAAAAAATATTATTTGGAAAACTCTAGCATCTATCCAAGACGTTGTTAAGGAATCCAAAGGAGAACAGATAGATGAAGACAAAGCCATTTCCCATGCCAGCCCATTTAATAAACTGGTTCCAAAGGCCCACCACTCACAGTGCCAGCCCCGCAGGTCTCGTTTCGCTCCATCTCTACAACCTGTGAGGGAGGCACACCCCTGTTTAGCAGATGAGGAGACCTCGGGTCAAGGGGCTAAGTAGTTGCCCAGAAATGGTGGGGCTGAGCCTGAAACCCAGGTTGGCTGGTGTCTAACATCCACCTTCTCTCTGCCACCCTAGACTGTCTTCTGAGGGCACCACAGGGCCTCCATGCCTCTTAGAAAACCAAGAGGGCTGGCAGCTGGGAGAGCACTTTCATGTGGGCAGGGTGGCTGACCCTCAGTCACAACTCCTGTCCCCAAGAGTCCACTCTCCTCTTGTGGCTCTCTCTCCACTGACTGTTGCTGGGGAGGGGGGCCACTCCTCCCCCCTTAATGTCTTCACCAAGGTGGACTCATCCCCCTTCCCGTGGCACAGTTAAGACAGCGGGGCAATTCAAACCAGACTCAACCCAGGGCTTGGGGACAGCAGGAGGACTGAGGCACAGAAGGGACCGCTGCTTCTGGCCCACAGTCCAGCCGGTTGCCCCCAGGCAGGGCACTCGTCTGCCTGCTGGGCTCCTGACAGGACTGCCCCTGCCTGACCTACCCCCGAGTCAAAAGCCATCTCCACTCTCGAGGAGCATCTTCAGATTCCTCCCAACTCCTCCATGACTGGACTCCTGGCTTCTGCCCCAGCACCCCCTTTAGAGTCTGGGTTTCTTGCTGAGGATCTGCCTCTCCCCTGGATGACAGAACCCAGAATGAGACTTATTTTTCCACCCACGCTTCTCCTTCCCCACAGGGCTGTGGCCTTTGCCAGGGCCTCTACACAACAGCACCACCAGATATGCACCTGGAGCACCGTCATCCACCCGCTCATTCCTTTTTCCAGCAAACACTTACTGAAGACCTGGTTTGGCAGGCCTCGGGCGGCGCTCAGGGCTGTGGTGGAAAACCAGGCAGACACCCGCACAGAGGATCCGGGCTGCCTTCTTAGAGGTTTTGCACAGCTCCCCACCCCTCTGCTGCCAGTGGCTCAGCCCTGGGCCAGGGCACAGCTTTACCCTGCTGCCCCCATGCAGGGGCTGGGCCGGACCTGTCCTGAGGTGTCCTCACGGCTGTGACTCCAGGCCCAAAATGATGCCAAGTGCTTGGCTGGCTGTGGCACTCTCTGCCCAGAATGAAGGGGACAGGCAGGTCAGGAGTTCTCTGTCCAGCACAGAGGGCACCCAACACAAGTGTCCCTCTCACTGCCCCGATTCCTGAGGTCTGGCTCCTGTGCCCACTCCACTTCCCTTTGCTTTCCTACAGACCCACGTCGGCTCAGCTCCAGAGGCAGGGCGGAGGGGGCACAGTCTACCCTCCTGCCCCATCAACGCCGAGAGGCTCAGAGATCCGGGCTGCTGAGACCCCGGGGCCGGACCTCTTGCCGAGGGCAGTAGGGTCCGTGCCCGGTGCTGCTGCCTAGCCAGATGCTTCCCAGGGTGGAAGAACAGTCCCCTAAGCTCTGGGGAGCCAGGCTGGCTCTGGAGAGGGGCCTTGAAGCTTCAGCCAGAGAAAAGGCAAACCCTGCCACCCCGAAAATCCCCCTTTCCCCCACTCACACCCCGCGGAGGCGGGCGTAATCTGTCCCCGGGTTCGCACCAAGCCTCGATTTTGTTTATGCCACAATTGATCTGCCATCCCCGTTTGCAAAGAGCAGGCACTTGGGGGCTTTATTATGCCACTTTGACAAAAGCTGTGAAGCTCATTCCCACAGCCTGTCTGGTGCCGCCTTCGCAAATGGGGCCCTGGTGACAGGGCCTCCGGAGTTCAGCTCCGAGAGCCTGGAAGGGAGATGGAGAGACCGGCACTGGTCTGAATCAGGCCCTGGGTGGCAGCCTCTGTGCTGGACACTGGACGCATGTCCCCTCATCCAGTCCCTCCAACCACCCTGAGAGGGACGCATCATCAACCCCAACAATGCAGGCAAGGACGTGGGCCAAAGGAACCGAAGATACTCGGCTGAGTTTCCGTTTGTGAGTGGCTGAGCTGACCCTGAAGTCCTTTCCACTGCGCCAGATGGGAAGCCTGAGCTCATCACCTTGGGGACTTTTTCCCACTGGCTCTGCAGTATCAACTTGGTGGAGGGGAAATATAATTTATAATCCAATCTGGGATACTTTTGAGAGCAAATAATTAGCCCAGGACAGCAGGTGTAAACCAGAGTTGATCCAAGCAACTGGGCTGCATGATTAAAATGCAGATTCCAAGGCAGGTCCCACTCCAGAGGCTTATTTAGAGGGACCCAGGAATCTACATTTTAACAAATGTCCCCTGATGATTCTAATGTGAATGGGCTAAAGCCCTTCCTTTAAGAAACAATATTATGCTGTATCCCTGATGACCCTACTGGTTGGAATCTGCCCAATTTCAAATATTTTGATTTAAATTTCTTTTAAAAAAATTTTCAGCTTCATTGAGTTACAGTTGACATATAAAACTGTAAGATATTTAAAATATACATCATGATGATTTGTTGGTTTAAATTTCAAGGGACCTAACACCCTTGTTGTGGACATTGCAGCTGCCTCCTTAACCATCACCCCCCCCCAACCTAAAGTGTAGCAGCCAGGCCCCTTGGAGAACTGACCCAACGGCCAGGGGTGGGCTCCATTAGTCTAGGCCAATCAGGAAAATCCGGTCCCTTACCACGACTGGCTCAAGGATGGATAGGCCTAAGCCAATCAGTGCAGGCCATTTTCACGGCTACAGAGACTTGCTCAGGAATGGGCATGTGACCCCATTCAGGCCAATCAGATGAGAGGAGAGTTTCTCTGATAGTTTCTGGGTAAAATGCATCTCACTTTTTAAAAAAATACTTGTTTATTTTATTTATTCATTTTATTTATTTTTGGCTGCATTGGGTCTTAGTTGCAGCGCGTGGGATGTTCATTGAGGCACGAGGGATCTTTCGTTGCGGCGCACGGGCTTCTCCCTCTCTAGTTGTGGCATGCAGGGTTTTCTTCTCTCTGTCTCTCTAGTTCAGGCCCACGGGCTTAGTTGCCCTGTGGTGTGTGGGATCTTAGTTCCCCGACCAGGGATCGAACCCATGTCCCCTGCATTGGAAGGCAGATTCTTTACCACTGGACCACCAGGGAAGTCCCTAAATGCTTCTCACCTTTAAGAGCTGCCCTGGGTGTGGAGGGAGCAGGAGGTGGCCCCAGGAGTGGTTGGCGGCCACCTGTGGCCATGAGGAGCGAGCCTTAGACGAAGCTGACACTGCAGAAGGCTGTCCGAGTATCCTGAAAACCTAATGAGCTGTCCAAGCTGCAGGCTGCCTGACCTACCCTTGGACTTCCAGTTACATGAGCCCATAAATCTCTTTTCCTGCCTAAGCCTTCTGTGACAGGCGACCAAACACACTCCAGCTGGTGCCGATGGTTAAGGGCCTGGTTAGACATCCCAGGGTCAAGGAAATGGTATCAGACTTGAACTCAAAGCTTTGCCTGCTGTTGTAGCTTCTTATGAGCCAAGTGATCGAAGCAAGTCACTCTAACTCCTCTGAGCCTCTATTTCTTCACCTGTAGAACGTCGACCTCCCGATGCGAGCCCTCTCTGTGAACTGTAATACAACCTGCCAGTGGGTGTTCCTCAAGATGAGACAGTAGACTTGATGCGAGGTGGAGAGAATGCCCATGATTAAGAAAAAGAAATTTTAAGTAAAGTGAAACACGTTTATTTACTGCGGGACTTTTTAGAGCACGCACCGTGTTAATGTGATTTATGAAACCACCAGGGCTATGCTAACACTACCCAGTGTTCCCCAAACTAATCTGACCATCGAATGTATTTAGTCACCTCAGGTGACTCGAGTATTTCAAAGAGTAATATTTGTGAAATGCCATACTCTATCCTCATGAAGAATTAAGGATGAGGCATTTAAAAATATTCTCGAGGATTTCCCACGTTTTAAAAAGTCACTGCAACACTGCAATGCCTTTTCAGTGCCTGGCATGTAGAAGGTGTTGGGCCACGTCAGCTGAGTGAATGAACAGACTGTCACTCTACTTGTTTGGAGCAGTGATTCTCAAACTCGATTATCTAGGACCCAGCTGGGGATCTTGTTAGCTTCTGGGGTGGGGCTCACAATTCAGAATTTCTAACCTGGTCCCAGGTGAGGCCCCTGCAGCTGGTCAGTGAACCTTATTTTGAGTACCAAGCACAGATGACTTATAGTATTAATTACCTTCAGGGGCCTGTCTCCTGAAGAGAGATTGGGAACCCCTTGGGAGTAGGGACCAAATTATATTGGCTATTTGGAACTATAGGTTATATGGGCTGCTCAGGTTTGAATCCTAGCTCCACTACTCCCTAGCTGCGTGTCTTTGAGCAAATTACTTGACCTTTCTGTGCCTCATTTTTCTTATCTGTAAAGTGGAGATGATAATATTTGTATTTTTGTACTCAACTGGCTCAATATGGGCAAAACACTTAGAATAGTGCCTAGCACATTAATAAGCCCTTAATAAAGTCGTCTTCATCTTTCTGTTCTCCACAGTGAGCAAGGGAATCATGTATAAATTAGGCACTGATAGTTATTTGTTGACTGAAGATAAAAGTTTCAAGAACATCTCAAGGGTGAGAGTTAAATGTCAGGGAGAGTGAGAAAGCTGAGGTGTGGGGTTGGTGGGCAGAGGAGGGGAAAGGACCCATTAGGACTCATCAGATAAAATACAGGACTCCCAAATAAATACGAATTTCAGATAAACAAATCACTTTTTTTTTTTTTTTTTTTCTGTACGCGGGCCTCTCACTGTTGTGGCCTCCCCCGTTGTGGAGCACAGGCTCCGGACGCGCAGGCTCAGCGGCCATGGCTCACGGGCCCAGCCGCTCCGCGGCATGTGGGATCTTCCCGGACCGGGGCACGAACCCGTGTCCCCTGCATCGGCAGGTGGACTCTCAACCACTGTGCCACCAGGGAAGCCCACAAATCACTTTTTAATGTAAGTACATCCCAAACATTGCACAGGCCATATTTACACTAAAAAATGCTTCGTTGTTTTTCTGAAATTCATATTTGACTGGGAGTCCTGTATTTTTATCTGCTAAACCTGGCAGCCCTACCCATGGCCCTACTTGTCTGCTGGGCACTCTACTTTGGGGAGCGTCTCCTAACATCCCCCTCTCCCGGCATCCTTCCTGACTGGCTGGAGGAGGGATAACAGGCTCACTTTAACAGTCAAGGAGCCTAAAGGTCACACAGAACTGGGCCTTGCGCACCCGAGGCCAGGCCAGCAGCCTGGTCTTCCAGCGCCTCTCCCTCTCCAAACAGGGAACAGTGGGAGATGTGGAGTGGGCTGTGGTCAGAGGGTGGGGCTGCCACCGGGCTGCTCTGTGGTTGGAGCTGAGACACAGACTCTTGGGGAGAAGGAGGGAAGCTCCTGGCCATGTTCCGTGGAGGGGGGCTGGACGCTTGAGAGGAGACTGGAGCCCCAGGCCTGGAACCTCAAGGCTGCCCGTGTCATCCTTCTCCAAGTCCCTTCCCTGAGGAGGACAACTGAGTAGCCTGGCCAAACCTTTTGGGAGGGCTGGGAATGAAAGGAAGACTGGAAGAACTTTAGTGACGAATGGAAACGCGGAGGGGATAATAATAGCTGAAACGTGTTGAGCCCTCACTATTTCCGGGCACTGTGCCAAAGCTTCAGGCGTATCAATGCATATTCTGTCCTCACAGCTCTGTCAGGCACTGGGTAGCATTCATTCTAAGTCACGGCCTTTTTCCTGAAATTTTAACAGCCCTGAAATCAGGATGCATCTTACGGTCAATGACTCGACATAGTGTATTTGGCAGCATCCTAAATTCTCAATGGTACACGTTATTGGTACATTTATAATTGATGGTGTCTTAGATTTGATGAACTACAATGGGAACTATTATCATTCCCATTTGTGAGATTAGAAAACTGAGTCACACTTAATAAAGACACTTAGGTTAAATAACCTGCCCAGATCACAGAGCAAGCAAGTGGCAGAGCCCAGGTGTGAAACTAGAGGAGGGAGCTTGCGACGTGATAAGGGAAAAAGTTAAATGCACAAGAGTTCGGAGGAAAGAGACATAGGTTGCTTTTGGTTGGAGCAGCAGTTCTTAACTCTGGCTCCATAATGGAATCGCCTGGGAAATTTAAATTAGTCCCCAGACCAGCTTAGGTTAGAAGCAGGGCTGACGCTCTCCTGGTGCAGTGGCTGGGAGAGTCTTATGGAGGAAGAGGTATCTGTGTTCAGTCTTGTAGGGTGGATGGGATTTCGAGAGGGAGGAAGTAGAGGCCTGGGCTTGAGAAAGGTGTGCCCTGCTGGGAGAGCGCCGTGCACAGGGCCGGGGTAAGGGGCTGGGTTCAGCCTGGCTGGTTCCCACGTGCAGCTTGGTGTCTAGCCCACAGACGTTTAGTAACTCTTGCCGATGGAGTGGATGAACCTGTGGCAGAAGGAGAAGGACAAGGCTGGGAGACCCTCCTATCCACGTTGTACTCAGGCTGAACTTGCAGGAGCACTGTGGCTGTGAGAGTGTCACCTGACACCGCAAGAAGCTTCTTCGTCATCTGGGCCTGGCATCCAGCAACATGTCTGGCCTTGCAGAGACTTACAGACCCTGGAAGCATCAAGCTGCAGAAGATAAACTCGGAGTCTCCCCTCCTGCAGGCTCGGGAAGGGCCGGCATCAGCTTTCTTGGAGAGTTGAGAGCAGAGGCTGTGGCGTCAGGCTCTGGCGCCTCCACTTGCTGATGGGCCAATGGGGACACGTTATTTCTCCCCCTAAAAGGGGCCTGATGACTGCCTACTTCGTAAGGTTGCTGTGAGGAGTAAACGAGGAGGTGGCTCCCTGGTGCGCTCAAGAAGCAGCAAGTGTAGCTGGGAAACGCCCCGGCGAGGCCCCAGCCCTCACAGCGCAGCTGAAGAGCCAAAGGTGGAGCAAGGAACGGGCGAACCACGGACTAGGAGTTTCGGCGGAAAGGACAACCCCCCTGTACACACACCTAAGACGACTCTACCGCTAACTTGCTGTCCCTGCGTCTCGCCGGGCCTCTGTGTCCTCGGCGGTCCCCGGTGAGTGGCAGCGTCCCCTCTGGGATGGCTTCAGGCTCTGGTCCCTGCACCAAGGGGGTGGGGTGGGGAGGCCCCACCTTTTCCAATCCTGAAATCAAGGGTGGCAATGGGGGAGGGGGACGCCGGAGAGTGGGCCTGTGGTGGGAAAGCTGAGACCGGACTGCGACGTTTGCTGCCGCTGGAGGGTTTGTCTAAATTGTAACCGAGATGGGCAGCTCTCTGAGGGCGCAGTGCTGGGTTCCTTCCCACCACGGCCAGGTGGGGGCTGGGCTCGTGCTGGATGCTCCCTGACTCAGGACAAAGAGGCAACAGAAAAACACAAGTCACGTGGAGGAAGCGGACCCTTCCATTCTCCTGTTCAATTTTGCTTGTTCTCTGGGGGCCTTTGGGATGATCCTTGTTTGCTGAGAGCAGGGGGTGTGTGGGGATGGCTGAGAGGGCAGAGGGGCTAGGAAAAGAAGGCTGAACCCCGCAGGCTGCAGGTCGGGGATTTTTAACATTAGGAAAGTTTCGGTAATTTAGGAGTGATGGGCAAGTGACCCCAAGAATCAACTTCGAACCTCGGCACTGTTTTCCTCACCAGTGGGGCTGATTGAACCTGCCCCGCCGCGCGCTTCATCTGTGGGATTCAGGTTTTCTCTCCTCACCAGAAATCATTCAGCAAAATGAGTTATTAAAAGCCAGCTAACTACTCCTGCCTCCAGGAAGCTCCCGCTTACCAATCTCTCCCGGGGCCCGAGCTGGAGCAGCTGTCAAGCTCGGGCCCTCGGAGCTGGAGGGAAGATGACTCATTTACATAGAGCCCGTCCTCCGTCCTGCCCCCCAGATCTGTCCCCGTCTCTCTGATGACTAATCCTTTCCAGGGATGAGCTCACCGCCCCTCCTGCCCACCACGAAAGGAGCAGAGCCTTAGCCTCAGCCCAGAATTTGGGGAGAAGACTGGCTCCAAGGCCAGGGGAGGCAGGGACGGTCCCTGATGGGACAGAAGTCTGGCCATCGAGAGCCCGCACTGGGGCAGTGAGATGAGGAAAGCCCTGAAGCCCGCCCAGCCCTGGCCTTTGCTCCCTCCACCTTAGGGTCCCACACGCACACAGGGCTGTGGTGAGGCACAGGCCATCTCTCAGAAGGGCAGACACACCTGCTGTGGGGAGAAAGCAGGTCCACCAACCCGGAAGTGTCAATATGATGTCAACTGAATCACATTTCATCTCAAATCCTAGATCAGAGAGGAGCAGATTTTGAAGAGGGAATCTGCGGTGGTTCCCGTCAAGCAAAGGCCCCTGCTCTCACGTGCTCAGTTCCAATTCCTCTCAGTTCATTCAGTTTTTATCCACCTGGCGAAGCACGGGCTCATCGCTGCCCACGCAGCTGTGAACCACATTTGAAGGAGGGCCTCTGCGCCCAGGCTGAGGGGAGACGCGACGAAAGAGGCCAGTGCCCTGGAGGCTCGTGCCTCGGGGCCGCTCCTCAGGGCTCCGAGTCCATCCCGCTGACTCGGCCTTGGTGCCGGCCGCCTCGCCATACCTCTTCTCACAGAGCCGGTTTGGCTGGCTGCACTTTAAGCTGCAGCCAGGGGAGCGCTGTGGAGGGTCCCGGGGAACCCTGGGCGTGGCCTGCTGACGGGGCCCCTAGCCCGACAGGCTGGTAAGCCAGCACAAAGGGCTCCGTTAGGGCCTGGCTGGGTCAGCACGGCCTAGACTGGTGCCCTTGGACTGAGGCTGAGGGCTGAGGGCGCCTCCTTCTGCAAAGGGGGCGGCGGCTCTTCCTACCACACGGTCTGCTCCCAGCGCCCCTGCGGGGAAGGGAGATTGGTCACTGGCTTACAGGGAGGGAGGGGCGGAGGGGCTGGACGGCTAGAGCCTTCGGCTATGCGCCGCACTCTGCTGGTGTGTTCACAGAGGGATCCCCGGAGCTGCTCCCGGAGGCTGCGGCAGTGTGTGGCTCCTGGTCACTATTGAGGAATGGAAACCGAGGCTCAGAGAAGTGAAATGACCAGTGAGAGAACACCACCAGCATTCAGCTCCCAAGCCCCACATTCATGGCTCTTTCCATTCCACGTCTTAAGGCCTGACAGAGCCTTTGGTTCAGAGATCGTGGCTGTGATTTTCTGGGTTTTGCTGTTTTTTAAATTAATTATTTATGGTGGCGTTGGGTCTTCGTTGCTGCGCGCCGGGCTTTCTCTAGTTGTGGCCAGCGGGGGCTACGCTTTTTTGTGGTGCGTGGGCTTCTCATTGCAGTGGCTTCTCTTGTTGCGGAGCACGGGCTCTAGGCGTGTGGGCTTCAGTAGTTGTGGCACACAGGCTCAGTAGTTGTGGCTCACGGGCTCTAGAGCACAGGCTCAGTAGTTGTGGCGCACGGGCTTAGTCTCTCCACGGCATGTGGGATCTTCCCAGACCAGGGCTTGAAGCCGTGTCCCCTGCATTGGCAGGTGGATTCTCAACCACTGCGCCACCAGGGAAGACCCTGTGATTTTGTTTTGAAACATGCAAACAACTGTACCTTGCAGGAGGACTTGCTGTGGCCAAAATGCCTGCCCTGGGCCTATGGCATGAGTCTGTACCAGATCCCAAGCAACAGGAGATGGAGGCTAGGGCTCAGAGGTGTTAAGGACCTTGTCCAAGGTCCCAGAAATTCCAACTCAGGTCTGCTGACTCCAAATCCCACATTCCTTCCACCTCATGGTGATGACCTTGCCTTTAATCCCCTTCCCCCATTTGCACAGAGGCCCTGATGACTTGGGACCCAGATTCCTCGTTTTCTGAAAACATTCTTTCTCCTTCTGCACATTGTCCCAGATCGATTGCATTGAAGCATGGCTCTGCCCAGATCTCTCTCCTGCTCCCTCCACAATGAGCTCCCAAGTGACAGGAAGATCCAGAATTTCTTAGACTGGGATTCAAGGCCCCAACTTTTCTAGCATCATCTCCTCTCTTTGAACCTTCTTATTCAGGGCCACGAGTCCCCTCACTGATCCATACACACACATATTCATCCTCCACGTAGTTACTGAAAGCCTGCTCTGTGTCAGGCACTGTGGGGATATGAGGTGAGCAGGACAGGCAGAATCCCAGCCTGAAAGAACCTAGTGCCCTGCAAGCATACCACGAATATTCCCTCCTCCGTGCCTTTGCACCCGCCGTTCCCCATCTCTCAAAGTCTGTGACAACTTCTTTCCTTTTCTGTTCACCTACCTGAATTGCATTTGTCACCTGACAGCACTTAGAGTTCATCAGGCATTTAATTATGTGCTGCTCACAATGGCCCCTGTACTACTGACTGTGGTCCCACAGGATTATTTAACCTTGTGTGTTTCTGTGTGCCTTGCCAATGAGGACATGACTCGTGTCTTATGTTTCCTGTCACACTTTATAATGCAGGAGTTCAAGGAACAGCTGCTAACTTCCTGGCAGAACCAGTGGTTTGTGTAGCGACCACCAGCATGTTCCGTACCAGAAATGTGGTTTCCATCTTAGTTTTAGTTAATTTATCTAACATGTTTTTGAGAACTGCTGTGTGCCAGGCATGGGGGGGGGGGGAATACTCAGATGTACAATATTGTCCATACCCTGCTGCCAGAGGCCACCAGGTACACACCTGCAGGTGAACAAAATTGAGTCTACTGACTCACTTTAACAAGGGAGACTGTCCACCATGGGGGGCATTGCCGTCAGCAGGTATCAGAAAGGACTCATTCAGGATTTGGGCTTGAGTTAGGTGACTTGGGGGCGGGCTCAAGAAAGCAGGGCTTTGCTCTGAATTGGACGCTACCAAAGCAGGGAGCAGGGGTAATTCTAGGATTGGGTGTTTTAATAACTCTTACCTAGAAGGGGGAATGATGGGGCAAGGCCAAAGCTGGGATTGGTAAAGAAGCAGCAGTCGCTCATGTTAACCACATGGGGGTGTTTGGTCATTTTTGTGGTTTGGATGATGTTATTATTTGGTCTCTGTTCAGACATGATTACCGGTGAGTGGTTTGGTTTTTACTCTCACTCCACCCTGGTCCCAAGGTGGCCTCATGTGATGTAGATGTCCTGGGAAATTGCTTATGTTCAAGGTCAGAACCCCAACCCCACACTTCCTGTTGCCTAGCTGTGAGTGCTGGGCCAGCTCCTGGCTCTCAGAGGTTGCTTTTGTCTTTCTGAAGACAGTTCTGCACTTAGCGTTCCATAAGATGCTATTCACTATTTCTTTTTAAAGAAATTCCCTCCAAGTCTTCCAGTTTATTTGGCTATATATATGGGAGACATCATGGAATGCCAGGAAACAAGAGAAGAGGTCTGGGTGGGCTTCCTAGAGGAGGTGCCGCTGGCTGAATAGTAAAGATGCCTTGCCCAAGCAGGTGGAGGCAGTGGGAGAGAGTCTTGGAGGTCTGGGCTGGAACTTGGGTTCAAGGGTCATGTGGATAAGACGTCCCAGGAAGCATGTACAGTATGAGAATGGGGGCCCCTGGGGAACCCCAGCATTTAAAGAGCAGAAGAGGAGCCTGTGAAGGAGGCTTTCATTCACTCAACATATAGTTACTGAGGGCCCACTATCTACCAGGCCCTTGGGAGTCATGAGTGATCAAGACAAAGTTCTCTCACGAGGCTTACATTTCAGCATGGGAGATGGATAATAAACTACAAACATAATGTGCAAGTAAACTACATGGCATATTGGAAAGTGGCAAGTGTTACGGAAGAAGAAGAAGGAAAAGAAGGGGAAGAAGGAGAGGAAGAGGAAGGAGAAGGAGAACAATAAGAGGAAGAGGAGGAAGAGGAAGAAGGAGAAGGAAGAGGAAGGAGGAGGAGGGGGGAAGGAGGGGGGAAGAAGGAGAAGGAAGAGGAAGGAGGAGGAGGAGGCTTCCCTGGTGGCGCAGTGGTTAAGAATCCGCCTGCCAATGCAGGGGACACGGGTTTGAGCCCTGGTCCAGGAAGATCCCACATGCCGCGGAGCAGCTAAGCCCTTATGCCACAACTACTGAGCTTGCACTCTAGAACCCACGAGCCACAACTACTGAGCCTGTGAGCCACAACTTCTGAAGCCCAGGCGCCTAGAGCCCATGCTTCGCAACAAGAGAAGCCACTGCAACGAGAAGCCTGTGCACAGCAACAAAGAGTAGCCCCTGCTCGCCGCAACTAGAGAAAGACCGCGCACAACAAAAAAGACCCAATGCAGTCAAAAATAAATAAACAAATAAAAATTTTTAGAGAAGAAGAAGAAGTAAAAAGAGTTGGTTGAGGGGGTGGGGAGAGCCTGGGGAAGGGAGGGGGCAAGTTGCAGTATTAAGTGGGTGGGTCAGGACAGGCCTCATTGAGGAAGTAACATCTGATGAAGGACTGGAAGGAGGTGACATCTAGAGGAAGGGTATTCCAGGCCAATCAGCAGCCAGAGCAAAGGCCCTGAGGCAGGGAGATGGAGGTGTGGGAGAAGAGAAGAGGGAAAAATAGAGGAAACACTGGACAAAGAGTTGGTCAGCAGATCTCTTATGGACACTCTCAGGGCAAAGTTTAAGTTACACAAATGCCCCAGAATATGAATAAAACCGAGGAAACTTCCACAGGCCTCTTAGATAGCCTCATCATGAGAGGGCAGACAGCAGAAGCAAGAAGAACTACAGTCCTGCAGCCTGTGGAACAAAAACCACATTCACAGAAAGATAGACAAGATGAAAAGGCAGAGGGCTATGTACCAGATGAAGGAACAAGATAAAACCCCAGAAAAACAACTAAATGAAATGGAGATAGGCAATTTTCCAGAAAAAGAATTCAGAATAATGATAGTGAACATGATCCAGGACCTCGGAAAAAGAATGGAGACAAAGATCAAGAAGATGCAAGAAATGTTTAACAAAGATCTAGAAGAATTAAAGAACAAACAAACAGAGATGAACAATACAATAACTGAAATGACAAATACACTAGAAGGAATCAATAGCAGAATAACTGAGGCAGAAGAACGGATAAGTGGCCTGGAAGACAGAATGGTGGAATTCACTGCTGCGGAACAGAATAAAGAAAAAAGAATGAAAAGAAATGAAGACAGCCTAAGAGACCTCTGGGACAACATTAAACGCAACAACATTCGCATTAGAGGGGTCCCAGAAGGAGAAGAGAGAGAGAAAGGACCCAAGAAAATATTTGAAGAGATTATAGTCAAAAACTTCCCTAACATGGGCAAGGAAATAGCCACCCAAGTCCAGGAAGGCAGAGAGTCCCATACAGGATAAACCCAAGGAGAAACACGGCAAGACACATAGTAATCAAGTTGGCAAAAATTAAAGACAAAGAAAAATTATTGAAAGTAGCAAGAAAAACAACAAATAACATACAAGGGAACTCCCATAAGGTTAACAGCTGATTTCTCAGCAGAAACTCTACAAGCCAGAAGGGGGTGGCATGATATACTTAAAGTGATGAAAGGGAAGAAGCTACAACCAAGATTACTCTACCTGGCAAGAATCTCATTCAGATTCTATGGAGAAATCAAAAGCTTTACAGACAAGCAAAAGCGAAGAGAATTCAGCACCACCAAACCAGCTCTACAACAAATGCTAAAGGAACTTCTCTAAGTGGGAAACACAAGAGAAGAAAAGGACCCACAAAAACAAACCCATAACAATTAAGGAAATTGTAATAGGAACACCCATATAGATAATTACCTTAAATGTGAATGGATTAAATGCTCCAACCAAAAGACACAGGCTTGCTGAATGGATACAAAAACAAGACCCATATATATGCTGTCTACAAGAGACTTCAGACCTAGGGACACATACAGACTGAAAGTGAGGAGATGGAAAAAGATATTCCATGCAAATGGAAATCAAAAAAAAGCTGGTGTAGCAATACTCATATCAGATAAACTAGACTTTAAAATAAAGAATGTTACAAGAGACAAGGAAGGACACTACATAATGATCAAGGGATCAATTCAAGAAGAAGATATAACAATTATAAATATATATGGACCCAACATAGGAGCACCTCAATACATAAGGCAACTGCTAACAGCTCTAAAAGAGGAAATCGACAATAACACAATAATAGTGGGGGACTTTAACACCTCACTTACACCAATGGACAGATCATCCAAACAGAAAATTAATAAGGAAACACAAGCTTTAAATGAAACAATAGACCAGATAGATTTAATTGACATTTATAGGACATTCCATCCAAAAACAGCAGATTACAGTTTCTTCTCAAGTGCGCATGGGACATTCTCCAGGATAGATCACATCTTGGGTCACAAATCAAGCCTCAGTAAATTTAAGAAAATTGAAATCATATCAAGCATCTTTTCTGACCACAATGCTATGAGATTAGAAATCAATTACAGGGAAAAAAACGTAAAAAATACAAACACATGGAGGCTAAACAATACGTTACTAAATAACCAAGAGATCACTGAAGAAATCAAAGAGGAAATCAAAAAATACCTAGAGACAAGACAATGAAAACATGATGATCCAAAACCTATGGGGTGCAGCAAAAGCAGATCTCAGAGGGAAGTTTATAGCCATACAAGCCTACCTCAAGAAACAAGAAAAATCTCAAATAAACAATCTAATGTTACACCTAAAGGAACTAGAGAAAGAAGAACAAACAAAACCCAAAATTAGCAGAAGGAAAGAAATCATGAAGATCAGAGCAGAAATAAATGAACTAGAAACAAAGAAAACAATAGCAAAGATCAATAAAACTAAAAGCTGGTTCTTGGAGAAGATAAACAAAATTGATAAACCATTAGCCAGACTCAACAAGAAAAAGAGGGCTAGGACACAAATCAATAAAATTAGAAATGAAAAAGGAGAAGTTACAGCAGACACCACAGAAATACAAAGCATCCTAAGAGACTATGACAAGCAACTCTATGCCAATAAAATGGACAACCTGGAAGAAATGGACAAATTCTTAGAAAGGTATAACCTTCCAAGACTG
Source organism: Lagenorhynchus albirostris (assembly GCF_949774975.1). Classification (NCBI taxonomy): domain Eukaryota; kingdom Metazoa; phylum Chordata; class Mammalia; order Artiodactyla; family Delphinidae; genus Lagenorhynchus; species Lagenorhynchus albirostris. Next base: position 50,650,828 of record NC_083107.1, on the reverse strand, counting down.
AACCAGGAAGAAATAGAAAGTATGAACTCATCAATCGCAAGTAAAGAAATTGAAACTGTGATTAAAAATCTTCCAACAAACAAGAGTCCAGGACCAGATGGCTTCACAGGTGAATTCTATCAAACATTTAGAGAAGAGCTAACACCCATCCTTCTCAAACTCTTCCAAAAAACTGCAGAGGAAGGAACACTCCCAAACTCATTCTATGAGGCCACCATCACCCTGATACCAAAACCAGACAAAGATACTACAAAAAAAGAAAATTACAGACCCATATCACTGATGAATATAGATGCAAAAATCCTCAACAAAATACTAGCAAACAGAATCCAACAACACATTAAAAGGATCATACCCCATGATGCAAGGATTCTTCGATATATACAAATCAATCAATGTGATACACCATATTAACAAACTGAAGAATAAAAACCATATGATCATCTCAATAGATGCAGAAAAAGCTTTTGACAAAATTCAACACCCATTTATGATAAACCCACAGCAAACATCATCCTCAATGGTGAAAAACTGAAAGCATTTCCTCTAAGATCAGGAACAAGACAAGGGTGTCCACTCTTGCCACTATTATTCAACATAGTGTTGGAAGTCCTAGCCATGGCAATCAGAGAAGAAAAAGAAATAAAAGGAATACAAATTGGAAAAGAAGAAGTAAAACTGTCACTGTTTGCAGATGACGTGATACTATACATAGAGAATCTTAAAGATGCCACCAGAAAACTACTAGACCTAATCAATGAATTTGGTAAAGTTGCAGGATACAAAATTAATTCACAGAAATCTCTTGCATTCGTATACACTAGTGATGAAAAATCTGAAAGAGAAATTAAGGAAATATTCCATTTACCACTGCAACAAAAAGAATAAAATACCTAGGAATAAACCTGCCTAGGGAGACAAAAGACCTGTATGCAGAAAACTATAAGACCCTGATGAAAGAAATTAAAGATGATACCAACAGATGGAGAGCCATACCATGTTCTTGGATTGGAAGAATCAATATTGTGAAAATGACTATACTACCCAAAGCAATCTACAGATTCAATACAATCCCTATCAAATTACCAATGGCATTTTTTACAGAACTAGAACAAAAAATCTTAAAATTTGTATGGAGACAAAAAAGACCCTGAATAGCCAAAGCAGTCTTGAGGGGAAAAAACGGAGCTGGAGGAATCAGACTCCCTGACTTCAGACTATACTACAAAGCTACAGTAATCAAGACAGTATGGTACTGGCACAAAAACAGAAATATAGATCAATGGAACAGGATAGAAAACCCAGAGATAAACCCACGCACCTATGGTCAACTAATCTATGACAAAGGAGGCAAGGATATACAATTGAGAAAAGACAGTCTCTTCAATAAGTGGTGCTGGGAAAACTGGACAGCTACATGTAAAAGAATGAAATTAGAACAGTCCCTAACACCATACACAAAAATAAACTCAAAATATATTAGAGACCTAAATGTAAGACCAGACACTATAAAACTCTTAGAGGAAAACATAGGAAGACATAAATCACAGCAAGATGTTTCATTTTTTTTTTTTTAGCAAGATCTTTTTTGATCCACCTCCTAGAGTAATGGAAATAAAAACAAAAATAAACAAATGGGACCTAATGAAACTTCAAAGCTTTTGCACAGCAAAGGAAACCATGAACAAGATGAAAAGACAACCCTCAGAATGAGAGAAAACATTTGCAAATGAATCATCAGACAAAGGATTAATCTCCAAAATATATAAACAGCTCATGCAGCTCAATATTAAAAAAACAAACAACCCAATCCAAAAATGGGCAGAAGACCTAAATAGACATTTCTCCACAGAAGTCATACGGATGGCTAAGAAGCACATGAAAAGCTTCTCAACATCACTAATTATTAGAGAAATGCAAATCAAAACTACAATGAGGTATCACCTCACACCAGTTAGAATGGGCATCATCAGAAAATCTACAAACAACAAATGCTGGAGAGAGTGTGGAGAAAAGGGAACCCTCTTGCACTGTTGGCAGGAATGTAAATTGCTACAGCCACTATGGAGAACAGTATGGAAGTTCCTTAAAGAACTAAAAGTAGAATTACCATATGACCCAGCAATCCCACTACTGGGCATATACCCAGAGGAAACTGTAATTCAAAAAGACACATGCACCCCAATTTTCACTGCAGCACTGTTTACAATAGCCAGGTCATGGACGCAACCTAAATGCCCATCAACCGACGAATGGGTAAAGATGTGGTACATATATACAATGGAATATTACTCAGCCATAAAAAGGAACGAAATTGGGTCATTTGTGGAGATGTGGATGCGTCTAGAGACTGCCATATAGAGTGAAGTCAGAAAGAGAAAAACAAATATTGTATATTAACGCATATATGTGGAACCTAGAAAATGGTACAGATGAACCGGTTTGCAGAGCAGAGATTGAGACACAGAAGTAGAGAAAAAAAGTATGAACACCAAGGGGGGAAAGTGGCGGAGGGTGGTGGTGGTGGTGGGATGAATTGGGAGATTGGGATTGATATGTGTACACTGATGTGTATAAAATGGATGACTAATAAGAAAAAAAAAATAATAATAATTAGAAAAGAAGAAAACCTAACACTCTCTTTTGATTTTAACATGAGGGACAAACAGATAAACAAGTGGTTTTATAAAAAGAGGAAGAAATATAATAAATATTCAAGTGGATTTCAAAGGACAGCTGAGATACTGAATATAGCTGTTTTTTTCCTCTATGATCAGAATCTCCTGCCAGTTTAGAAGGTATTAAGATGATAAGAATAACCATCAACAGTTTTTAATATCTCTGGACAATGAATAGAGCAAACTTTTACATCTTATCTCATTTGATCATCACCATAACCCAGGAAAAAGAATGTCATCATTGTCCCATTTTATAGATGAAAATATTGAATCCATGGGAGATAATGTGACATAAGTGGCATCTGACTTCCTCGAGTCTGAGCCCCTCTCCTCTCTCTCAACCTCATCTCTCAAGCCTATAATCTTTTTTTTTTTTTTTTTTGCGGTACGTGGGCCTCTCACCATTGTGGCCTCTCCCGTTGTGGAGCACAGGCTCCGGACGCGCAGGCTCAGCGGCCATGGCTCATGGGCCCAGCCGCTCCGCGGCATGTGGGATCTTCCCGGACCGGGGCCCAAACCCGTGTCCCCTGCATCGGCAGGCAGACTCTCAACCACTGCGCCACCAGGGAAACCCAAGCCTATAATATTTCAGTGATAACAAGGGAAATGTTTGAGGGCATATCAGTTTGTATTTTGTATACAGTGTTAATATACACTCAATCAATGTGTATCTACTAAAAATTTTACATGACAGTAATAAAAAAAAAAGGCCAGTCTCTCTGGTTGCTGTGCTGAGGACACCTGAAGGGGTGGGTCAGGGAGTCTAATTCAGAGGCTGCGGCATCGAAGAGGTGGGGTTGCCCAGAGCAGGGCGTTAGCTGGAAGGGGACTGAGGAAGGGACACCAAAGGGAGGGCACAGACACAGGAGAGAATGAAGTCACTGACGCTAGAGGAGGAAGCAGGAACGAGGGGGGGGATCAGAAACTTCTAGAAGGGTCTAGTAAGTTGGGACCCTAACTGTTCCCCTGGGATTTGGGGAGGAAGCTGGCTGTAGACGTAAGGGGAGGGAGCACATCCTCATGGATGCCAGACTGCAGGGGGCTGCAGAGGTGCCGAAAGGGGAAGAAATGAATGGGTGTGGGGGACTGCCTTTGAAGCAGCTTATGGGGAAAGCTGGGACACCCCCACCTGGGAAGGCCAGAGCCAAGACAGGCACTTCACTTACTTTACCTCAGGGAGTATTATGGACTGAATGTGTCCCCCCAAAATTCAGAGCTCAAAATTCTAACCTCCAATGTGATGGTACTAGGAGGTACTAGTGAGAGGTGATTAGATGAGGGTGGAGCCCTCATGCATGGGATTAGTGCCCTCGTAAAAGCGGCCCAGAGAGCTCCCTTTCTCTCTTTCCACTATGTGAGGACACAGCGAGAAGGTGGCCATCTGGAAACCAGGAAGCGGGCCCTCACCAGACACCAGATCTGCTAGCACCTTTATCTTGGACTTTCCAGCTTCCAGAACTGTGAGAAAGAAATAATGTTTAAACCACTTAGTCTGTGGCATATTTGTCATAGCAGCCTGAACAGACTAACACAGGAAGGTTGAGTCAATTGCTGGAGTATCAGAGTACAGTGGTTAAAATCCCTGGCCCTGGAGTCAGAGATTTGGGTTGCATTCAGCCCCCAGCACTCACTCAGAGCTACTGGCCAAGGCTTCATGTCCTCATCTATCAAATGGAGACAGTATTACCTCCCAGGATGGCTGCAAGGGTTACATGGGGCGGCTCCTGTGCTTGGCACAGAGTGGACACTCAGTAAACATGCTCCTCACTCAGGTTACACACCTTGCAGAGGTCAGAGAAGGGAGAATGCCTAGCTGGGCAGACCTCTGTCTTGGAGAAAATACCTAACGTTTCATAACTGCATGTCAAGTGTCAGATCTTGCTTTGAAGCCATTCACTTCCTGTCTTAGTCCATTTGGGCTGCTATAACACAATTCCACAGACTAGATAGCTTATAAACACAGAAATTTATATCTGACAGTTCTGGAGGCTGAATCCTGGAGGAAGGGGTAAGGGAGCTCTCTCAGGTTTCTCTTTTTTTAAATTTTTTTATTTGAATTTTTGAATTGTATTTTATTTATTTTTTATACAGCAGTTCTTATTAGTTATCTATTTTATACATATTGGTGTATATATGTCAATCCCAATCTCCCAATTCATCCCACCACCACCTCCACCCACCGCCACTTTCCCCCTTGGTGTCCATATGTTTGTTCTCTACATCTGTGTCTCTATTTCTGCCCTGCAAACCGGTTCATCTGTACCATTTTTCTAGGTTCCACATATATGCGTTAATATACAATATTTGTTTTTCTCTTTCTGACTTACTTCACTCTGTATGACAGTCTCTAGGTCCATCCACGTCTCTAAAAATGACCCAATTTCGTTCCTTTTTATGGCTGAGTAATATTCCATTGTATATATGTACCAACTTGGGTTTCTTTTATAAAGGCACTAATCCGAGTCATAAGGGCCCTGCCCTCATGACCTACTCACTTACCAAAGTCCCCACCTCCTAATAACAACACCGTGGGGGTTAGGTTTCAACATATGAATTTTGGGGGGACACAAATATTTAGACCATAGCATTCCCTCACATGTGCACTCACCTGTCCACTCACTCTGTAGCATCATGAAGTGCCTACTGTGTGCCAGCCATGAGGTGTGTCTGCTGTACCAAGGGGCTTAGTGTCTGGCCTGGGAAGTGGGAGGGCACAGGCTCACCCCATAAGGGGCTTGAACGAGCCCAGAGACCCTAAGCAGTAAGTCCCCTCTTGTGGGAACTCCAAATGCCATCTCTGCATTAGGTCAGGTCATCAGAAAATAGCAACCGTGGACCATATTACCTGCTCCCCACAGAAATGCCTTCACTGTGATTTAATGTTTTACCTCATGTCTTTAGGAAGGGGTGGTAGAAACAACCCTCTGAGGGCCACGTCTGTATCTTTTGCAACACCAAAGAAAAAAATAGCATTGCCCAGGCCCCTTATTTAAGACTTGTGAGATGTGTTTCTCCTTGAATTCAGGATCCAAAGTGCTGGTTTCCTAGGGGCACTCGTTCACTAGCTCCCTTTTAGTGAACGCTGAGCACCCATCTGCCGGCTCAGTAGAAGCTCAGAGCCAGTGCAGTGAGCAGTTGCTGTAGGATGGTGTCTAGCACGTGGCACATCTCTCATCAATTCTTAATTATTTTCAGCTCCCTTCCTCCCTCCCTCGTCCTCTTCCTCCTGTCCACAGGATCTGTTGAGCGCCTGCTAGAGGCAAGCACCGTGCTAGGATACAGTCCTGCCCTCTTAGAACGTACAGTTCAGCTTATTTTTGTTTTTTCACCTCAATTTGTTCAGATCCTTTGTGGAAGTAAGCTGGCTTTTAGTCGTGTATAATAAGCAACAGAAATCTCCAAGTCATAGTAGTCCCACCAAATACATGGACCCTCTAAGGTGGTCTTTAAAATGCAGACCGACTCTCTGTCACCCAGGGGAGTCCTGACATGTTTCAGTTTGAAGGCAGGGGAATGGCCTCGATGACCTCTTGTCTCCCCAAAATTCATATATTGAAGCCTCTAGTATCTCGGGATGTGACTGTATTTGTAGATAGGGTCTTTAGAGAGGTAATTAAGGTAAAATGAGGTCATATAAGTAGGCCCTAATCCAACATGCCTGATGTCCTTATAAGAGATTAGGACCCAGACACACACCAAGGGAAGACCATCTGAGGACACAGTGAAAAGGCAGCTATCTACATGCCAAGGAGAGAGGTCTCAAAAGAAACCAGCCCTTCTGATGACCTTGATCTTGGACCTCTGGCCTCCAGAATTGTGAGAAAAGTAATTTCTGCTGGTTAAGACACCCAGCCTGTGATACTTTGTTTCCGCACCCCAAGCCCCTGTTTGCTGGGCTGCAGAAGCCCTGCATTGCTGCACCCTTGCTCGTTCTGTTTCTGCAGCAGCCGAGGCTGCAGGGAGCTCAGATGCAAAGCTCAGTTTCTAAGCCCAGATCGGGAAGGAGGCTGTGTTTATATTTATCCTGCTAACTGCAGGGGACTGTTTCTACCCAGAGCAATAACCTCCCCGGGGAGATGGGGGCATCCAAGGAAACAGCTGCCTCTGTCGACCGGCTGGGTTCCTCTAGCAGGGCCCACACGCTCAGGCCCCACGCTTCCCAGCTTCCTCCTCCCTTCAAGCTCTTTGATGCCTGACTCTCCTAACCCCTCCATGGGGCTCGGGGTCCCAGGCCAGAGTCTAGTCTACCTGGCACACACAGATTGTGAGGAGGAGGACTGCTCTCACAGCCTCTCCAGAACGTGCCCAGACCGAGGACTGGTGCTTTTGCAAACAAGTCCTGATGCTAATCTCACTTAGCCCATTTGACTACAGATCAGAAGGTTCTATCCATTGCACCACTGGCCCCTCCGAAGATGCTAATCTCACTTAGATTCACCACAATACCAGGTACTTAGTAGGTGCTCAAAAACCAGAATAAAAAGTGGGGTTTTGTTTTGTTTAAAAAATTTAGTCTAGATTCATACCTTCATAAACTGTAAAGCGCTTCTGCCACCTGTCCTCCTGGGAGCTCTGAGGGGATGGTCTCCTGGGAGTGGGTCCCAGCAACCCTGGGCTGTTTTGGGCTCCTGCGGCCAGCCAGGAGCCTACAGGAGGTTTCAGCTGGACCCTGGCCACATTGTATAGGTTCTTGTTTTATCAGAGAAATCGCTGCTGCACTGGGACCCTTGAGGTCCTCAGGGATAGCGTGAGGTGAGAGTACCAAAGCCAGGGGGAGGCGCCCAGGCTGCTGCTGCTGTGGAGAGCTCAAGCCTTCAGGAAGCCAGGACGCCGCAGGGACAGGCAAGAAAAGGCAGGGAGAAGCTTACGGGTTTTCAGTGCTGGCTATGGAAACACTTTCTACTCCTGGTGGATAAATACATGGGTCAGTCTATGTGCCGACATGTGAATGCGTGCTCTTTAAAGGAATTATCTAAGGTGGGAACTTTAGTTTCCTTGAGCAGGGGTGTCCATGGAACTATGAAAGAAAGATCCGCCAGGGCCTTACGCAGCAGACCCCGTCACCACCACAAATAGCTACAACCCCACTACAACAGCATGCATGACAACCGCTGTTTTTTTTAGCTCTTATCACTGCACTGCATCACTTTCCTTACGAGGCTTCTGCGGGGTTTATGGTTTTAGAGGTCATTTTCCCACAGTTTATGTACCTTTCCCTCAAGCATCTATGATGTGGCATATACACCTATACATGGCATATACAAGCACCTGTAGCTCTTCTGTTTTCAGACGCACAATCTGAGGCTCAGAAAGGCATGGTCTAAGGCAAGTAAGTGGTGGAGGTGGTGTCAGAAATCGGGTCAGTGACCCCACGGTGGCTGGCCCTCCCCTGGCGGGTCTGTGACAACACTGTCTGGGGCTTTCAGAGCAGAAACCCGTGGGAAGCTCAGCTGTTCCTCTGGGTACTCCTGCCACCTGGCTGGACAGATACCCCGGAAGGCAATAGGGTGCATTCCCCCAGGCGTGTGCCCTGTTGGCTCTTTGACAGAAAGGATGGTCAGGAGGTCCTGGATGCTGCTCCCGGACTGGTCTTCTGGGAGCTGGGCCAGCAAGCTGGGGTGCGGAATGGCTCATCCCTCCTCTCGCCCTGCCGCTGTGATTCTGTTGATCTAGAGAAGGATGTTCCACATTTTTAAAGTCTCTGTTTCCCATCCCTCTGCCAAGGAGTGAGGCATGGTACACCGGCTTCAGTTCTCATAGCTATTCTGCCACTGATGGGAGGAGGGCAGAGATTCTTTCCAGCAAGGAGCCAGGAGGATGCCCCATCACTGCTCCTGGGAGCAGATGTGGTGCTGAGTCCCCAGGGCCTGCCCTCCCTCGGCTCTTGGTGGCAGCAAAAGGCCAAGTAACATTCTTGAAACCCCCAATTTCACCTCTTCTTTTCAGACTGACTCCACTATCTCAGAGGAAACCGACCTTGACCCTGACGCTGGAGGCACAGACATGCCCGAACCCCCCCCTTTGCTGCCCCATCCCCTGCCTCCCCCTTGACATACACATGGTGTCTCAGGGATAAAACAGACCAAAGGAGTTCTCATCGTATCAGTTCCTAGTGCAGTCTCAGCCTGTCTCTCAAGGCCTCATAGCTCAGGGGAGCCCCGCATCTCTCAGTGTGGAGCGCTCGCCACGTCCGCTCCAAAGGACAGGGCTTGCTTACGGACAGCAGCACGTAGGAAAGCCTCTCTCTTTCAAACCCTACCTTCCCAGGCCTTCAGGATGGCTAGCACCATTGTTCTCCATGTTCTTACTAAAATGCATCACCCCTGTGTGCTTTCCTGTCTGAGTAACTCATAGGTTGCAAAAACTGTAATTTCCTGGGATCTGTTTTAAATGCCCTTTGCTGGCAGATGTGGGCTCAGCAGGAGTTCTCTGTAATTTTCCAGCCTCCTAAATGGCCCCCCTGTAGCTAACATGTACCACGCACCGAACATAACTCACCCGCTTTCCACCCCGCCCCAGACGACCCAATTACTCACTCACAGTGTCTTCAGCAGGGCCCTCCTGGGGGTCCCTGGCTAGGTCCTGGGCGGGGGGTGGGTGGATGCAGTCATGCTTCTGACAAACTACAGCACATCCTCTCCAAGCAACCCTACGTATCCAACAACAGGGATGCCTGAAAAGTTTATTTCTACATCCTATATCAGTATATAAAAAGCAGGACCCCAAATTTTTGTCTAGAAAAAGGCTTGTAGTGATTCTATTTTAGTGGTGAAAATGTGGGGATTTTTTTTCCCCTTTCACTTCTTTTTCAAGAATTCTAATGAACATGTATTATCTTAATGAATTACAGACAGCTCATTTTGGGGTGTGTGTGTGTGTGTGTGTGTGTGTGTGTGTGTGTGTGTGTGTGTGTGTGTGTGTGTGTGTGTGTGTGTGTGTGTGTGTGTACATGCAGAGCTGGCTTTTATTTCCTTCAATGAGTTGTTCATTGTTTTCAAAATTTTGCTCAATGAACATATATATATATATATATATTTTACATCTTTATTGGAGTATAATTGCTTTACATGTCATTATTTTTTAAAGTCAGGGTTGGACAGCATGGTGGGGCAGGAAGTCACACAGCTGTGAGAGGATAAGGCAGTGAGGGGTCGGGCGGGTGGTCAGATGATCATAGGCAGAAGTGAAGTGAAGAAAGAGGGTTGGTGAAGCCTGCATTACCAGGGTGGGCTCTGCAGAGGAGGTGGCCCTCGGATAGCATGTGGACTTGGGGGAAGTGCAGGGGGATGGATGGGAGAGGGTATTCTGGGCAGAGGTAACGTAATGAGGACCCGGAGGTATTCGGTACCTGGTCTAGCTTGGCTACAGCTGGTGCAGCAAGGGGAAGATTAACTCCCTTGGGCTTGGAGGGGTTGGGCCAGTTTGTAGAACCCTGAACTGTCAAGGAGGTTTCCCTGGAGGAAACCAGGGAGGCTGCTGCCAGAGGATGGACCCTTTGGGAGGTCTGGATACAGGCCAATGTCTTTCCCCAATTCAGTCCTTTTTTTTTTTTTTTTTTTTGCCATGCCACACAGCTTGCAGGATCTTAGTTCCCCCACCAGGGATTGAACCCGGGTTCCACTGGACCATCAGGGAAGTCCCTCAGTCATTTATTAAGTACCTTTCATGTCTCTGAATTCCTCATCATTCAAGCAGCACCAACTTTGCCGCGCAGGGCAGGGTGGGATGGCAGAGGCGGTAGGGCCACCTGGGTTAGGATCTCCGTTTGGTCACTTGCTAGCTCTTTGATCTGAGAAAGCCATTTGACTTCTCTTGGCCTCGGTTTCTTCTGTAGAGTGTGGGCATGAATGGTACCTACTTCCACAGGAGGTGATGAGGATTGCAGGAGATAAAGTGTGAAAAGCACTTAGCATGGGCCTTAGAAATGTTGACCATTTGCGCTGTTAGAGAACAAGGAACAGAGTTTCTAAAGATAGGGTGTCAGGAAGAATAGAGAAGAGGAAGGTGGGGAAATGAGTACAACCCCAGACTGAATTTCACTAAGCTCCTTTTGTTCTCTTTGGGGAATTAATTTGTTCAGGAGGCCAGCTGGCATTACCTATGTGCTCTTTTGGGGAAGAATCCACCCCCACATTAATCTCCCAGAGAAAGAGACAACTACAGACTAGACCAGATGGGGAAAAGCTGTAAAGCAAGTAGCACTTAAGGGCCCCCGGAACAGCCCTTCCCCCATTCAAAAACTTCCAGTGGCTTCCCAGGGCCTAGACCCATGGGTCCCAGCCATCTGACTTGGATGCCTATGACTCTGCAATTATGGCAAAGGCGTCTGGATTGATTTGTTCAAGCGAGTCTTGTTCTCAGCTGTCATAACTTTCTACATCCTCGTGCTGTCCAAACATATGTAAATGGTTTTACGATGACGAAAAGATGCGTTTAAAAGTGGTATTGAATTAGTTCAGAGGAATTTGTGTGTCAATATATATTTTCCCTATTAATGAATGGATACTGGAAGTATATGTGACTCCTGTCAGACAGGTTCTGTAAAAATATCTCTAGCTTTCAAAGTGATCCTCACACTTCAAAAGGCTGGGAGACTTCTGATTTAAAATGATCGTCTAATCACCTGATCGTATCTACTCTCCCTCCCAAGAATCTATGAAAATGATGGTAAAGGGATGTAAAGGCTCAAACACTGAGAAGGGGGAGGGAGATTTCCAGCGGATGAGGAATTTAAACAGACTTTGTTCGGGAAGGTGCACGGCAGGTGAGCATGGTGACCGGTGAAGGTGACTGCAGCTCAGAGAGGACGATAGCCAAGGAGGGGAGGGAGATGAACTGTCCCAAAGAGCCCTGGGGAGACTTGGGTCTGGGCAACACCACACAGATAATGGCTGGCTGCTCACCCTCTGACCTATAGAGAGGCTGGAGTCCATAAGCCCCACCCGTGCACAGTGAGTTTCCAGTCAGAGTTTCGATTCTAATTCTTAAATGTGGGTGGACAGCCACAGTTCCGACATCTGAGGAAAGCCTGGGACCTCTCCCTCTAGCTCAGTCCTTCCTTCACCTTCAAGACCAGTAAGCCTCCATCTTCTCTTCTGGGTCCCACGAGCATGCCCTAGGACTCCGTGGTTCCAACCCTGGCTGTATATTGGAGTTACCTGAGGAGTTTAACAAACTATGAATTCCTAAGCCCCACCCCCGGAGAGTATGATGCAGTTGAATTGGCGGGGTGTGTGTGGCGCGTGATCGAGCCTTTTAAAAGCTCCCCAGGTAATTTTAATATGCAGCCAGGGTCGCGAACACTGTCCTAGTTGATATTTGGTAGGGCTTTAAATAACACTTAGAAGAGTGGTTCTCATCCCCGCCTGTACATTAGAATCACTTGAAGAACTTTTAAAAATATCAATTTCCAGGCCTGACCCCAGAGATTCTGATTGAATTGGCCTAAGGTCAGGTCTGAACATTGATTTTTTTTTTTTAAAGTTTCTTAAGTGACTTTAATATTGCTGCAGGCAGCGTTAAGAACCGGTGGTCCATAGACTCACAAATCCTAAATCTGCATCAGTCCCAACTGCCTAACTGACATCCAATTTGACGTCTGAGAGACATCTCAAATATTTTTAAAACTGAGCTCTTCTCATCTCCCTCCCAACCACCCCCTCCTTAGTTCTATTAAAGCTTCCCTTATCTCAGTAAATGACAAGTCCATCCTTCCAGTTGTTAAGGTCAAAAATCTTAGAGTCCTTTTTGATTCTTTTCTTTATCTCATACTGTACATCTGATCCATTAGCAAATCCTACTGCTCTACCTTCAGAATATATCCAGAATCACTGGTTTTTGCTTCAGGCCATGAGGGAATAACTGGATCCAGATTTCTTTCCCAACATAAACAACTAGGAAACTAAATTTATGACATAATTATTTTCAGACACTGGAAAAGAGGTAGTACAAGGTTGTGGTTCCTGAGAGAGGGAAACAAACAAGGTGAGACCTTTGATTGCCCTGGTTTTCTGCCTGGAGGCAATTTTCAGACAACAGTAGAGGAAGGGGAGACCCAGAACCCAGCAGTCTCCTGCAATTGAGGAAACAGAGATTTGAGTTCAAGGAGGACAAGGCAGCTTCAAAAAAAGGCAGACTTGCAGGGTAGCATACGGGAGCGGAAGGAACTACCAAGAGAAAGAGCTCCAGAAATCTGTGCAGGGGTTCCCCTGAGTATTCGGCTGAATAACAGTCTGTGCACGTATAGGGTGAAACCAAGGGAGAAAAAAAAAAAACAACTTCCAGGAAAGAACAATTGCCCAAGAGCTGTAAGCCAAATAATTCCCAGAATTCTCATAGAGCCAGGAATCACCTGAGTTCCCATCAGCCAGGGTGGAGAGGTTTCAGTGAACACACAAAGCATTCCAGAGAGCCCCAGAAAGGTCATGCTGTGGCTAAATTAGTCCCAGAGAAAAGGCTCTTTTAGATCTGACTTTAAAAAGCTTAAAAACAAGTCTGGAAAAGATCATACTTATCTATAAGAAGCTTAACTGTCTGCCATAACAGAGTCCAGCCCTGTTTAAAGGAAGACAACATAATCAAGCATCAAAAACTCACAATGTTCTGGTCTCTAATAAAAAAGTATCAGACATGCAAAGAAGAAGGAACATGTAATCCACAAACAAGAGAAAAATCTGTCAACAGAACCAGGAATGGCAGAGATTAGGGAATGAGCAAAGATATTTAAACAGCTGTTATAAATATATTAACTATGCTCAAAGATTTGAAGAAAAAGATGAACATAGCGAGGAGAGAAATAGAAAAAAAGTTTAAAAGAACTAAGTGCAACTTCTAGAGATAAAGAATATAATATGTGAAATAAAAATTTCACTGGATAGGATTTACAGTAGATTAGACATTGCAGGAAAAAAAGATTGAACTTGAAGACCTAGCAATAAAAACTATTCAAAATGAAGCACAGTGAGGGGAAAAAAGACTGAAAAACAAAAAAGAAATCAAAGGTAAGAGCCTCAGTTACCTGTGAAACAATATCGGTGGTCTAACATATGTGTAACTGGAGTCCGAACAAGAGATGGTGAGGGGTTAAAAAAAAAAAAGACTATTTGAAGAAATAATGGTCAAAATTTTTTCAAAGTTAATAAAATTTATAAACGCACAGCTCCAAGAAGTTCAATAAGCCCCAAGTAGGATAAACACATGCACAAAAACTGTACTGAGGCACATCAAAATCAAATTGCCGAGGGAACTACCTGGAGGTCCAGTGGTTAGGACTCCACTCTTCTACCGCAAGGGGGTGCAGGTTTGATCCCTGGTTGGGGAACTAAGATCCCACAAGCCATGCTGCATGGCTAAATAAATAAATAAATATTTTAAAAAGGAAAAAAAAACAAACAAAAAAACCCCAAACCAAATTGCTGAAAATCAGTGAATGAAGAGAAAATCTTAAAAGCAGCCAGAGGAAAAAAGGCATGTTACTTAACGTAAACAAAGATAAAAATCACAGACTTCTTGTCAGAAACTGTGCAAGCCAGGAAACAACCTTCTAAATGCTGTAATTAAAACAAAAAAACAAGGGACATCCCTGGCAGTCCAGTGGTTAAGACTCCGTGCTTTCACTGCAGGGGGCATGGTTTGATCCCTGGTCAGGGAACTAAGATCCTGCATGCCATGCAGCACAGCCAAAAAAAACCCCCAAAACAAAACAAAAAACAAAACAGCCATTCCACCTAGATTTCTACACCCAGTGAATATATGTTTTCTGAAAGATATTCTGAAAGATCTAATCACTTTTCTCTGACGCTGCTCATCACACTCTTGTCCAAGTCACCATGATGTCTCACCTGAAATATTTCAAGCCTCCTAACTTGTTTACATGCTTCTACACTTGCTCCCCTACACATATAAGGTCATCTTACTCCTCTTCTCACAACCTTCTAATGGCTCCCATTTTACTCAGAGTAAAATCTGAAGGCCTGGCCATGGACCACAGACCCTACGTGATGTAGTCCTTGACTATTGTTCTGACTTCACATTCTAACACTCTCCCACTTGACCTTCCTTCAAACACTACTCCAGCCACACTGGACTCCTTGCTGCTCCTCCAGTAAACCATGCAAGCTCCTACTTAAGGACCTTGCACTTGCTGGAATACTCTTCCTCCAAGGAGCCACATGGCTTGCTCCCTTGCTTCACTCCATGTCTTTGCTCAAGAGTCATGTCATCAGAGACCCTTTTAGATTACCCTATCAAAAAAAGCACCCCGTCTTCCATCACTCTTCATTCTGTTACCTTTTTCTTTCAGTAGCATTTATCACTGTCTGACACTTATTTGTTGACTGACTGCCTTCCCCAACTACAATGTTAGCTCCATATAGCAGGGACTTTGTCTGCTTATTCACTTTTGTACACAAAATGTGAAATCAGTGACACACACATATACACACACGCACTGCAGCCATACCTCAAGTTTGTTCTAGACTCCTTGATGCATAAAAACATTTCGGTGCCAGTTCAGGGGAAGGCAAGCCATGGGTTGAAAGTTCAACTCTAACCACAGGCTGCCCTGCACATAGCTCAAAGGGGCTGGGAGGAGCTCTAAATGACATGTGTGTCACTTCAGTAGCACCACTCTGTGGCTGGAAACCCTGGAAAAATTACAAGGGAGAAGAGCCAGGGCCTTGCAGATGCTGGCTCATTCATTCACACAGAGAATTGGGCCTCTCTCTGCTGGGTCTGTATCAGCTCTTTCCTCTCTGCTCAGCCCTGGGGCGAGGGGAGGGTCAGGAGCTGGGATAGATTTAATCCGAGTACTCAGCACCAAGTTGAAGCTAGAGTGCCCTTCAGCCATAAACAGCTATAAAAGAAGAAAAATTTTATGGAAAACATTAAAAAAGATATAAACCAGGTTTTTAGAAGAAGGTGAAGGTGATTTCTAGGGACAAAGATGACATGAATTAAGGTCATTGCTACACCCCAACCTCCAGTGCATTCAGGCCATCCTCCCCCAGTGTCTTTCTCACCTGCGGAGCACAGGGGGCTGCCCTCAGCAACCTCTGAGCAGGGAGGGGAGGGCTTCCCTGCTGAACTCAGCTTTGGAGGAGGGGCTTTCTCCCCAGCCTCAGCCTGACTTCACTTCCCACCTCCTGTGCACCTGCAGCATCCTCATCCCCCTTCCTCCCATCATTAGATGTGCACACAAATCTCTGGATGCATCATAGAGATGCCCAGGCCCATGGTCAGCCCCTTTCCCTGGATCTTCGTGTGTGATCTTGATGTCAAGAAATGGGGGAGGAACAGAGAGTGAGAACCGAGATTAGTGGGGGTCATATTGAGTCATGTTGAGCGCTGGTCACTAGATCCTGCCGTTTGGCTCCTGAAAACATCTCTCGCACCTTCTCTTCTCCTTTCCAAAGGCCACAGGATCCCCGGCCCCTATCCCTAGCCCTCTCCACCCAAATCACTCTGCACACAAATATTCAGCATAAACACACATAAACAAAACAACGAACATTCACTGACCCTTGGCCTATTATGTGGGGTCCTCCCCACAGCCCCATGAGGCAGACATCATTGCGAGAAAGATGTGTACACGGCTGCTAAGTCAAGTGTGCCAAATTCTGCTCTTTGTTCAAAGTGTGTACACCGCTGGCTGTAAACTTAGAGCTGTCAAATACCATGAGCCGCTCAGAGCTCACGAAGGAACAGTATGCATTGGCAATCCTTTGAATGAGTTTGGAATCACACAGCGGTTCAGAGATGCTATTACAAACTCAAGGATTTGCCACCTGTAGAGAAGATACATACGCTCCCCATAAAATGAAGGGGGACAGCTCGAGTGGGTTGATTTAAATGTTCAAAGTGAACAGCCAAAACAGGGGACTTCAAATTCGCTGGTTGTTTCCAGGCAGTCTAGAGGCCGGCAATTTACGCTAACTAGATTGCCTGATTTAATGGCATAACTGTATAGTGACTAATCAGCCAGAATCCTCTTCTCAGACACTTAGCATCATCAAGAACATGTAATGGCTCCTTATTGCTCCCCAGGCCAAGTCTAAGACGTTTCTGCCCAGCTTTCAAGACCCTCTGATATGACCTAAACCTATTAAAGCAGTTTTACCTGTTGTTGGTCCTAAGGCAGGCTGGTCCTGACCTCACTCACACTGCTCCCCCAGGCCTACCCTGCAACCTGAGAGGTGACCTCAGACACGCTGGAATGAGCAAAGGATTTGGGGTCCAGCTTTACCGCTCACTGTGTGACCTCAGCCAAATTATTAATAAAAACACTAGCTCATATTAGAGTGCTTATTAAATGCCATGGCCAGATGAGGCACCTACATCCATGGTCTCGTACAATTCTCCCAACAACCGTGTGAGATAGGCACAGCTTTATTCCCATTTTATAGATGTTAAAACAGAAGCTTTGGAAGTTTGTTCATTTGTTCAACAAACACCAAGTGCTGTGCTGTGCGCTGGGAATATAACAGTGGGTGAGAAGACGAGACCCCTGTTCTCGTGGAGCAGGGAGTGGCTAGAGGTCAGGCAACAAACAAGTAAATACAGGAACTGGATGATTTAGGAATGTGGTACATGCTCTAATAAGACCGTAGTGTGATGGACAGAGGCTGGGGGTGAGTGGGGGACACTATTATAGTCAGGTAGTTAAAGAAGGCTCCTCAAGGGGTGACATTTTAGTTTTAGATATTGAGGCTTGAATGTGGTTGAGAAGTCAGCCATACCAAGACCCAGGGAGCTGGACTCCCAGGAGCAGGAACAGCAAATGCAAATGCCCTGAGGTCTAATAAGTCCAGTCTGGACACCATAATGAGTTGAGCAAAGGGGAGAGCAGTACCCGTGAGGCTGAGAGGAGGCAGGGCCAGGTCACACAGGGCCTTGCATGTCATGGTGAGGAGTCAGATTTCCTGCAATGGGGAATCACTGGCGGGTTTCAAATAAGGGAAGAGCTTGACTGATGTATACTTTTAACGGCCTCTTTGGCTGCTGTGTGGAGAAGAGGTTGTCAAGAAGCAGAAAGGAAGCTGGAGGATTGGTTAGGGGACTGATTTAGTTGCCCCAGCAACATACAGTGGTTGTGATCAGAGTAGACCAGTAGTGATGGGCACAGAGACAGGGGATGAAATTGGAATGTATTTTACAGATTGAGCTGACAGGATTTGATGATGAATATGGAAAATTAGAGAGAAAGAGGCGTCAGGACAGCTCTTCCTGATGGTACCATTTATTGAGGTGAGGAAGACTGGAACAAAGCAGGAATCAACAGTTCTAGTTTGGTCTTTTTTAAGTTTTAATACATATTAGACTTCCACGTGGAAATGTCAGGCTGGCCCTTGGACCTGTGGTCTTGAAGCATAGTGTGGAAGATTGGGGTTATTCTTCTGGAAGTCATCAGCAGATAGGTGGGCTTTAAAGCCATGGGGTGTGAAGGGGATCAGAGGAGGTGACCCCAAAATATGCAACTTTGGCATAAGGATTACTTTGAGCTGGAGGCCATAGAGAAACAGCAGACTCAGGAAAAGCTCTCTAAACTTCCCCTATCTGCCCAAAGGTAGGGCATAAATTTTCCTTTGTGAAGGTGTCCCCCCCCCCGCCCCGCTCTCCTCAACTATACCAGGAAAGAAGAACAACTCTTAATAACCAGAGACACTTCTCACCCCAAGACTGCACAAATTGGAGTCTGCACAACAAACCTTACTAAAATAACCCTTACCTTCCTTTCCCCCATATATTTACCTTCTCACAAGTTACCACTCCTAGAAGCCCAGACCCTTTTGCCTTTGCCTTATCGCTTCTCCACAATTTACTGCTCTTTGTTAAAATGGTATGTAAGCCTCAGGCTTAACTGCTTCTTTGGATGTCAGTTCTTTTCTATGAAGCCCTCCATATGCATACATAATAAGACTTTTCTCATGTTAATCTGTCTTTTGTCAGTTTAATTTGCAGTACTCCAGGTATAAAACCTAAGGGCATAGAGGAAAAAAGGTTTCTTCCCCTACAGGTTAAGTGACATTGTCTGGAGAGAGAATCCAGGGAGAAAGGTCTAAGGACTGAATGTGGGGTCCTCTAACAATGAGAGATCACACAAAGGAGGGGATTCAGTGAAGGAGACAGGATAGCAGCCAGTGAGGGTCAAGGAGAGCACGATGTCTCAGAAGCCGAGAGAAAAGAGGATTTCAAGGAGGAATGGCCAGTGGTGTCAACTATTGCTGAGTTGCTGAGTAAGATGAAGACAGGGAAGTCATCACTGGATTAGCAGAAAGGAGGCCATGGGGGATCTTATAAGAGCAGACTCAGTGGAAACATGGGGTAGATTCTGGATCGATGTGGATCCAGGGGAGGAAGGGAGATGTTGACTACTCTTTGGAGAAGTTTTCCCGTAAAGAGGAGCAGAGAAGTGGGGAGGTAGCTGGAAGGTGATGCAGGGGTCAAGGGAGGGGTCTATTAAGAAGGAAGAAAAGACAGCATTTTTGCATGCCAATGGAGGACACACTGACCATGTATGGGGCGGGTCATGGCAGAAACAAGTCTTTGAGAAAGTTGGAGGGGATGAGACCCAGTCAAGCAGGCATTTGAAAGTGGACAATCTGTCTGCCATCATAAGGAAGAAGCAGCTCCCCATGATGAATGGATCAGCGGTTGTAAAGATGAGAGTCCCTGTCTGATGACTTGTATTTTCTCAGGGAAGTGTGAGCAGAGAGTGAGGGCCATGGGAGGCTGGAGGTGGGAAGAAGAGGGATAAGTGGTGAACTGACACAATAGGAAGGTAGTAGGAGGGTCTGCCAGCATGGAGTGTCCGGCTGGTCCCCAGGGTCACTAATTTAAAGTTGGACCAGTCAGCATGTTTGCATGGTTTTCTCCAGCCATGTGTAGCGGCTTGGGTACAGGTAAGGAATAGGTGGAAAGCTGGCATTTTGATGGTACCAAGTTGGGGACAGGGACACAATGCAGGGAGAGAGAGAGAGGCAAGGAAGTTAAGGGTGCTTGCAGAGGGAAGCACCTCTGAATCTAAGTTGGATTAGAAAAGAAATGAGGGCCCAGAAAAGATGATGGAAACATAGTAGGGGACTGCCCGTTTGGGGGTCCAAGGAATACTATATTGGGGCAACAGTGGATGAGAGCTGGAAGGATGGGAGGTGGTGATCTGAAGGTGAGCTTTGAAGGCAGTGCAGTTCACTGGTCATCGCAAGGACATGGGTAGAACAGAGTACCTGCCAGAGTGGGACAGAGAAAAACATTGCTGTGGGTGAGATGGTCAAGGAACGTGAGGCCCAGGTCTTGGATGGATCATGCCTGGGAGACCGGAGAGGAAGGCAGTGAGCCAGACTTGTTCAGTGAACGAGCAGGAGATGTTCCCTGGCAACCCCACCAGTGAATGACGGAGCTGAAATCCTAACCCAGGCCAGGGCCCTCAGCACTTGCGCCTAGCCACTACACTGCACTGCAAACCGTCTCTTGGTGTTGCAGATTTCTTCATTCTTAACATGGAGACACGTACAATGCCCAAATGCCCACCTGCCTGACTGAACAATGCACATCGAGGAGCCTTATGAGGCACTTTGCGTACGTTGGGCATATGCTCCGTCGGCTGGACGGCTCCAGTGGACCTGGGCAGCTCGTCAGTACAAGACACACCACCCGCCTTAGCTCTTGAAACACACACTTCTGAATTGCCCACTGGGTCACGTGTATTGCTCACTAATTCGACCAGAAGCCCTTGACTGTAGGCACTGGGCTGCCTCAGGGATTTGGGCTTTGTGTGAAGGTGGCAATGGCAGTAAAGGGGACTTGGTGTGGCTCTGGGTTCCTGACATACTGGCCGCACGTTGCGTCTCACTGTAAATGCACTGGTGTACCTGGAGAAGCCCCGGAGTGAAGACCTTTGCAAATTGAAGCTTTTCTTCTACAAAGTGAATCATCGTCTGATTTGTAAGTGGAGATTTTCGTATTTTACTTTTCCTTCAACTGGTGCCTAGGTAGAGTTGAGAATCTTGGAAACGGCCAATTATTCAAATTTATGTTCTTTCCACAAATATTCCTGGAGCCCCTCCCATGTGCCAAGCCTGGTGCTAGGCACTGGGTGATGGAGCAGAGAACAGGAGAGACAGGCTCCTGGGTGCTGGGGGGATCAGGCCCCGCAGTTTCACTCAACGTGGGCAGAGTTTTGTGTTTTCCTTTCCCCCTCCGGCCTGGGCTGTCCCTGAAGCTTCTCTGGCAGGTCCTGGTGTGAGCAGCTCACCACGAGGTGCTCAGAATTCCGCACACTTGGCAGCAAGGGAATGAGGTCGGGGCCATTTGGAAAGCATTAGGGAAGAGTCACGCGGAGTGCGATTCAGGGCTTGTGTTTATCTCAACTGTAACTTTCCAGAAAGCTGGGACACCCCATTCCAATAAAAGCTTCCCCAAGTATTTTTAGAGGCATTGTGATGGTGCTGGGCTGTGTGGATAGGGGTGGTTTTCTGGATTTGTGGAATTGCATTTAGTTACTGATAAAACTTCTGTCCAATTTGTGAGCCAACATCTGGTTTCTAAGGGGTGTGCCATGGGCTGGTGATGGAAAAGGTAGAACTATTGAGCCGAGAGGCAGAACTCAGCAGGGCTTCCTTGTGGCTGGAAGCTGCGGCCAAGGCCAGGGCCAGATGGGGCATCTGGGTTGGTGGGAGAGCTGGGGCCAAGGAGCCTGGCCTCCTTGTTCAGAATTGAACTTTTCCCACCACTCCTGGGGCTCTGGGGGCTGAGGCTCAGAACTGTCTGGTTTGGTATCAATCCAGCGATTCTGCCGGGCCCCAGGCAGGGTAGGACAAGGACCCAGCTGACTCAGAGAGCCACGGAGACAGCACTGTCCGCCAGGGGAGCCCCAGCCAGAATGAGCTAGCTGTCTCCTGCACACCTGCCAGGCGGGGAGGGAGACGGGGGTGCTGGGAGGTTCCTGGAGCCCAGCCTGGGCCCAGGTTTTTCTACTCTCTTTTTATTATTTCCAGCAGTCCAAGGTTTTCAGTTACTCACACTCATTTATTCATTCCATCCATTCAACATTGATTAATCACCTACTTTGTGCCAAGCACTCTGCTCCATGATTTGCAGAAACTACCTCTTTGCTTTTCAATTATCCCCATCTCCAGACACGGTGCCCACTTTACAGTAGTCATTCAATGCATGGCTGCTGCCATATGGCTATTACTGTCATTAACTGTAGCAGTGACAAGCACTACTAAGACAGAGCTCCTGACCTGGAGGAAGGAGAAAGGATACCTACGATGTTCTGGGTCCGGTACCAGCCTTTACCATACCTTACCCCACCGAACAGAGGCTGGTATTATTGCCAGGGAAACTGGCATAGAAACAGGTAATGACCACGTGTCTGGGGGCAGTGAGAGGGGCTCCAAGAAGGTCCCGCTTTAGTGGCCTCGTTTGAGCTGCGCCTTGAAGTCCAAGTTCACTTGGTGGAAAATGGAGAGAAAGGGGAAAACATTCCCGGTGGAGAAAACAGCCTGAGCGATGGCCTGGAGGCGGAATGTGCCTGGGGTTCAGGGTGGGGTGCAGGAGGGATGGCCAGAAGTTAAGAGTGGCTAGAGCTGGGGCTGCACCAGCAGGTGCTTGGTTTCATGCCTTCCCTCAATGTCTGGGTGGGTTTGCCTCCAGGACATGACCTTGGACAGTCCTGAGCTGGCCGTGTGCCCAGACGTTCCTGGCTGATGTGCTCAAGTGCGGACCTTCCGGTTATTTGCTTGTCTGGTCCCGCCGCTCTGTGACCACTGCTGCCATCCCAGGTGCAAGGCTGAGGGCCCTCAGCTCATGAGGTCCTTTCTCTGGGCAAGAGCTTGGTGTAGTTGGCCCCCAAAGTTCCCATCAACAGCTCCCAGAGTTGTAGTGAGCTCTGCGTGAAGCACCGTGCTTTGCCTGCCTGCAGCCTCCCTCAAAAGGGGCGCAGCGTTGTGTAGGATGGAAAGCTCAGTGTAGCCATGGGGGCTACAAGGAGCATAGCACAGCCAAATCCAAACCCCTAAACTGTGCTTGAGCCCTTGCTGACACCACCTCATATTCACCTCTTCTGCCCCCACCGCCCCCAGACCCCAGACTGGGCTGTGACTCTTCTCTCTCTGTGGTCGTGCATGGCTCAGGGGCAACAGAAAGGATGCCATACAGTCAGGAGGCCTGAATCCTCTGTCCTGCCATTGACTCCCTGCCGTGTGAACCCAGGCAAATCGCTTAACCTCTCTGAGCCTGTCTCTTCGTCTGTGAAATGGGATAATAGCATCCTCTTTGCTGTCCTAGGCTTTGGGGGAGGTTCCTGAATAAACATGGGTAAAAACACAGTAAACGGGCAAGCACGACGTGTGTGTGCGTGCGTGTGTGTGCGTGTGTGTGCGTGTGTGTGCGTGTGGGGGGGGGGTGACAATCAGTGAGACCAGCGATGTTGCGGTTACCCTCTTTCTCCCCGGAACAAAGGCCCTGGCTGCTGGCATGGTGGAGTCTGGAGAGGGAAGATGCTGGCAGGCCCTGCAGCCTCCCCTGTCCTGCCCTAGGACAGGGAATGCTTTTCCTACCCAGCCGGGGAGCTGAGTAGCCCCAGGGTGAAGGGTACAGAGTAAGGTTTGGGCCTGGGGACCTGAAGCAGCACCCTGGCTCCCACCCAAAGTGGGGCTGTTCACCTCAGTGCCGTCCTGCAGCCTCCTCCACCCGCAGTCCCAACACCAGAGTCGCCTCAGAGAAGCGTAGCGAGGCCTGGCCTCAGCCCCATCTGGCCTCTCTGCTGGTCTCAGCTCCATGACCTCCCCCTAAGCCCAAGCACTGCCAGGAGGCCTCAGCCCACTAAACCAGGATGGTGGGCAGGGGTGTGGCTCCCCAGGGCTCTGCTCTGGGGGTGAGAAGCAGAGACGTACCGGGGGACAATGGTCTAAACCACCGCTCAGTCACTTGTTCAGTTATTCACCAAACAGCTTCTTTAAAAAGATCAAAGAGCACACACGTGAGGAATTATTAACACATTCTAGTTGAGGAACCAAAGAAAATGCATTTTAAAAAGCACCCTCCCAGGCCAGTTATGTAACGGCGCAGGACAGCAACATGCCCCAGAGACAGCGGCCGATGAGAGGGTGGCAGATGCCACAGTGCAGGGGCAGCTGAGACCCAGAGGGCTGTACGCAGAGTGGTGGGTCGGCGATGAACTGGGCCTCGGTTTCCCCCCGTGCAGGATGGCAGCCCAGGGCTCACCCAGGAGGCTTGCCCAGTTCTGAGGAGCTGATGCTTTCCAAGGGTTTGCCAGGCACTGCACACGTGGATGAGCTCATTCAACCCTTGGAGGTGCCCGTGGGGTAGGGAACATTGTTATCCTCACTTTACAGAGGAGGGAACTGAGGTAAGAAGAGGCACATCCTCTCACTGGGAGCACATGGCTTGTCAGTGGCAGAACTGGGACTGGGACCCAGTCTGCAGAGTTGGTGCATTTAGTCTGCACTAAACTGCACCAGAGGATGTGAGCGAATAGCCTTCCCAGATATGAGAACATCAGAGCTGGAAGGGACCCACGTGACCCCGGCACTCCCTGCTTTTAGGAATGAAGCCACTGAGGCCCTGCGTGGTGTCGTGTCCTGCCCACAGCCGTGCAGCCAGTGAGGGGCAGAGTGGGTCCAAGCTGCCAGTTCCTGACTCACTGCTGCTTCTCTCTTCCCATGCTATGCCCAGTGCAGTCTGGGAACCAAGAATATGGGCGTCACTGGGAGCTAATGAGGAATGCAGTCTCAGGTCCCACACAGACCTACCGAACAGAAAGTGTTCTTGTACTTTGACGAGAGCCTGGTGATTTGCATGCACTTTACTGATTGAGAGGCCCTGCTCTGTGCTGCCCTGCCTTCCTGGTCGGCAATATCTGTTACTGTGAGAATAATGACATTGTATCCAGACACTGTAAAACTTCAAATTACAAGATACCGGAAGCTCCATCCTGGAGTCACCTGGGATCTGGGGGAAGTGACAGAGTGGGTCCCCCAGAGCTTAATCCTTCATAGGGCCCTGCACACCCATCCTGCTAGTGAGCTTGGGAGCTTAGTCCTGAGCTGGGCTTGCCCAAGCCCAGGGAGGAGGTGACACTCAGAGCATCCTCACCAGAGCCACTGGCTGCTACGGTCCCCCAAGAATTAGAGCTGGCGGTTGGCTAGGGAATGGCCTGGTTTAGGACAGAACTTCCTGGGGCCAGAGCCTGACAGCTGTGGTGGCAGCTGCCAGGAGCTGGCTTGGGGTGAGCCAGGGGGCCTCGGTTCTCTCTCACTCTCTACCAGCACCTCTCCTGTACCGTCTCAGTCCCATGGAAAGTCCTTTGTCCTCAGAGCCTCAAGACCCTATGCCTCCCCAAACTTCACCTCGTAGAAACCCTGCCACTGACCCCAGGTGAGATCAGAGCCTGAGACTGCCCAGCGCGCCCACCTCAGCCCCACATTCTGGTTGGCTGGCTGGCAGCCCCTGGCCAAGCCCTGGATCCTGGGAAGGTCAGTGGAGCTGGGCAGAAGCAAGGGGAGGGCTAGGAAACTAGGGAAGACCCTGGGCTGGAGCTGTGAACAGAAACACAGTGGCTTTTTGCTCCGTCTCACCTCCTCTGAATCTGAGGCCACCACGCAAGGGCACGGAGAGTCCCACTGTAGCTGACGGGGGTGGGAGCCCTGAGCTCCACCTTCGAACACAGACCTAAGGCTCCCCCACAGCCTTCAGATGCAGCAGGAGCTTCTCCCTGGAGGACCCTCCAAGGCACTCGACTTACTTTGCTGCTCCTCAGATGCCCTACCCGCCTCCCTCCAAGCTCTTCCCCTTTGTCTTTGATGTACTGTTCAACTTTCACCCCTTCTGGGAAGACTGGTATCTGCTCAGAAGAGCCATGGCGGGATCTGGTTCTGTACTTGTCCCATCATTTGCAGGGTGTGTGTGTGTGTTTGTGTGTGTGTGTGTGAGAGCGAGCGAGAGAGAGGGAGAGAGACAGACAGAGAGATCTTCAGCAGTATTCAGGAAACTTTTCCAAGGCGGCATGAGAGCTCAAGGACCTCAGAGTCCACACAGGCAGGTCCTGGGTCAGCACCGGCTCTCAGCAAATGCCCCTCTGACTTGCTGTGCAACCTTGAACACCCTCTCTCCTTCTCTGAACCTACGTAAAATGAGGAACAAGGCCAACCTAACCCTCTTCAGTTGGTCTTGGAGGAGCACCAGGGCTCCTCAGAGAAGCTTTCAGGGAGTACATGGCATCTAAGGGGAGGCCTGACGGCTGGGGCTCCAGCTCCCCTGTTTTCTGTAATAGGCTGCTTGTTGGCTTTTGTTGACAAAATGGTATAAATGCCTGGCGAAAGTTCTGGAGGATTTCTATGGTGCTCTCCAGCTGGAATACTCTAGAGGTAGGTGTCTGCTCCATGTGGCACAATTCTGGGCCAGTCCAGGCTGGGGTCCTTGGGCACAGTCAGGACCAAAGGGAAGAACCCTCTCCCTCAACTGGCTTGGCCCAGGAGTGGTGGCAGACATCCCGGGAATGCAGGGGACAGGAAGGAAGAAGGTCCAGGTACCCCGTCTCTGTCTTTGATGGCCAGGCAGCTGCTCCTGTTCTCCTTCCTGCCCTTCTCCACCCACCCAGAATGTCCCAGAGGAAGTGGCTCTCATTAAAGCAAGGGAGGCTGAAGATGCTTTAGTCACTGACTTGTTCAGGGGTCAGCTCAGCCCCTGGGAGTGAGTGCAATCCTGGAGTAAACCAAGTGAATCTGTGGCCTGTTTCCATGGGGCAATTTGCTGGGTAACTGTCCAGTCTCTTCTAGGCTTTGTAGAGGTTGTAGGCTCAGCTCAGGAGAGATGAGACAGTCCTTCACTCCAGAGGGACTGGCCCCAGGAGCCATGAAGATGGTAGTGTGCCCTGACTATCAATTTCACTGCTGGGAATTCAACTGAAGGAGATATTGCATAAAGAAAAGGCCATCTTCATAAAGATGATGACTGTGGCATTACTCACAACAGCCCCCAAATTGGGAACCACACCCAGCTACACAGCAATAGGGGTAGTAAATTACAGAACATCAGTTACATAGAATATTACGCACCCATTAAACTTAGTATGTAGAAACATGGAAACAACACTGATAAAAAAATGTTACCAAAAGCAGCTCAGCACTTGTCAAGTAGTTCCCTTTCCTTTTCCTACAAAAGGTGACAAAGAACTGCAGGGGAACTTGCAAAAATGAAAACAGTTATGTTAGGGCAGAGTATTAGGAGTTATTATAATTATTGACTATTTACAATGTGCTGGGTTCAGTGCTGGGTGCTGAGGACAGAGCAGTGAATTAGAATGTATTTCCTTGCTCTCCAACTACAGCTTCAAATCTAATGATGGATTTTTTTTCCCCTAAATGTCCTTCAGAGTTGTCATAGCATCATCTTCCAATAAAAAATAGCTGATGAGAGAAATAAGCGAGGAAAGGTACTCCTCTCCTTCTGGGTAATGTATTTCATTCCCGGCATCAGAGCCGCCTCCAGCTGGATTACATACATGTCAGAAGAAAACCGAATGTAAATGTGGTAGTGACATTTCGGACTCATAATGTCTTAGTTTCCTTTGAAGCAAAAACATTTTTAAAACTCCATGTTAAAAAAGAAGTAAAAAGTTAGGACTTGAAAATTAAGTATGCCTAATTCTGAAAGTAGCAAGCTAAATTATGCAGTGCCAAAAGTGACATCTCTTATACCTACACCATCCCGGCTACAGCGGCATGGTTTTAGCTTTATAGCTAAAATATGCTGCCAGAAAACCTAATAAAAGGAAGCAAAAATATTTCTGTTTATATCAAGCTGCCATTTGAGAGAGACTTTGAAATATGTTCTTCTCTATGTGTAAATCTGACAGCAGTTGCATAATTAAAACCCCAGTGGAGAGTTTCCTTTTAATCTTTTCAAAGTAAACCAATAAAACATCCTTTAGGATGTGAAATGATGGATTAATACTCTTTGGATTGCTTGAATATCTCTGAGCTAGGGCCTGACTCCAAGAATACTATTTAGTACTAAAAGAACACCAGCCAGTGTCTTTCTCTTTAGGAGTTCATGTAATCACGGGAGATGCAGATGACATGCCAAAGGCGACACATGCACGGTTATGAGTTCTGCTTGTCTTGGATTTTGTTAAATGGAGGGATGAATAAATGGATGTATTTACATTAAAACAAACTTGATTTCAATCCCCTGGGAATATGTCATGTAGCATAAATGGCAGAAATAATAACTGCCCAGGATTTCAGTTCAGTGTAAGGAATCAATATGAATAATTTAGACCACGAAGTGGATTTTCATTTTGCTTAAGCTATTCAGACTGACTTTCTATTCAGCCTCAACTACCACTGAACAGCCACTGGCAAATCTTCCCACTGGGTCTATGTTGTACGAACAGTTGCAAATTACCTAGCTCCGGATATGGGCCTTGTTCAAGCCAAATGTCAGGACAAGTATTCTACCTCATCATGGTGTTTCATCTAACATGAGTACACACAACCACACCTGAATTTTTCTTCTGTGTCTCCCTCTAGCTGAAGGCCCATTCCTGCCCCTTCTTCCCCTCCCCTACACATACACACACACACACACACACACACACACACACGCACACGTGCAAAAGAAGGCAGAGAGAAAGTGGCTGCTGTCCTTGGACCAGAATTTACCCGAATGTCTCCTACTTGCTAGCATTTCTGTCTCTAACCTTCTTGGTACTGGCTCTTGCCTTCCCAGCTGTCTAAGACTAACCAGATGCTTCTAGTCTATCTGACCTCTAAGATGTGTCTGATCCTTCAAGTTTTCTCTGGACTTAATCAACTGTTGGCCTGACCAACAGACCAGTCCTTTTGCTCAGCCCTGCTGTGGTGTCTGTCAGACATACACACAGACACAGACACACACACACACACACACACACACACACGTTATTAAATACTTCAGCCTCAAACAGGAATGTGCCCACCAATTGTATCAATGAAACTGGGAGAATAAACACTGCATAACTTGGATTCTGGACCCAGCTGAATACGTAATTAACTGTGACCTGAGACACGTCCCTTAACACTCTGAGCCACATGGGATTGGACCAAAGGACCCCTCCTTGTTCCAATCATCATTAGTGAGGCTAGCCAAGATGTGGCGCCCATGAACACTGCAATCCAACTGCCCATGTTGGAATATGCTTCCACCTTTGTCTTGTAGAATAAGCTTTAACCTTTCAACATATTAGCACTTGGGGCCTGATATACACAATATATCATATTTATGGGATGAATGAAGAAAGGGTTTTCTACACTAAAGTCTAGATGAATCATTTAGTTGGGTCTATACAATACAAGAAAATGTCCACACTGCTGCCTGGACCATACACACTGTGATATTCAAATAAAACCGAGTGCATGCTAATTTTCCTCTTCGCTGGATGAGGTGTCAGATAGAGAATACTGACTGCCCATTTTGGATTCGGCTTTGGTTCCCTGAGCTGCAGAATCCATAAAAGCACCAGTAATAATAATTGTCTCTGAAGACTCAGGGCATTTAAGGGAAAGGAACTACATAAACAGAAGTGAAACTGACGTAGGTAGGTCTTTACTTAAATCTCATCCAAGTACATTTTGCAAGAGAAGCCTGAAATAAAAATCATGCTACTTCAGGATTCAGCAGAACTTATGTGACAGAAGTGACCAATTTGAACCACTGCCCCAGACCACGTCAGCAGGTGGATAACTGATAGAGACCCTGCTACTTGTGTGGCTTTCTTGGCACCTCTGCAAAGGGGCTAGTTCAATGCCGAGCTGTCCACT
This sequence comes from Lagenorhynchus albirostris, assembly GCF_949774975.1. NCBI lineage: Eukaryota > Metazoa > Chordata > Mammalia > Artiodactyla > Delphinidae > Lagenorhynchus > Lagenorhynchus albirostris. Next base: position 50,621,328 of record NC_083107.1, on the reverse strand, counting down.
GGCTGGTTCTGGTCCTGAGTGCAGCTCTTCTCAGAGATAAATATCTCCCTGCAGCAGATTTTGGAAACAATGTGCTGGGTCATTTGTAACATAGCCACCAGCTTCAGCATAGCCTCCTACAATGCTTGCCTACATCCCCAAACACAAATCAAGAAAGAGAACATAGTTTCTTTCTGCTTAACTAAAGAACAGCCAATCCTGCTCGTAGATTAAGGGCTCGGGCTTGGAACAATTTACCAACACGCTGACTTGATTTTGTGCAAAGAACTGACAGAAGCTGTAGAAGCCATGGCTGGGCGGTGAATGAAGGCATTGATGGGAGCTCATCAGAAAGGCACAGAGACCACAGGTCACTGGAATGAGGCCCCATTTGGATAGGCTCATGGCCTGTAGGGGAAGGGGACACTGCTCCCACCTTTCCCTTAACCTGTGGGCTCCATTAGGAAGCCAAGGTCAGAGCACACCGCTGGGAAAGAAAGGCTGTGGCTGCCCAACTTGTGCACAGGTTGCCTCTAGGTGAAAGCAAAAGGGTGTGTTTACAAGAGGAAGAGCATAAATCAATAATGAGCTATGAACACATGATGTCATCTTCCAGGACTAAGCATCTTTGGTACTTTTAAAGCACTTAAAAAAAAAAGAAAAAAAAACTCTAGTTGCTATAGCAACTTGATGCAGCTCTTAAAAGGGGATTTTTTTTAAGGGGGTCATTTTATATCTTCAATCACCATAACAACATGATATAGCTTTTAAATAGTATTTTTATCCAATTTGTGTGTACTTTGGACTTGGGCCACATTTGCCTTTTCTATTTAAAGTCATCAGATCAAACATGACACATGAAAATTCATTGAAAGGAAGCCCTTTCGTAGACTATACATATACACTCAGAGAGCCATCTCTAGCTGCTCATATCCTGCACATGGACGCAGTCTTTCTCTCTGCCTCCCAGCAGCCACCTACAATGGCTTACGCTGGCCAGTTAGTCCATTCCCCCGTCTCTAAGCTGGCATACCAATCCAGCCCAGAACCCACCCACAGAAGGCGGGCCGGTGCAATCCCTCACCTCTCAGCCCAGTGAATCCAGTCCCCTCCTCCAAAACTACCACCGGGGGATAGTGCTTTGGTGTGACTAGAGGCATGACCAACCAAGGGCCTTCTTCCACCCTGGGACTGGAAGCAGGAGGAGATGAGACACAAAGTCTTGCCAAAGTGAAAATCTTGTATTTATTCTGCACTCTATACAGTAACGGGAAGAGGTCTGTTTCACGTGACACCCAGGGCCCAGGGAAAGTGGGGGAGGGATGGGGAAAGTGGGTGAGAGGAGAATAAAGAGAGGGACAGGGTGGAGTGGGGAGCAGTGATGGCTCCACAATCTCTACAAGAGAGGCTCAGAGGAGGGGCGAAAGAAACAGGGGGGCTTCGAGGAATAGTTACACAGCATTTTTTGTACAGTTGCAAAATCATGAACTATTTTACCAAAAATAAGAGGAAGGGATGATGGAAAGTATAGAGAAACTACCCCCTGCACCCAAGCTACCCCCTTGGGGCCACTATTGGTTGGACAAGATAGCAAGGTAACAAAGAAGAGAGGTCAAGAAATTGGAGGGGAAGCTGGAAGAGGGGAGGGGGGAAGTAAGAGGAGAAAACCAGAACCAGAGCGGCTGCAGTCCTATTCTCCAAGTCTAATGGGGTGGTGTAGACTGTAAAAAAAAAAAAAAAAAAAGCGAAGGAGATCTAGGGATTCGTCTGGGGAAATGGTCGCCTTCCCCAGGGTAAAAGGGCTGGAGGACTCTGAGGGAAAACGCGTGTAAAAGAAGAAAGGAGCAGAGAAGGGAGGTAACAACGCTGTGAGTGGAGAGAGGAAGGGTTTTCCAAATCACCTGGATGAGGAAACCGAGGACTAGGGGGCGTGAGAAATAAGAAGGAAGCAGCAGGCCCCTGATACATGTTCTCCCAAGTCCTTTTTTAGAAGCCGAAACTGAGGCACAAGCGGTTAGGTCACGCAGTTGGCAAGTGCTGGAGCGCGGGCGGCCCCCCGTCTGCCCAGCGCCCGGGTGAGGGTTCTCCCCGTTTGGCCTCTTTGCCAGGCAGTCACCGCTGGGTGCGCGCCAGAGATGGGCCTCTCAGGCCACCTCCCGCGCCGAAAGCCAGTAAAGAGGGAGACCGAGCAGGAGGAGGGGGACGGGTGGGGAGGAGAGGGCGAAATGAAAGTAGGCAGCGGGGCCTCAGAAGGGAAGAGGGAGCCGAGGGACGCAGCTCGAGCCCCGAGCAGTGGAAAGGGCGGCACGTGAAAGACGCGGAGAGGAAAGTCGCCCGCTGGGCGCGCCGCTCACCTATGGTCGACACCACGGTGCCCACGAAGTAGAAGGCGCCGGGGAAGTCCCAGCGCGGGCGCAGCGCGTCGGCTCGGACGCCGGCTGCCAGCGCGGCCTCGTAGTGCCGGAGGAAGGCGCGCAGCTCCGGCTCGGCCACTCCGTGCGCCGCGCTGAAGTTGCGCAGCGTGGCGCCCCAGCGCGCCCGCGCCTCCGCCTCGCCCGGGCTCTCGAGCGCCGAGAAGACTGTGGCGCCAGCCACCAGGTAGAGGCCGATGAGCGCTGCCAGCAGCACGAAGCGACCCGTGTCCTCGTTGAGGTGCGAGCGGCGGCAGCAGCAGCAGCAGCAGGAGGGGCGCGGCAGGCGGCGGCGGCAGCGGCGGGGCGGGGGCCGGGGGCTGCGGGAGGACATGGTCCGGAGCTCAGCCCCGGGGCCGGGGCGGCGCTCGGGGCCCGGGCCGCGACATCCCCCCCGCGGGAGCAGAAACGTGAGGATGGTGACCAGGGGTCGGGGGCCGCCGCGGAGCCCCTCGCCGCCTCCTCCAGAGCCCGGACGGCGGGGCGCCTCCGCCTCCTCCTCGGCGCTCAGGCCGCACACGGGTCCCGCGGCCCTTCGGGCGCCGGAGCTGGGGCGCTCCTTTCTGCGCGCCGACGCCTGGCCGGCTGCCGCGGCTCCTCACCCACCGCCCTCGGGCGCGGGGGTCTCAAGGTAGGCCCCTGCCGCCTTGTGGCCGGCGTCCACGGGGCCCCGGGCCTCATACTCCTCTCCAGACAGGCCGCGGGCTGCGGGCGGGGCGGGCTGTAGAGCCCGGGCGCCTAGGACAGGGACGGGAGAGCAGGGCACGAAGAGAGACCCCGGGCGCGTCCCATGAGACGTTCCCGGCTCAGCGGCTCCCCAGCGCAGGCTCCGTGGGCAGTCCAGCTCCCGCCCCCGGGCTTGAGCTGGCGGCGTCGGCTTCGGAGCCTCGGAACCGAGCTGAGTCCGGGGAAGCGCTCCCTTTCCAGCTCCAGCCGGAGAGCCGCCCGGCACGGAGAGGCGGAGTCACCGGCGCCCGGGGCGGGGTGTTGGGGGGTGGGGAGTAAGGAAGGGAGAGAAGGGGTGGGGAGTTGGGCTGCTGCGACGCCTCCCTGTCGTTCTGGCTGCACTAATGCGGGGCACCGAAGCAGGTGTCCGGACTGCGGTGCTGGCTACCACGCCGCCAGGGAATACCGTCCAGCCCCTCCCTGCGCTTCGGCTCCGGAATCCCTCCCTTCTGTCCAAGCCGTCGTCAAACTTTGCTCAACTTGATGTTGTCCTGTGGTCTCAGGTGCTGGAGGCCGAAAGACGGTAATGCCCTGACACTGGGCTCTCCAGCTCCAGTCCGAAGTTTAAGTTCCCTGTCGCTCGCGTCTTCTTCCTGCATCCATCCACAGCGCCAGGTCTCGGAGGGTTCCTTTGGGGAAAAGATTCCGCTTAGGAGCGGAGAAAGGGCCACTCGACTCGGGGCGACCGGAGAATGAGGGCGTCTCCTCCCCCTCCCGACCGAGCGGGTGGCCGGCGTCAGCACCGCGGACAGCGCATCGGTGCCGCAGCCGCCGGGCGGGCGGCTCTGGGGCTGTGGGGACCCGCGGCGCGGGACGAGCCGGTCACCCTGCTGCGCTGTGCTTCCCCAAACCCCCGGTTTCCCTTTCTACCTCCCTTGTGTCCCCTCAACCCCTAAGGCAGGTGCGGTCGCGGAAGCGGAGAGCTGACAGGGAGGGGACGCTGCGGAATAGAGACGGGGGAGGAGTCAAGAGCGAGTAGAGGACCAAGGTGCCACGGGAGGAGGAGGCCTTCGGGCCCACCGGCTGCTGGATCTCCCTTCGTCACCCCAACCCTCTGACCCTCCGGTCCAGGGCGGGGAACGCTGGATAAGAACCTGGCTGCGGCAGGGTGGGTAGAGGAGGTGCAGGGAGAGCCCACTAGCCGGCTGCCCCGAGGCCGGCGGCGGGAAGGCTGGGTTCTTGAGCGCTGAGGAGGGTGTGTGTGTGGGGGTACATCGTCGCCCCCTCCGCCGCGTGGCAACAGGGAAACACGGCGGGGGGCTCGGCCCCAGCGTGGGAGCTTCTCCGCCCTCCGCGGGCCGCCTTTGCCGGGATCTCTAAGTTCTGTGTCGAGGAACGTCCTTGGTACGGATAGAAAACCGTCCTCTTCTGGCAGCCAGCCCCTTCTCCGTCCGTCCCGCTTCCACGGGAGAGGGGGACCCTGATGATGATGAGACGATACAGATAACAGAAAATGAAGATAATTATGGAGGCTGTGCTTAGCTACCCTAGGTGGGTGAACCGTGACTAAATACAAAACTAGCCCCCCACCCCAAGTCTCGGGCGGTCTGGTCTCCACAGCAGAAAACACTCAAGCTAAGGCCGACCCAAAGTAGTGGCATTGTCAGTCCCCTAAGCGTCCAGGGACTCAAAGTCGTCCACAGGCAGGGGGTAGGGGTGGGGTTTGGGCAAGAGAGCTGTCCAGAAGCTGAAAGGCATCTGACTTCAGATGTTGCTTTACCCAAACCAGGGCACATCGGAGGCTTGGATCTTCCTAGAAGTTCTCCTCCAGTTTATGGGTGGAGCCAACTATACTCCCCTTTGTGTTAGGGGAGGGGCCAATGGGAGAGGATCCACCACTAGCATAGTCAGAACCAGCCTTACTGGTACTGGATGGCATGTGGTTAACTTCGCAGTGGTCTTCTGAGAAAGGGGCAAGGGGAACCTTTGTGTGAGGGGGAGAACATCTCATCCACTGAGAATATAGAGCCCTCTCCTCCTTTTTCTGGAGCACAGTGGGAGCCTTATGTAAACACACATTTTTGCCATTGCAGACTATTTTTACTATTGGCAAAATGCACTTCAACTACTCTCTTCAAGCCTTTGCCTCCCGTGGGCTCACCACTGGTGTCACCCCAGCCTGTTCCCCCATCCCTACCATACCCCCATCTCTACAAGCTTCTGCAGGCAGGGAGGACAGCCTAGCTGTGGGCCTCCAGGGCTGGATTCCACTTGACTGGTCAGCTCTGACAGAAGTGTCACTCCTGGAGTTGGCCCTGGAGTCTCCAGATGCAGCTGAAGGGCATTGCCAGATCTCTCAGTGGTTTCCTTTGCCCAGACTCCCAGGTCAGGGACAGAGTGCTTTGCTGCAGTGTTCCGTGCCTCTGGACCTGCTCCTTGCCCAGCTGGCAAAGGGCCTGCCTTGTCCTCCCGCTTGTTATTCTAGCTTGATTAGTAGCAAACCCCTGGCATCAATCTCAACTGTGAATGACCTAATCAATTTATATAATAGGGAAATGATCAGTTCCCTGAACATAGGCTCGGGTTCTTTGGGGAACCAGTGCCATGATGAATGCTGTTTTTTTGCCCACTGAATCCATATAAGTCACTGGCTTCCAGCTGGCTACCCTCAAAGCTTTTACCTCAGCCCTGAATTGCTGCAACAGCCTCCAAATAATGGGGGCTTGCTATCACAGATGCGTCCGTGCTTCGGTCTATCCTGCCTGCACCTGCCCATCATTGCCCTGACCGTGTCCATTTGATCTGATCATGTGACTGATGTCCATAGACGACAGTCTCCAATGGTTCCTTCAAAACTATAAAAATTTAGTCTCAAACACTTGTGGCTGCTATTCAAAGTCCTTGATGATGTGATTCCCAACAAATCATTCTAACCTCACCTTCTACTACTTGCTGCTTATCCCTCAAGTACTCTGTACTCAGCCCAATCACCAGCACTTTGCTTATGCTATGGCCCTGCTGGAGTGTCTTCTTCCTTCTCTTCTTCTCCAGCTCTTCATACATGCAGCTCAACTCAGGTCAGACCTTTTTTCTTCCAGAAAACTTTTTCTTTGTAGGATATTTTGACCCAATCACTTTGACTGCCATCATTTCAGCTGTAGATCATTTGATTCTGAAGGTCCTCAAGAACTTCAGACAAGACACCAGAGCAGGTACAGCCTCTCTGCGTCTCTGCCTGTCTCTGTCTCTCTCTCTGTCTTTCTGTATTTCGTAAAAGAAAACACAATGGCAGGAGTGTTAATCAGGAAAATTAGGTAAGGTCAAGTGCGATCAATTGACGATTCCACTCCTAGGTATATGTCCAAGATAAATGAAAACATACATTCATGCAAAAGCTTGTGTGTGTACGTTCATAGCAGCATTAATCGTAAAAGCCAAAAAGTGGAAACAACCCTTATGTCCATCACCTGATGAACAGTTCAGTACAATGTGGTATAACCATACAATGAAATATTCAGCAATAAAAAGGAATGAAGTACTGATTCATGCTACAACATGAATGAATCTTGAAAGCATTATCCAAAGTGAAAGAGGCCAGTCACGAAAGATGACATAGTGTATGACTTCATTTGTATGAAATGTCCAGCATAGGAAAATCCATAAAGACATAGTAACTTAGTGGTTGCTTAGGGCTGGGGGTTTAAAGAGGAATGGGAGTGACTGCTAATGAGTATGAGATTTCTTTTGAGAGTGATAAAAAATATTCTAAAATTGATTGTGATGATTGCACAGCTCTGTGAATATAGTAAAAAGCTTCAAGTTATACATATTAAATGTGTGACTTGTAAAAAAAACAAATACAAATGCAACTAATCAAGCAAATCTTTATTGAAAAAAATGGAAACAGAACTTATCCCAAGAAAAATAATTTCTTTAAAATAAAAAAATAGGAAAAATGGGAAACAGTTTAGCACTATGTAATGTCTTTTTGTTTTTGTCTCTTGTACCAACTTCTTATTTAAAGTCTATTTTATCTGATATTAGAATAGCCACTCCATCTTTCGTTTGGTTACTGTTTGCATGGAATATCTTTTCCCATCCCTTCACTTTCAATGTATCTGTGTCTTTGGATGTTAAGTGAGTCTTTGGTAGACAAAACATAGTTGGATCATGAGACTCTGTCTTGCAACTGAACTTAAGAATGCCTGTGATTGTACGTCTGCCTCTTGATATATCTCCAAATAATCAATGAATAGATATATTTATTGAGGACCTACCAGCTACAAAACAGTGTGCTATGAACTCTGTGTGTGTGCGCGTGTGTGTGTGTGTGTGTGTGTGTGTGTGTGTGATGAGCTCTGCTGTTCCTGCAGAGCTTAATGCCTGGCTGGGGAGACAAGATATGCATATGGGAAGCAGTAAGGACTGTGCTACTGCAGGTAGAGTTAGGGGCTGACTGTGTGGTACTGATCATGGGAGGTCAGAGAAAGGGGTCTGTGATGAGGGCTGCAAGAGTCCAAAGTTTGGGGTAGCAGGCAGTATGCGGGCGGGTTCTGAGGATGGGTAAGGTTCACATGTACTGGAAGAAAGGGAACATCCCAGCCAGGAGAACTGAGCTGGGTGCAAGAAAGTGAAGCAGGAAAGAGCATATTTTGTTCAAGGAACGGTGGCAAGCAGAGAGTAGATGTGGGTGAGAAGAAAGGGAAGAGTCTCTGTCTTATATTCCATGACCTCATTCTCTGGCCTCTCAGCCTCCCAGTATGACGTCAATGCATGTAATAACTGACACTGTGAAACTCAAAGATGAATGCTTTCCTTCCAGAGTGAGAATCAGGTATCTAATGTAGATGGACTTGGGCTTAATGAAGACAATTTTATGGCAAACTTTTAGTTTCCCCATATATACCGCCACACGGGGTTAGCTGTGGCTGCAGAGGAAAAGAGGGACAGATGTGGAACATATTGGGTATACTGTCAAGGGCTCTAGTGTTAAAACCTCCTTGGGCTCCAGTTTCCACAACTGTCTTTGCAAAGAATGCACCGCGTCATCTTTGTATCAACATGATTCTTGAGGATTAATGAAGTCGCTGACGCCTGTCTGTTCATAAGGAGCTTGGAAATGAAGCCCAGAATCTTAGGGTGAGGAGTTGTTATGAGGTCACTGGAGACCACTCCTTGCCTCCTAATTTTCTTGTCCAGAAAGCTGTGGGTTTCTTGTCTAAATGGCTCCATGAGTTCTCTCTCACAATGCCAAATCACTTTTTATCAAGAAGTGATTTTTAAATGTCTATTTCAATTCTTTCTTATTTTAACCTCTGATTTTTTGTTCTGTAGGTAAGGCCATACATGTATTGATTTTGTCCCGAATAGATTTTGATATAGCTTTTTAAAGACTATGTAATTAATGTGTAAATAACTTAGAATAATTGGAAGATTCAAAAAAGGAAAAAACAAAAATGACTCCAAATTCCATTCCATTATCCAGAGAGAGTTACTATTATCAGTCATTTTAATGACTCTCCTGCCTGCTTGGCTGGCTCTATCTATCTATCTACACATACATATTTAATTTTATTAAAATTATGGGATATGTTACATACCACTTTAAACTTACTCTTTAACTTAACATTATAGGTCATTCAAAAAACATTTCAATTCAAACATATCTGTGGAGCACCTACTATTACAGGTACCTGGATTGATTAATGATCATGGAGCTTACATTACTTTCATGTTTTTTAAAAATGTATATATATATATATATAGAGAGAGAGAGAGAGAGAGAGAGAGAGAGAGAGACAGAGAGAGAGAGAGAGAGAGAGTCAATTGTTGGCATAGTGCCCTTCCAAATGAAGATGTAGCTAAATTTCACATTGGCAGGTATTCCTGGATTTTTAAGGTTCCCCCCTCACCCCTTTCCCCTATCTTTTTGCATCATTCTTTAGTTTCCTATTAAAATATCAATAGATGTTTGGGTTTGGCTTCTCAGTGAGACTGCTAGTTCCCACTCAAATCCATTCTCCACCTCTTTTTCTGCAACAGAACACCCATTTTATTTGTGGTGTCAATGTGCCCACTTAAAAGACTATATTTTCAAGCTTCCTCTGTAGTTAGGGGAGACTATGTTTCTAGCAAATATTCTAGTTCTAGCAAAATATTATATGGGACTTTCAGGAAGGCTGAATAAATGAAGATAATTCCATAGGAAAGGGTGCCCTTTTATCCTCCCACTATTTCTCCTTCCTCAGTCATGCATCCTACAATGTGGATGTGATAGCTGGGACTCCAGCTGCCATCTTGTATCACGAGGTGACCTTGAGGAAGGAAGACACATTGTTGTAGAGCAAGATGATGAAATGAGCTTGCATAACAGAGAAATGCCTATCTCTAGTCTTACATGGGAGAGAATTAGCCTTTAGGTATTTAACCCACTTCACTAATTAAATATTCTGAATATTCAAAAGTGCCTGACTGAAATCAGTCTGAGATGAGACTTTAGACCTTCAAATACCGTGAGACAATCAACAGGCCTGACTCCTTCTTCTGCTTCAAATTTTCCCTCTCATCCCCCAATTTGCCCTCTCTCAGGTATCTTATACCTTATGGTCTCATGATGGTTGACTTACCTCTATGTGTGTGTGCGTGTGTGTGTGTTTCCACTTTATTCCTACATATTCTTGCAATTGGGGGAGCTGAAATATCAGCAACTTTTCTAATTCAAAAACACTAGGTTACCAGACCCAAAAGCAAAGACAAAGCAGAGGAAGAGGGAACAAGGAGAAAGATGCTTTGGAGTTACCATAGCTAATATCCCATTGTTTGAATGAGTCATAGGTCTAAGAATATTGAACTGACCTTTAGAGATTCGAGCATTTGTTTTAGCTGGGCAACTCCTAAAAAAGAGCGTCGAGCCCAAGAAGAGAGAGGAATGGAAGGCAGCGTTGGAGAGTGGGCAGTTTTTGGAAGCAGTTATTCTTATGACAAAACCATTGTTCAGATTGTCAACTGGGCTGTGGTTGTGAAACATGTGCAAAGACGAGATTTGTTCATTAGACATCAGTTAAAACTCTTGTGCTGAAGATGGATCAAAGCACAGAGCATCATGCTCACCTTAAACAATTGAGAGGGAAATATGCTGTTTCCCTTGCTAATAGCTCAGTAATGAGCCTTGGTGGGTAGAGATATTGGAGGACGGTGTGGGAGTGGGGGTGATGTCTGGAGGATTGATGGAGGTAGCTGTGTGGATGGGGTGGGAAGAAGAATCTTCGGGACCCCTTTCCAGTATTACATAAGTCAATAGGGCTTCTAGGGGCAGCAGTGCTCCTTGTGGATAGAAGATCTTCTCTACAGATAAACATATGAATGTGATCAGCCTGCCTTCATTCCTCCCTACCTCCTCTTTCCCTCCCTTCTTTCCTTCATTCCTTCCACCTATACAACAAATATTTCTGAACCTCTACTCTGTGCCAGGCACTGTGCTACTAAGGATTCTGACTCATTACAGATTATTTTAGGATGGAGTAGGAAGGAGGGTGGAGTGCCACTGAGGGTAGTTGGAATCATAGATAAGAAAGCTAAGGCCCAGGGGGACAGTCAAAGGCGTTCACATCCCACAGTACGTCTGCAATCTCTGTCCACCCAAAACCCCACTGGACTGGCTGGGTGTGAAGTGGAGTGTATTCTATCTCTGTGTGGTCCTGGAGCCACCAGCATCGAAGTTTCCTGGAGCTCTTACTGTATATGCAGTGCCCAGGGTCCAACCCAGACCTGCAGAATCCCAAGATCTAGGAATTGGGCCTGGGAACTTGTGTGGGCCACAGACTTCCCAGGTGAGCCTCCTGGACCTTCGAGTTTGTGGAAGTTGGGCTTGGGCCATTGGATCAACTGAAATGGGCCTTACAGGGTCAGAGTCTGGAAATATACTTGGCCATAATTCCTGTGTCATGAGGAAAGGGAAAAGAAATGCAAAGCCTGCTCTAGGGCCAGCTTTGCCACTCACTGGCTAGGTGACCTTGGCTAGTCGCCCTCAGCCTACGGGTAATTATTTGAGCCAGACCCAGCAACAAACATCCCATTCCTTGACGCAGAATCATGACTGTGTCCAGGTATCCTGGATGCTCAGCTCAGGCACAAAGAGGTGATGTCATTAAAAACCTTTCTTATGAGCAATTCTTGAGAGATACCTCTTCAGAGTTGGAAGACATTCCATTTCTATCCCAGACTTTCCTGCCTTGTTGTCAGGGAGGTTTCTGGAAGCCTAGGAACCCAGAGTCAGTCTTTCCCAGGAGCAGGGTCATGAAAATGTGTCTGTATCATCTCCAGGGCCCCCGAGGATGTCGGCCTGAAGCCCCAGGTTTGCAGACCCTTCTGTTCCGCCTATTCAGCAGCTCACGCCCTTGTAGTAGCACAGTTGAGAATTGTCAGCAAGAGAGATGAGGGAGAATGAAAAGGGAGACAAAAGGGACCAGCTCTGGAAAAGTTTGCCAGAGAAGTTCCAGTCTCCCCAGTTTGCTGAGCAGGGAGGAGAGCGCTGAGTGAAAGCACTGTTGTAGATGGATTACAGTCTGGGAGGTGCTTTCTCGTTATACGAGCCCTCATTATGTGACATGTAAAAAGCATAATATACTGTAACCTGGGGTAAAAAGCCAGCGATTCACTGGATTCACTCTGGGAGCTATGGCTGCCCTCAGCATTCCTCATAAGCAGATTTTATGAGGAGAAAAGCCCAGGTTGGGGTGCGGGAAGGCCTACGTGAAAATGCTGGGATTCCAGTGACTCCCTCCTCTCTTCCCAGTTCCCCAAAGCAAAACTACATCTCAAAGGGCCTCAGGTTCATGGGAAAGATCCCAGGCTCATTGGCGCGTTTCTTTTCCATTTTCCAGTAAGTATTATGGGGCATCAACTACACGTCAGGTGTGCTGCCCCGTGCCAGCTACAAGAGCCAAAACTGACGTTGTTCCGGCCTTCGCACAGCTTCAGGCCACCGGGGAGTCCCAAATCACAGAGGTAAATGAGAAATTAACAACGTAACAGTACTGTGAGTGAAAGCTGCGTGGTTCTGCGAAAATGCGCACAGGGAGGTTTGACCAAACAGGGCAGAGATGTGCAGGCCTTGACCAAGAGGAGGGCGTGCGAGTGCCAGGGAGCAGCCACTCAGAGGGAACAGCATGTGCAGAGGCCTCTGGGCAGCTGGGAGGAACTGAGGAAGGGCGCTGCGGGGGTGGGGGTGGGGGGGGCGGGCCGGCAGGGCCCCTGCCCCTGCAGGGCTCTGGAAGCCCTAGGAGAGTGCCTCAGAGGAAGGGGAAGCCGATGTCCCGTTCTAAGCAGAGGGTGCTGGATTCTTAGTTGGCCTCTGATTCTCCCAGGGTCTCATTGTGGGTCAGGGGAGCCTGGTCTGGAGCCCTTCCTCCCTCCCTCTCACCTGCCACATCTAGGCAGACACCCAACTCCTGTCCATTCCACCTTAGAAATTGCTCCCAAGTGGACCATCCTTCCTGAGTCCGCTGCCACTGCTGTGGTGGGAGTTCTAGCGTTCCTTCGCATGAACTGTTGCTGTCCTCCCAAGTCCTCCACTTGAGAGTCGTCCCTCTGCAGTCCACTCTCCCCAGCGGCTTCCTTCCTAAAACACACACTCGGCCTCTCCCTGGCTTGTGTGCTTCCCAGAGCCTAGAGGAGCAATCCCAGTCTCTTCAGAGCAGCCCTCAAGTCTCTGCTCTTTCTGACCTTACCGACCTGCTACCTTGTCTCCTTACTCTCCGGCGTCCCCCTCCCCTCCCTGTACCCCTGATGCTAGAGCTGCAGTTCAAGGAACTTCTCAGTCTTCCGCAAGCACCCACGTACCATCTCTACACTGTTGCCTCTTCCTGGAATGCCCTTCCTTCTTCTTTACTGGAAACTCCATTTCCTTTATCAACACAGCAGTAGACATGTCACCTCCTCTGCCAGGACACCATCAACCACCACCCCCAACCCCAGCAGGAAAATTCTACTGCTACAGGTCTTCCTCCCTGGCTAGGGTGGGCAAACCTCTCTTGAGGGCAAACACTCATACAGTACTGGCCCACAATGGATGCTCAAGAAATGATGAAAGGAAAGACCATATATTATATGATTCCATTTATATGAAATGTCCAGAACAGACAAACCATAGGAGATAGAGAATAGATTACTGATTGCCAACGGATGGGGGGAGGAGGGAATTGGGAGATATAAGGTTTCTTTTTGGGGTAATGGAAATGTTCTGGAATTAGATAATGGTGATGATTGTACAATATTGTGAATATACTAAAAAAAACACTGAATTATGCACTTTAAAATGGTTTAAATGGTGAATTTTATGGTCTCTGAATTTTCTCTCAACAAAAAAGTTTGGAAAGGAAGTGAAAAGATAAATGAGTAGTGAAACACTTTTTCTTATTTTCTAATTTCCTTTTATCTCTTACCCTTTCCCTATTCCCTATTCACTTCCCCAATGGCCAATATTTTAACTGACATGAAGAATTTATCCAATCACCAATCATATCTGAATTATAATAAAATACCAATTGGCAGTGTTGGATCAATGGGGTTTGACTCTTTTGCGATGTGTCTTTTTCTTGTTCATGTAGAAACTTTAAAGGGGGAGAAGCTACCTGGTCTGTGTCATCTTCAATACATCCATTGCCCACTTTGCTAAAGACCAAACTTGGACTGGTATCAGTGAAACAAGTTATCCTTAGGACTGTTTGTAGTTAGACTGTAACCAAAATAACTTTTCAAAGCCCTTCATGCCCATGAGCTCATTGGTTCATCATGAAAATCTTCTGGGGAGGAGTGTCCTTTTGATGGAGAGAGAAATCATGTATCCTTCCTAGCTCGGGAGTGGCCAGAGGTGCTGAGCTGAGCTCTTCTGACCTGTTGGTCACTTCTGCTGCTGAGAGAACGAGAATGTGCTGAACATTTTTCTATGTGTGGGTTGTACTTGTTACTCTCGTACTTGTTATTTAAATTGTACTTGTTACTGTTGAGTAATAGCAGCCTCCCTGGGAACATCAGAAAACACTAGAAGGTATAAGATCAAAGACATCACTGCAGTCACTCCAGCTGAGAAAGACAGCAACAAACCCCAGTTAACGAAGTTGTTTATGTTGACTCCACTGCAAACAATTGAGTCAAATTCCCATCTCCAGCCCCAAGAGACCTGAGACACACCATTAAGTGGAAATTACAGCAAACCTCCTTCACCCCAAGATGTCCCAAACACTCTTGTGATTACAGAATTCTCAGCTGAGAAACTTAAGACCTTACTTAAGATTTACAAAAATGGATTGGGGACCAAGTTAATCTATGAAAACCTTTGTAAATATTTTCCCATGGATTAATAAAGAAATCCTCACTTATATTACAAAAGAGAATTTCAACCATATTGCAGACAAAATATGTGAGTAATTTGTTACAAGCTAACGTTTTCTTGGCACATACTATATGCCAAGCACTATTCTAAATGGTTTAGATGTATTCATGCATTGAGTCCTCACAACGACCCTGTAAGATAGGTGTTCCTGTTGTCCCCGTTTTACGGATGGGGAAATTGAGGCGCAGAGAAGTCAGATAATTTGCCCACGGTTACACAACTAGCAGATGGCAGAGCTGGAATTTGAACCCAGGCAGCCTGGCTCCAAAGTCTATCCAACAAGTGGAGTCCACAGGACTGTGTGGTTAGTGGGACAGGCAATAAAAAAACATTTTGGCTGAAACATTCTCAGTGGAGGACACAACACGCAGGAGTAAATCTGTATTTAATAGGATCTCACTGGAGATTAATTTGTGATCGTAAATGCTTTCTGTGGTGCAGTTTGCTTTTTTCCACAAAGAGGGAACAATCCGCCTAGACTATTTTCATGTTTATGAACTGGCAGGTGGGCCAGGTTAAGGGCTTGGGAGCTGATGGGGAACAGAGTGAAGCTAAGTGGGCTGGACGGTGAACGTGGTGAGGTCAGCCTCCTTATCCAGCTCCTAGCCCCTCCATCCTACTGGACACTCTCCTGACTGTATTCTTCATGTGCCTCCTGTCCTTGCCTCCAGGACACTGGATTCCCTCCCATTTCAGAAAGACTGAAAATCACCTCCTTTGTCCTCTAGAGAGAAGTGCCCTGTTTCTTAGGCAGAGATGGTTAATTAAATTTTCAAGTAAGTAGACAGTCGCTTTCTTAGTTCCTTGATGTGGGGTCAGCACTAATTCTTTAAAAAGAACACTGTAGAAACAGCAAGTTATGAATATAAGTTGGATGCTTGCCTGACTTGGGCCCAGACAAAGGGCCTGGTACCCACCTTCTCCTTGCCCCCTCCTTGCTTCCTGAAGAGCTCAGCAACTACAGCGTTCCTTCATCCAAGCACAGGACCTGAGGGCGGACGGGAAATGGGGTCCCTGAGGTGGGTTATTCCCTGCTCCAGAGGATGGAAGCTTTCTGGAGTGAATGCCTGCGGCTGGGTTTATTCCTTGGTCAATCGTAACCAAGTCTACAATGGGAGGTTCTAACAGTGTGTGCTAAACGAGTGCTGGAAAGGAAGATCCTGGCACGGGCCACAGTGGTTGCAGAAGCAGGCCCGTGAAAGGAGGACTTGGATCCTGTGTGAGAGAAATGGCAGCCTCCAGGGAGGGAAGGGGCAGGAAGAAGATAGAGAATTCCTATTAGCTTGTTCTGGTGTAGCTAAGATTGTTAGGTGGTTGAAGAGATGATTCTGGAAAGGTCCACAGGGTCAGTGTGGCTGGGAGAGATACCGGCCATGTTTTCTAATCTGGAATCAGGACACATGGTCTGATCTAAACGTGGCGTCGGGACAGATGCCTGAAAATCAGGGCTGTGCCAGGGGACCTGAGGCCCGTAGTCAGGTCCACTTACACAGGAATTATTCCTCTTGTGCCGTGTCCTCCAAAAATGTCTCAGCAGGAGGAGAGAGGGATCAGGAATGAGAGAGACAGGAGAAGCCATGCTCTCTGTGGTCCTAGAGTAGACATCAGTGGTTTCACCACCCAGACTCCACCCAGACTGCCGTTGGAGAACACCTCCTCCCCCTTCACAGTTCTCTGGTCGGGGGGGTGGTGCGTAGGCAGGTCCTGTGAAGCTCACCCTGCCACAGGGACGGGCTGAGACCCAGCCTGGCCAAGCAGCGCACTCCATCCACCTGCTACAACAAGTGAGCAGGCAGATGAGACTTAGACCTGGGACTTTTGGTGGATCCTTCGGGGAAAGCAAAGCTCGCATTCAGTGGGGAACCTTAGCTCTATGGATCACGTCTGAGTGGAGGGTCCGGAAGCCAACACGTGGCCAAGCCTGCCAAGGGGGAAGCCGACTGAGAGATGGAGAGAAAGAGAGACTAAGTCCTGATGAGGTTCTATGAGTGCCTGCCTGGATTTTCTGATTACTCAAGCCCACAAATTGCTTTTTTAAACTTCTTTATGTAACCACTTTAAAATGAACAAATCGGTGGTGTTGAGGATGCTCACAATGTGTGCGACCACCACCTCTGTCTAGTTTCACTTCCAACACCCCAAAATAAAACCCCATACTCATTAAGCAGTTACGCCTCATTCCTCCTCCCCTCAGCCCTAGCAAACACCAATCTACTTTCTGTTTCTGTGGATATACCTACTCATCTAAATGGAATCATACTGGGAGTTCCCTGGCAGTCCAGTGGTTAGGACACGGCGCTTTCACTGCCATGGCCCCGGGTTCAGTCCCTGGTCAGGGAACTAAGATCCCACGAGCCGCAATCTGTGCAGCATGGCAAAAAAAAAAAAAAAAAAAAGGAATCACACTGTGTGGCCTTCTGTGACTGGCTTCTTTCATTTGGAATTGTGTGTTTGAGGTTCAACCACATTATAGCTTGATTCAGTGCTATTCCTTTGTAAGGCTGAGCAGTGTTCTGTTGTTTGGATGGACCACATTTTGTTTATCCATTCACCTGTTGAGGGACAGTTGGGTTGTTTCCACCTTTTGGCTGCTGTGAGTAGCTCCACTACAAACATTCAGGTACAAGTATTTGTTTGAACACCTGTTTCTAATTCTTTTGGGTATATGCCTAGGAGTGGAATTGCTGGGTCATAGGGTATTCTATGTCTGGGCTGCCCACCCATCATCATGGTGGGAATGCTGGCCTGGGTGACCGTGGAGAGAGCTGAACCCAGGGTGTCAGAGGAGGTCATTGAGAGGACATGACTGCTAGCTGGACCCGGGCATTCAGAGTCTCCTCACTCCCTCCTCTGTCCTTGGAATGTACATTCTGCCCACCGTTCCCACAGTGGGAACTTTTCCAAGGATGCAGCCTTGAGAGAACAATGTGCTATTGAGACTAACTTAACCCAGTTAAAGCCTCTATATAAACTTTTAAGATTTTGGTGGGCAAGTGCAGAGATCTACTCGTCTTGTGTCTATTGTAAGACAAGCGTCGTGTGTAAGTTCCCTTGCTTATTGAACCTGCCACCCACCAATCTGGAGTGGTCCGCCTTTTTCTTTGGTTTCTCCTTGCCCCCAGTTTCGATTTCACCCAGGAAGCTCCCAAGTTCGTGAACCAACACAGAGCCTGGACACTGAGCCTTATCTGCTACCCGCCCACTATGTGACCTTAAGCAAGTCCTTTTCTCTCTCTGGGTCTCAGCCTCTCAAGTGTCAAATGCGCGGGGTCAATTAAACGATCACACTGACTGTCTTGGGTCTGGGTGACTCCCACCCCACCTTGCTCCCAAGTTTTCTCTTTCTCTCTGAATCTTCATAAAAGTCTAGGATTATTGCTAGGCAGCTGGCCGAAGTCACAGCAATAATCCAGACCTGCTGTTCCGGTGCCTTGTCCCTGCCCTCCATGTGTGCGTATTGGTTTCCTGGAGGACACTTGTTCTTAGCGCCGGTGTTTTCCTGCGGCTGTTACTCTGCAAGCAGCAGTCCCCCTGCAGATGGTTGGTGAGCTGTGCTTCATAACTAGCCCCTGGTGAGGTCGGAACTCCCTGGAGCTGCGTGAGAAGGCAGTTCCCTTCTTAAATGCTGAGCCCAGAGTAGCCAAGTCCAACCTCATCAGCAGTGGCGTCTTAAGTGCCCCTTCCCATTCTCTGAGCAGTGTCTAGGGTGTCTCTCTGTCTGTCTCTCTCTCACACATAGACAAACAGCTGTCACGGACCCTGCCCTGCACATACCAAGTCTCCACTTGAGAATGCCTCTCTCTAATATTATTCTAGTTAAATGTTCACTCTGTTTTACAACATGGATAAGTGTACTTGGCACACCAAAAAAACCCCAAAAGCTATAATAGACCTAACTGTTTGTTTCTATTACTATCATAATAGTAATATTATTATTATTGCCTAAATCTTATAAATCAAATAGATACGAATGACAGCTTCCTAATTGTAGTTGCAAGACTATTTTCAACGCCTAAATATTTTTGAGTTTCCGTATAGGAAATCTAATGCTCTTAAACTGGTCTTTTAAATACGACAAGATAGAGGCCAATGCTTGGGCACCCTCTCTCTCTGTGGGAGGGGGGCCAGAGTGTGGTCTGAGGGATGTTCTGTTCATATCATGAACCCCTGATTTTTCAAGAGCCAGTAAGTTGTTTTCTTGAAGGATGGGTTTCGTGTGATTCCCGAGGCTTCATTGCCCCATCCCTTGATGTCCTCTCAAGGAGTAGAGGTTACAGAGGCTGTAGATGGGATGAGGGTCCTTGACCACAGGCAGCAGCAAGGGGCCTTGGTAATGAAGGGAGGGGGAAGGTGGGCAAGGCCTTGGTAGAGGTGGCCAGCACTGGGGCTTCTGCTCAGTGCTACTGATGCTGGCAATGGGATGCAGGTGATGGGTGAGGGCTGGGGTTGGCCGGGGGGTGGGGGGGTGACTAAGTGACCCTTAGGCTGTTCCCCACCCTGAGATCCCAGGCTCTGTGAGAAAAGCTCTCTAGAACTGCAACCCTTGAGGATTTGGTGCCACGTGGCTTCCTCCTGCTCTGGGAGGTGCTCTCAGGCTCCTGTCTCTCAAGCCATCTGCATCTCCCCAGGCAGGGCAGGCGATGTACTCTTCCCCACAGCAGGCAGCCCAGGACAGGCACACTGTTTAAAAATGGACTCGCTCTTGATTGAGTCATTGATTGTGGGTAGCAGTGCCAGGAGTGGACACGTGAGCTGGAGACCCCTTATCCTTTTCCCTCTGGTCCATGGCCCTCTGCCACACATCAGAGCAGGATAGAGGCACAGAGGGGGTGAGGCTGTGTGTGTGTGGTGATGGTGGGGGGATGTTTGGGGACATCCGTCCATCCATCAATCCAATCAGATCAGTGCAGGCTCCTCCCTGGGCCCCTCCCTGCTCTCTGTCCCTCAGGCCACGTATAATACGGACTGGCAGGGCCAGTTGGATCTGTACTAAGGGGAAAGGGCTGGCAGAGCCCATCAGCCCCTTTCTTCTCATTTCTCCAGCGAGCCAGAGGTCTCTGCCCAGTGGAGAGCCCTCCGATCATGCCAACCAGGAGTCTGTGTCGCCATTTTGCCTGGGTGATATAGACAGCTTCCTATGTGGTATGAATTGAGACGTGGAAAAGCCTCCAGTGCCACCTGAAATACATTTCTCTTCTGTGCCTGATCTCCTATCATTAGCAGTTCTCACCTTTGAGTTTTAATGGTTTAACTATTTATGGAAAGGGGAGAATGTTACACTTGAAGACCCCTCTCTTCTGCACTGTATTTCTCCTGTGAGAGAAGGGGCCTGGGGTGACACAAATCCCACTCCCCCACCAGGTCTGGAGCAGGCTGGGGGTGGAGGACCCTCAAGTCGGGTGGGTGTGTAGAAGACCAATGGTCTTAACTTCCCTATTTTACTGTGAGCGTCACAGCAGTGTTCGAAGGAGCGGACAGGCAGGGGCAAGGGGGAGGCTTGATATGAGTGGCTGCTGTGAATTTCAGTTCAACTCAGTCTGGCTGGCTTACTGAATCAATGTTGGGAAGACACAGCGCTCTCCTGGGAGGAGAGGTGTTTGGTATAAATAGAAGGTATTATCATTGTGAGGCAACTGGGGGATGTCATGTCGCTCAGTGCAGCTCAAGGCAGCTGTGAGAACCCCAGCTGTGGGCCACAGGGCTGCCAGCCATCTGCTCTCATTTGCTTCTCCATAGAGAGAGGGCCCTTCCTCCATTCGGAGCTCACCCTCAGGGTGACCTCAGCAAATCCAGAGCCCTCTCTGAGCCCTTTGCCCCTTCTCTGCTGGGCACATTGAGCCACCTCCATTCTCAGGGGGCATTTGATGGGGTCCTAACCATGCCCATGAACGGACCATAACAAGGGATTACCACTCTCCGCTCAAACTCTGCGCAAGCATCGTGCCCTTCCCCACACACCACCGTGCTCTTTATTTTTCTTATTTTTTTTAATCCTCAGGATTCTCTTTAATTTATCTAATTTTAAAATTTTTATATTTTTGGCCGCACCGCGCGGCACGTGGGATCTTATTTCCCCAACCAGTGCCCACTGCAGCGGAAGCGCGGAGTCCTGACCATTGGACAGCTAGGGAATTCCCGTGCTCTTTTTTTTTTTTTAAATTAATTTTATTTTTGGCTGCGTTGGGTCTTCATTGCTGCACGTGGGCTTTCTCTAGCTGTGGCGAGCAGGGGCTACTCTTCATTGCGGAGCACAGGTTCTAGGTGCACAGGCTTCAGTAGTTGTGGCTTGAGGGTTCTAGAGCACAGGCTCAGTAGTTGTGGCGCACGGGCTTAGTTGCTCCGCGGCATGTGGGGTGTTCCTGGGCCAAGGCTTGAACCCGTGTCCCCTGCTTTGGCAGGCGGATTCTTAACCACTGCTCCACCACAGAAGCCCCCCTGCTCTTTATTTTTAGCAGTTTTATTGAGATATAATCTACACACCATACAACTCACCCATTTAAGTGTATAATTCAGTGATTTTAGTTTATTCACAGATATATACAGCCATCACCACAATTTTAGAACATTTTCATCACCCCAAATAGAAACCCTATATCCCTTAACTATCGCCCCCCCATCACCCTGTCAACACCCCAAGCAGCAACTCTCCTTCCTATGTCTATAGATTTGCCTAATCTGGACATTTCATATAAATGGAGTCATATAATATATGGTCTTTTGTGACTGGCTTCTTTTACCTAGCATAATGTTTTCAGGGTTCATCCATGTTGTGGTATGAGGTTCCTTTTTATGGCCAAATAATGTTTCATTGTATGGATATATTATCTTTTGTTTATTAATTCATCAGTTGTTGGACATTTGGGTTGTTTCTACCTTTTGGTTACTAAGTACATTTTTTGTGTGTGGACATATGTTTTCATTTCTCTTGAGAATATACCTAGAAGTGGAATCGTTAGATCATGTGGTACCTCTGTGTTTAATCGTTTGAGGAAACCCACCTTGTTCTTAACAACAATTGTAAAGCAATTAGTTGATTAGTTGGGGCCCTAGGCAATCATTCAACAAATACTTATTTAGCTCTTTCCGGATTCCAAGCACTCTTCTGAAAGTTGGGGAAACAGCAGTATGAATAGAGGTCAGCCAGCTACGTAGCTTTACTGCTGTAAGGACTTTGGCTTTTATTTTAAATAGAATGCAAAGAACTTAAAGGTTTGTTTTTTTCCCCCAAAAGTTTATTGAAGTATAATTTACAAACACTAAACTGCACACATATGAAGTGTACAATTTCATGTCTAACATGTGTATATGTCCATGAAACTATCAACACAAGACTGAACATTATCCCCCAAAGTTTCCTTGTGCCTCTTTATCATTTCTCCCTCCTGCCCCTCTCTCCCCACCTACTCCCAGGCTACCACTGATCAAACTACAAATTAGCTGCATTTTCTAGAATGAAACAGCTTGTGCTTTTTTAGTGTGGCTTCTTTCACTTGGCATAATTATTTTGAGGTTTATCTATATCATTGCTTCTATTAGTAGTTCATTCATTTTTATTGATGAGTAGTAGTCCATTATATGAATACAAAACAATTTGTTTCTTCATTCCCCAGTTAATGGACCTTTGGGGTGTTTCCAGTTTGGAGCTATTACAAGTAAGCTGCTATGAACATTTGTGTACAAATCTTTGAATGGGCATATGCTTTGGTTTCTCCAGAGTAAATATCTACGAGTGGAATATTTAACTTACAGGAAACTAACAAACCGTTTTCTAAGTTGACTATAGCATTTTACATTCCCACCAGCACTGTATGAGAGTTCCAGTTGCTCCACATCTTTTCAAACATTTGGTAGGGTCAGTCTTTTTTTTTTTTTTTTTTTTTTTGCGGTACGCGGGCCTCTCACTGTTGTGGCCTCTCCCGTTGCGGAGCACAGGCTCCGGATGCGCAGGCTTAGCGGCCATGGCCCACGGGCCCAGCTGCTCCACGGCATGTGGAATCTTCCCGGACTGGGGCACGAACTCCTGTCCCCTGCATCGGCAGGTGGACTCTCAACCACTGCGCCACCGGGGAAGCCCGGGTCAGTCTTTTTAATTTTAGCCATTCCAATAGGTGTGCACTGGTATCTCATTGTGATTTTGACTTGCATTTCAAAATGACTAGTGTTGTTTGGGCATCTTTTCATGTATTTGCCATCTGTATCCTCTTTGGAGAAGTGTCTGTTCACATTTTTTGCCAAATTTAAAAAAATGGGTTGCTTATACTCTTATTATTGAATTTTGAGAGTTCATTATATATACTGGATACAAGTCCTTTATCAGATATACGATTGGCAAATATTTTCTCCCAACCTGTAGCTTATCTTTTCATTCTCTTAACAGTATCTTTCAAATAGCAGAAATTCTTAATTTATTTTTTTAAATAAATTTATTTATTTATTTATCTTTGGCTGCTTTGGGTCTTCATTGCTGCGTGTAGGCTTTCTCTAGTTGTGGCGAGCGGGGGCTACTCTTTGTTGTGGTGCGCGGGCTTCTCATTATGGTAGCTTCTCTTGTTGCGGAGCACGGGCTCTAGGCCCATGGGCTTCAGTAGTTGTGGCACATGGGCTCAATAGTTGTGGCTCGCGGGCTCTAGAGCACAGGCTCAGTGTTGTGGCACACGGGCTTAGTTGCTCCGCGGCACATGGGATCTTCCCGGACCAGGGCTCGAACCCGTGTCTCCTGCATTGGCAGGCAGATTTTTAACCGCTGTGCCACCAGGGAAGCCCAGAACTTCTTAATTTTGATGCATCAATTTCTTTCTTTTTTGGTTCATACTTTTAGTGTTACATGAAGAAAACTTTGCCTAACCCAAGGCCACCAAGATTTTCTCCTATTTTCTTTTACAAGTTTTATAATTGGAGGCTTTACCTTTAAGTCTATGATTCACTTTGAATTAGTTTTTATATATGGTGAGAGGTATGAAGTTCATTCCTTTGCATTTGGCTCTCCAGTTGTTCCAGCACCATTTGTTGAAAAGACTTTTCTTTCTCCTCTGTATTACGTTTGCACCTTTGCTGAAAAAACACTTGTCCTTTATACCTGGGTCTATTTCTGGAAATTTCTATTCTGTGCCATGGATCTATTTGTCTATCTTTATGTTCCTCCAGCTTTATTCTTCTTTTTCAAAGTGGTTTTGGTTATTCCATGTAAATTTTAGAATCAGGTTGTTGATTCTACAAAAGAGCCTTTTAGGATTTTGATTGGGATTTCATTGACTTTAGGGAACAATTTGGGGAGAATTGACATCTTAACAATACTAAGTCATATGAGCTGTGACCACATTTGTTCATATCTTTGCTTTCAACAATGTTTTGTAGTATTCAGTGTCCGGTTTTCTGCAGGGTAACTGTTTAACTGTGTTCCCACATATCTAACATGGATTGGTCACCTACTAGGTGAGCTCCAGGTCTGTAGCAATAGACCTGGGGCCACTTGCTGGGAATATGGAGGTGGTTATGAACATATGGTATCGGCAACTGCCCACTTTCCCTGCCAGGGAGCGCCATATGGCTGCTACTTGGGGATTGACAAGCCTTTCTGGCTACCATCCTGCAGACCTGCAAGACCAACCCAAGTGCCTTGGAGCTTCATGCCCAACCCAAGCCTGCCACCCAAACCCACAGAAGCAGGATTGAGCCTCTCTTGAAGAAAGCCAGCTCCTTCCTCACCCTCAGCTTTGTGCATATCCTTCCTGACTTGGGCTCATCATCTCGGATCTGCCTATGTCCCTTGAATCATTTTCTTGGACACTACTACTCTCTAAGTTTTTCAAGGAAAACACCCACAGATGAGAAATAGGCAGATTGGTGCTACTGATGCCAGAAGCCAAGAAGTAGTGGTGTCAGGTGAGTCTGGAGCCCAGAAGAACTTCTGTGGCTTCTTCCACTGGGCCTTTCCAAGATTGGTCAGTTCCCTCACTCATGCCCCATCCATTTAACCTCCTACTGAGTTAAAGCCAGGCTGGTCTCCTTGCTCATCTCCAAGTTATTTCTGCGTGGGGTGGGATAGATGTATCCTCTTATGTCACTGTAGTCATCATAATGCTTGAGCGTCATACTGCTCAGATGTTCTAGAACTATCCATGACTCCTCAGTGCCTTCAGAATAAGGTCCAAACTTCCTAGCCTAGTATTCAAGGAAGCCCAACATCTGGTCTTTCTCCACATGCCCCAGATACTCTGTTCCAGTCACACTGGTCTTCTCACTGGCCTCAGATGCTCCCATCTGTAAGTCTTTGCTTATTTATGCCCTGTCCTTCCCCTCCCCACTTACCTGTCCAAATCTCACCTCTCAAATCTCAAGTGGATTGATTCAAATCCCATTTTTCTATGAAATGCTACTAACAATTCCAGGTTTAATTAGGGGGTTTATTTTACAACTTGCTTTCACTTTGAGTAGTTTTATTTAAAATACTTAATTATTAACTAATAATAATTAATAAAAGCTTCCATTTAATGAGAGCCCTGGTATCTATGCCAGATACCACACACACGTCACACACACTTTTTTACATTTTTTGCTTGGTTTATAAATGTTTGTTTTCTTATAAAATTTTTTTCTGGCTTCCCTGGTGGCACAGTGGTTAAGAATCTGCCTGCTAATGCAGGGGACACGGGTTTGAGCCCTGGTCTGGCAAGATCCCGCATGCCGCAGAGCAACTAAGCTCGTGAGTCACAACTACTGAGCCTGTGCTCTAGAGCCCGTGTGCCACAACTACTGAAGCCCCCGCGCCTAGAGCCCATGCCCCGCAACAAGAGAAGCCACCGCATTGAGAAGCCTGCGCACTGCAACGAAGGGTAGCCCCCGCTCGCCGCAGCTAGAGAAAGCCCGAGCATAGCAGCGAAGACCCAACACAGCCAAAAATAAATAAATAGATTAAAAAAAAATTTTTTTTTCAAACTCACACATCAGAAGTCTGGACTCCCAACAGCTCTAGTTACAGATGGCGACATGGAGATTGAGAGAGCCTAAGTAATTTGCCCAAGTTCCACAGCAAGTGAGGGTTGTGGGAGAGATTAGAGCCCTGGCCTGTGTCCTTTCCACCCTTGCGCACAGACTCCTATAGCCCTGGAGGACAGGCAGGCCTGAGAGCCTCATGTTACAGAGGAAGGGGATTGAAGGCCAAGAGTTTTTTCCCTTCAAGCCATGCAGGAAATCAGTGGGGCCTTCCATATTTAAAAAAATTGTGATAAAGTACACATAACATAAAATTTACTATTTTAACCATTTGACAGTGGGCACTTCAGTGGCATTGAGTACACTTCCAAAGTTGTGCAGCCCACATCACCCTTTAGTTCCAACACATTTCATCACCCCGAAGGAAATCCCGTACCTGTCGAGCAGTCACTCTCTCTTACCTCCTGCCCCCAGCCCCTCGTAACTGCTAATCTGCTTTCTGTCTATTTGCCTATTCTGAACATTATATAAAAGTGGAATCATATGATTTGCAGCCTTTCACATCTAGCTTCCTGTTGCTGGGCCCTTTCCTTTAAATGCTGCCACTTGAGACATATGATCTGTGTTGTAGTTTAAAATCATGTGTCGAACGGTTGTATCAAAATGGTATGAGCCCTGACTGGTGCTACACAGCCTGGAGCCCAGGTTTTCTGATCCCGAGTGGCCAGGAAGATGCACAGCCCTGCCTGCCCTAGTGCTTTGAGTCTGGCCCACAACCTTTCACTTCCTCTCATTCAGGAAGCCCCGCCTTCTTGCCTTTCTCCCAGACCCCACTCCCACCCCAAACACACAGCGCCTGCCACAGAACTGGGCTGCCTGAGCACACCCAGTGCTGGCTGGGCTGCCTGCAGCCGGCAGAGCGTCTGACCCCCTCTGGCACAAAGGGCCCAGCAGGTGCGGCCAGGGGCTGCCTCCACGACCCCAGTCGTGGTCTCTGCTCAGTCTTCTGAGGTCAAGCCATCAGCATGAAGCGTGAGCACCTTTCCCCATGCCCTGTCCTTGTACCCTCTCCGAGGTTGTCAGCCCTGGACTGGGGTGTGCCCTGTGTATGCAGCTGAAAGCGGCCCTCGCCAGCAGCTTGGATTTTCCTCCTCCTCGCTGGTGATTCCTCAACATGCACACGACAGGCACCGACGACAGAGGCGAAGACTGACTGATTCCAAGTCTGGGGCTGGTGCTGGTACAGACATGGCGAGATGCCCAAGTAAATGACCGCCGAGGTCTTCTGCTGACTCAGCCCTTGGAGGAGCAGGTGATAAACCCTGGGGCCTTCTGGAGAGCTCTGCCTGCCCAGGCGTGATCTTCTCTTTCAGCTTTCCTACCTGGAAAGCAACTCCCAGCCACTCTTACCAATCTACCTGCTCACTAAGCCAGATGACATTTTGTTACAAGGGGTTTTCTGCTCTCAAGGGACCTCCCTCATCGAGTCCAATTTCCCGTCCCTACCTCTGGCGCCTGAATCGCACAGTAGAGGGTCTTTGGGATGGAGTAAAGTCTCTAACAGAGACTCGGTCTTTACTGCTGCTGGTCTCTGATAGAGGCGGTGCCTGCCAGGGTCTGGCTGCGACAGTGGTGAGATGTAATCTCCAGTTACAAATAAAAACGTCGTACTGACACGGCTTCCACCCAAGTTTGCCAGCTTCCTCTTCAACCAGATTGCCCTCCCTAAACCCTTCCTCCATAGACATTCCAGAGCCACCTCCAACCCTTGGTAAGAATGAGTTTATTCGGCCTTTCCCTGGGAGGGAGACGGAGATTGCAGGCCTGTTCTAGTTGCTGGGCTTCTGCATCTCAGGCTCTGGGTGCAGGTATGAGGTAAGTTCTTCGCCTGTGTCCCATGTGCCTCTGTGTACCTGGAAGCAGGTATGCAGTGAACAGACACGCTGCTTTTCCCCTCTCTTGGGGAGCTGTAAGACTTTGCTTCACGCAGTCAGCACTGGTTTGGGTTTAAGGTGGTGTGTGGGTTATGGGTCCCAAGCGCTGTATGTGGCTGAGGTCTCCCGTGCCCCAGTCTGTTCTAAAGGTTTTCCTAGGCCTGGATGGATGGGCTGCTAGTGTATCTCCCCTCTTGCTGTCTTACCCCGAGTGTGACCTGACTGAGATTCAACAGTTTCTTTACCGGGCGTTGCATTTGTTTCCAATCGTTAGGCTGTCATAAATGGTGCTCCAGGGATCATCTTTGTGTCTGTTGTTGAAATGGCCTCAAAGGGAGCCCGACAAAGACAGGACTTAAATACATTCAAGAGGCATGGCCCTGCCAGACTGGAAGAGCATGAAAAGAATTCAGAATAGCGTTAGGCAGTCAAGTTCCAATGGAATTGCAGAAGGAATGGGGGTGGGAGGGAGGCGAGGTGAGGTTTGCAAACTCAGACCAACCTTGATAATTAGGGAGGGTGTCATCCAGGGCGCAGGCTGTGAGACCACCCCATCTGGAGGGAGTGGACTGGGAATCGCAAAGTTTAAGCAGAGCTACAATATAATTGGGCTCAAATTATCCCTGTTGTCATGAGAAAAATGTCCTTATGTGTCTATTGCTCCAGATCTCATGCCCCAAGCAAAAATGTGGTGTATGGGTAACTCTGGCCTAGCAAGAAAGTCACCCCAGTTTGCTTAGAATGGTAACCCTGATTCCCTTGAAATGATAAAATTATTGTTCCCTTAGTAAGTTCGAGTTTTTCACCCAGAGGAGGCTTAGAATTAAGTATGAACATGAAAAAGTCAATAAAAATCCTGGTATTGCTAGTTTTTTTATTATTAAATTTAGGAATAATCTATGTATATTTGGTTTTTAAAGTGTTTGTCTAGAGTAACTGATAGATTAGCCCCTTGAGTCCATCTTTCCCTGCCCCTCCCACACAGTGGATTAAAACAATGACAGTCATAATTTTGCTCTCTTCAGTCAGGCAGAATTGGGGACTGCCCAATTTCAAAGGGAAGAGAGATAAAGCGCCACTTCTTCGTGGGGAGTGGCATGATTCTGGAAGGGCCTGTGGGACCGGAAATATTGCTGTGGACCTCCACAGCTACCCAGCTTGTCCGGACAGGCCCTTTGAAGCCCTTTAGGTTTTCAGTGGTCGTTTCCTCAAGGTCCCTTTAGCCTCCACCTGGCACCCAGTCCCAATGGCCCATGTGGGGGCTTTATTATGGTAGCATCCTACTTCCAGGTCCTTCAGTCTGTATCAGGTATCTATTGCTGCACAGGAAACCATCCCCAAACGTGGTGCCTTAAAATAACGACAGCACTCATTTTTCTCATGACTCTTCAATTTAGGGCAGGACTTGGTGGGAATAGCTCATCTCTTTTTCATTCCGTTCAGCTGAAGCAGCTGGAAGGCTGGGGCCTGGCATCTTCTGGAGGCTTACTCACCCAAATGTCTGGAGATTCAGTCCCAGCTGCAGTTAGGCTGAGACCAACAAATCCATCCATACCTTCCCCACGTGGCCTGGGCTCCTCACAACATGGTGGCTGAGTTCCAAGGCCACGTGTCTAGAGAGGGAGAGGCAGATGGAAGCAATATTGCCTTTCATAGCCTAGCCTCATGAATCATACAGCGTCACTTTCACCACATTCTGTGTTGAGGTAGTCACAAAGGCCCACCCGATTTCAAAGGGAGGGGGAGTAGACTCCAGCTCTTGGTGGGGCAGCAATAAGGTTCTGGAAGAACATGTAGGACCAGAGATGTTGCTGTGGCCGTTTTGGGAAACTACAATCCGCCCTATTTCTGCAGGAGTCTGTCCTTGGCTACGGGCTATCCCAGGGCATACAAGCTCCCAGTTGCTTTCAGCTGGGAATAGTAGTGACCAAAGGGCTGTCTTCTAAGGCACCACTGGTGTGGGCCCATGGAAGTTGGGGAGGAGGTGCACAGAAACGATCAAGGGGAGGTCTAGGAGCTCTGAGAAGCATATCAACAGTGTCTGTTCCAAGAAAATAAAATACTGATAACTCAGCAGTCAAGGTGAATTATATTCCTATTCCTTGTCTCATGCGGTCACAGGCATCTCAGTTTTTCAGGAAACATTAAGTGACAAAGAAAAAAAAATGTGAAGCCAAGGCCAGCTAGAGGCTCCTTTATAACCAAGAGTTGGCCTGACCTGGCATGTCCATGTCTCAAATCCTTTTGATCTCTGACCACTCAAGGAATGGACCAGTGGCCCTTCCTTAAATCACACTTATTCATCCATGACTTGTTTCGATCCAACGGAGACTGGAAATTAACCGTTTTGCTTTTACACGTGGTCCTGTGTGTATGCAAAATGAAGAAGCCCTTATCCACTGAACATGTTCTTAAATAAGGTTTTGATGATAGCTACCAAAATATATTTATGTTTGTTTGTTTTTTATTTTATTGAAGAATAGTTGTTTTACAATGTTGTGTTAGTGTCTGGTGTACAGCACAGTGATTCGGTTTTATATATATATGTACATATTCTTTTTCATATTCTTTTCCATTATGGTTTATTACAGGATATTGAATATAGTTCCCTATGCTATACAGCAGGACCTTGTTTTATCTATTTTATACATAGTAATTTGTATTTGCTAATCTCAATCTCCTAATTTATCCCGGCCCCACCCCCTTTCCCATTTGGTAACCGTAAGTTTGTTTTCTATGTCTGTCTGTTTCTTTTTATAAATAAGTTCATTTGTGTCATATTTTAGATTCCACATACAAGTGATATCATATGGTATTTGTCTTTCTCTTTCTGACTTACTTCACTTGGTATGGTAATCCCTAGGTCCATCCATGTTGCTGCAAATGGCATTATTTCAATCTTTTTGATGGTTGAGTAATATTCCATTGTGTATGTATACCACATCTTCTTTATCCATTCATCTGTCAATGGACGTTTAGGTTGTTTCAGTGTCTTGGCTATTGTGAATAGTGCTGCTGTGGACATAGGGGTGCATGTGTCTTTTCGAATTATAGTTTTGTCCGGATATATGCCCAGGAGTGGGATTGCTGGATCACATGGTAGTTTCTATTTTTAGTTTTTTAGGGAACCTCCATACTGTTCTCCATAGTGGCTGCACCAATTTACATTCCCACCAACAGTGTAGGAGGGCTCCCTTTTCTCCACACCCTCTCTAGCGTTTGTTATTTGTGGACTTTTTGGTGATGGCCATTCTGACCAGAGTGAGGTGGTACCTCACTGTAGCTTTGATTTGCATTTCTCTAATGGTTAGCGATGTTGAGCATCTTTTCATTACCAAAATATATTTAAAGATCTTTATCAGGCCGCTAAGACTGTAGTGTTTTGGGTATGGTGAAGTAGCTTCTCCGAGAAAACAACAAGAAAGATCTTTACTCTAAGGATGAGCAAACACGTTCATGGAAAGTGGGCATGAAATAGCTACAGAACATACTTGTCATCTGCTAATGCCAGGAAAACCGTTTAATGTATTTGTTAGATTGGTGTCATGGAGTAGCCTTTTCCTCTCTAAGATAAGGAGGGTTTTTTTGTGTGTTACATCAGACCTAGAAGTTTTTCTCTTACTGTCAAAACATCACAGGCGCTTAGACCCCTCTCACCACCACAGTGTAGCTCTGAGAATGCTCAGAGTGAAGGAGGAAGGTTCACTGAGGGTCCCAGGGGTCCCAGGGAAGCATGGGGCATGTGAGATGCCATTTCCAGACAGAGCAGACATCCTTTGCTCCGTAAAGCAGTCTCTGAAGGAGTCAGCCTGGCTCCAGTTCTGACATTGCGGGGAGAAGAGCCTGCCAAGCTACCTCAGTTGCCTCAAGGCGACTGACTAGACTGGTCTGAAGAGACACCAATTTTGGCAGGAACATTTAGGGATCAGCTGCACCGCTTGCGCTGGGCAGTCCACCAGGCGAGCCATGCCCGCACTCCCTTCCAGAAGGACTGTAGCAGGACAGTGGCACTCACATGACCTCATGTAAACATTCAGTCGTATCTCTAGAGACCATGAGGTACCAGCTCTCTAAGGCCCCAGGCCTGTGGCTGTGACGTCCAAGGCTAGATTCCGTCTACTCTTCTAAATCAAGACTCTCTCATTCTGATCCATCTTGGAGTCTTTAATGGAGAAGAGTGTTTTGTTTTGTTTTGTTTTGTTTTGTTTTGCGGTACACGGGCCTCTCACTGTTGTGGCCTCTCCCGTTGCGGAGCACAGGCTCCGGACGCGCAGGCTCAGCGGCCATGGCTCACGGGCCCGGCCGCTCCGCGGCATGTGGGATCTTCCCGGACCGGGGCACGAGCCCGTGTCCCCTGCATCGGCAGGCGGACTCTCAACCCCTGCGCCACCAGGGAAGCCCCCGAGAAAAGTGTCTTCACTCATCTAATCCCAGGCCTCTGTCTCCTTGGAAAAGTAAGGTGCTATCCCCAACCACAAGAGAAAGCCATCGTAAGATCTCAAAACACATGTCTGGGCAGCACTGAAGGAGAAGGATAATTATCAGCTCTGGGGAAATAAATGCAGCAGGCTCTTCCCACGGATTCCGGGGTGATGTTCTGCCCAGACCTCCCTCTTTCCTCTTGCTCTTTGGTGGATGGCATGGGAATGAACAGAGCTGCTCTAGGCTTTGCTGCTGGGACTTTTCCTTCAGCAATGGGAAATGCGCCAGATTTGGAGATGGGAGACTTGGAAACTAGCCCCAACTCACCCTTCACTAGCTGTGTACCTGGGGCAGATCCCTTAGCCTCTCTGAGCCTGCTTCCTGCCTAAGCCTGCCTTCCCTTCCTCGCAGGGGTGAGGTGGAGGACAGGTGAGATGTGTGGGGAAGAGCTTGGGGAGTTCCAGAACTCTCTGTCCTAATATCAACGGTCATAACTGGTACTGACTCAGCACAAGGTTCCCTGCTTCGGGACGTGGCACAAGATCTCTGCAGGACCTGGAAGACACAACAGAGTTGAGTGATCCCTCCTGACCACTGGGGTGCCCTGGAGACAGACATTGCAAGGCCTGACTCCCCCGATGCATCCTTTGAACCTCTCAAACATGCAGCCTCTTAGAGCAGGGCTGTGGAAGGGGACGGATGGTGGATACAGTGACAGGAATGGATTCCTCCTGTAACTGGTCACTGACACAGAACGCAGAAAGTCAGCTCGCAGAATTAATGAAGACCTCAGGGAAAAGCAAGAGTTGGGATGAAATGCCGGCCTCACGCTGAGTTGAGTGTGATCAGTGAACTGGAGTCTGTGGCTGGTTTGAACTGACCACACTCCCTCCTCAGCTGCCCAGAGCTTCCACCTACCATGACGAGCTCTCAGGAGGGGCTTGCTGTCAGTCGCTTCCTCTTTGATGCAAATGGCAGCCGCTTGGCCCTTCTTCAGGTGTCTGCTCTCCTACTGCAGAGTGGGCAGTCTTGGCCCCGGGTTAAGGGCTATCAGCTCCTGACTCGCAGGTTGGAGAGGTTTTTTAGGGGCAGGAGATCTCCCTGGTGTCCCTGAAATTCCTTACTTTCTCCATCTTGGGGTCAGGCTGACCTTGGAGAACCCTGAGATCTGGGCCACGAGATGTCTTGGGGATGATTTTCAACTTTCAAATGAAAGAAGCAGGTCTGGAGAGGATCTGCAGTCTGATCCCGATGGGACGCTTGGGGCTCCTTTGACAACTCCAAGCATCACCGCCCAGCTGGTTTGCTCAGCTGTCTGTAAAAACAGGCACTTTTATTAGAATGGAGCCTCCTCAAGGTCAAAGGCCTTTGGGGAAGGGATACCGGGAGTCCAGACATACCAGGGATGAGTCCAGGGATAGCAGGAGAGCCCCGAGGGAGCGTGATTTCAGGAACTGGGAAGGAAGTCTCTCCTCCTCACCACCCATCATTAAAAAAAAAAAAAAAAGTTGTAATTTGATCCTTGGACTGCAGCTAAAATGCAAAATCCCCTGGGAGGGTCCCAGTACTTTAGTTACTGGTAATTTATCTTCCCCTGTGAATGAGCTCTAGCCCTACGCTTGGAAATCTTTATGGGAGCAAAGCAGGTGGGCCCTGGAGGATACTGAAGGCCTGGAGCTAACAGCTATGGAGCGAGTGCCAGAAGCCAGGCACTGTTAGACACTGAGGTGGTTCTCTCTTGTTGGTCTCACAATAATTAGGCAGGATGGGTCTTATCCCCATTGTATAGATGAGGAAATGGAGGCCCAGCAAGCCATTTGTCTAAGGTCAGTCAGCCAGTAGCCGACACGGCTGGCACTGGAAACCAGATCAGTGTGGCCCCGAAGCTGTGAGGGTCTCTCTGCCCCCCACTCCTTCCCCAGCTCAGAGGGGAAGGGTGGGGACCCAGACACCTTAATGCACAACCCCAGGACTTCAAGGAATTGAAGTCCTATCCCAGGCCACCGTGTGCTCTACGTGGTGGTTGGTGCTCTGAGTCTAAAGGAAGAAATCCTAGAGCGGTGGTTCTCAAATCTGCACCGTGCGTTAGAGAGCTTGTTGAAACACAGATGGCTGGGCCCCATCCCCAGAGTTCCTGACTCAGTAGGTCTGGAGTGAAACCTGAGATCTGCAGCTAAAACAATTTCTGGATGCTGGTGATGATGCTGGTCTGGGAACCACGCTTTGCAAACCACTGACCTAGTGTGTGTCTCAGGGAGTTCCTCTCTGGCTGAGGGCAGGATGTGCACTGGTAAACAAGCACAGAGCTTTATTAGATGGGGGTGAGGAGAGACTGCTGTGATAGAGATGCAACAATAAAGCTATGGCTTAAAGAACATAGACGTTTCTCCCTTGGCGACAGTCTGCAGTGGATATTGTAGGGCAGCACCCAGATCCCGCCTTCAAGACTGAGGTACCACCTCCCCAGTGCTTGGGGGCTGGGGTGCGGAGTTGTTGAGGGCTCGTAGCTGAGTCCATCTCTGAGAATTGCCCTTGGCGAAAGGAGCTGCCTCACCCAAGTTACGGCCCTTGCGCAGGCAGCCTGCGTCCCAAAAAGACTGGTAGATGTGGAGAACGAAGGTCCCACCCTTTTGTCTCCATCTGCGACAACTCTGAAGGGCCATCCTAGACCCAGAGCTCCCCGCTGGATCAGCTGAGGACCCTCGTCCAACTTCACTGCAATTCAACTTCTGCTCTTGCACCTGGCTGGTGCCGTTCCTGAGTGGTGTAGCCTAGTACACCTCTGGGACCGTCTGTTCCAAGTGAGCTGACCTAAGACACAGTCTAAAGAGAGCTTTCCTGGTTGGTGGGTAGCTTGGCCGTGCTCAGAGGCCCAGGTTCTCTTCATCTCATTTCTTTGCCCTCCCTTTGGCTTTGCCCTTGGCTGAAGCCAGGCTGCAGGTTCCTCTGTGCTCCGATTTGTGGAAATTGGAAACAGAATATAGAGGAGGCCCAGTTTGCCAATGACACTGGCACGGATGTGGCACACACCACGCACACAAGTTTCTCAAACTCAGTCACGTGGCTGTGCACTCCCGCAGGGAGGCTGGCAAGCAGTGTGAGCTGGCCAACCACTCCAGGCTATAACTCCTACTCTGGAAGAAGAGGAAAAGAGAGGATGGTGGACGTCCAGGGGTCTCCATGGCAACCTCTGAATATGAATTTGTGCGGCCCCAGCTCCATGTGCCACAAAGGTCTGCAGCTGGAATAGCAAACGTGAGCCATTTACTGGGCACAGAGATCCGTAAAGCATTGCTATTCACAAGGAGGAAAGCCCCCGTGGCTACCCGAGATGCTGCTCACCACGGGTCAGCATAAAAAGCTACACTGTTGATTTTGCCCACTATCTACAGTGCAGGTGTAACTCTAGGCATTTCTCTGAAAAAGTTTAGCGGGTGTAAGTGAGATAAAGTGACCTGATAGAGATAACCTTCAATAGGCTCGATAAAAAGACAATCATTCCCAAGCTTCACTTTGTCATTATTAGCCACAGATAACTTGTAAAATACCTTCCTTTTGATCATGACACACGTGATTGCCTGCTTTTACCTGTCCCCTCCTCGTCCCAGGGTGGGGGACACGGAGGACGGGCTTGACTGTGCTCAGATGAGGAACTGGTTTATTGCCCCTGGATGGGGCACGCTGTCCTCAGTGGTCCCAAGAAGTCTTGTCAATAGACCTGGAGCCCAGGGTGGCATCATGCTGACCCTGCCATTCCCCCCACCGTCCCTTACCCAGCTTAGAGTCCCTGGTCCATCTTATCAAGGCTTTGTTGCAATTACCCTTAACTTCCTTGCCTCCCGCCCACTCTGTTAAACCCCAGTTCCTCCCCGCTGTGCTGGAGAAGCTGAGAGCTGCTGTAGAAGAGCTTGTATCTGGGCTGCGTGGCCTCTTTCTCTTTATGACCCCAAACCTCACGTGTGCACTGGACACCAGCAGGCCATCGTCACACGGCTTCCTAGGGGAGCCCTGTCCTGCCTGCCCTCACACCCATGTTCCCTCTCTACCTCATCCTTCATGGAGAAAACAAAGCATTAGGGGGAAACTCCTTCACTGACCTGTCCTCAGTCCCCCCACTGCCCACCTGCCCCTCCCTCCTGTCGCAACGGAAGACCCGTCCCTGTTCCTATCTGAGGCCAAACCTCAGATAGGAACTTCTTGGTCTGTAAATCCTACCCCCCAAACTCTGGTGTTTCTATCTTCAGCCCTGCCTTCTCCCCGAGATGCAGGGTCCATGTCAAGCGTCTCCACTTGGTGTCCAGTGGGCAGACCAGGGTCTGAAGCGGGAGACACAAAGCCAGACCAGTCTGACCGCTGCTGGGGTCAGTCACAGAGGACAGTGCCCTCCCCGCAAGCCTGTTAGAGAAGACATTGCTGAGTTGGGAAGATCAGTGAGGGGAAGAAGCCTTGAGAGGTCGTTGCCACCAGGAGGGAGATTCCGACCCGACCCTCCGGTGTCAGTCGCCGCAGGGTAGCCTGTAGCCTGGAGAGGTTGGGCAAGGGCGTCGTCCAGCTCTGCCCCCAGCAGGCTGTGTCAGCGCTGCCCTGTGGCCTCTGAGATGAGCCACCTCACTGGGGGGCTTTCAGGGCCGGCCTCTTCCTGGGCGGGTGAGGTGGGAGGCCAGGCTTGAGTCCCTGTACTGCTCCGTCTCAGGGGGTGTCGGGGGGATTTGCCGATAGCCTTTGTCCCGGTGCTGTTTCTGGAGAAGGGGACCAGAGTGGTGAGGTGGGAGGCCCCCGCTACCTGCCTGGGGGATCTGGGAGCTCTGGATTCCCAGACTGTCCACAGATGCACCTCATGAGGGAGCTGCCTGGTGTTGGGTGCGGGGACAGGCTGTTTGTTTACCCTGTTCACTGACCCAGCCCCTCTCCAACTCCCCACCCTTTCCAAGCAGCCTGTTCCTTGGCCAGCATCTGGGAGCCAGTTTATTCAGACCCTGAGGTTTGTTTTGTTAAGGATTTTTCAACGTATTAAGAAATGTGCAAAGAGCTTTGTCATCACTTTCCCCTTTCAAATTTGTGTGAGCGACTGGATCGGGAAGTCCCTGCCTGCCTCTTGCCCTAGCAGGCCCCCAGGGGTAGCTGGGTGTCCCAGGGGCAGGAAGTGGGGTCTGAGACCCCTTCAAGCCATTCCTCTGGCCACATATCCTGCCTGGGCTGTAATGAGCTGAGCCAGCAGGAGGAGACCCGGGGCGGGGGGGGGAACACTTCTCTCTGTTCTGTTTCATAACTCCCTGTTCTACAGGGACTGTTAAGTGTCCAGAAAGCAGAGCCCGGGATTTTGGGGCCCCCTGGCACCCTGGGTGCACTACAGGACACAAGGAGGACTTGAGTCATGACGATCACTGAGAAGGGAAGGCGACGCGTCCGTCTACACCATCTCAGCAGGTCTGTTTTCCACCCCCCGCCTCCAATGTGCCTCTGACACAGGTGCAGGGCACGAGCCAGAGTTCGCTAGGGCCTGTCCTGAGCACTCTTCTCCTGGCTGTGGACAGGATGTTTGACGTTGCTCTGAGCTGGGCTCAGGCACTGAAGAGAGACGCTCATCTCAAGATGGGTTTACAGGTTATCATGGGTTCACTTGTGTCCCCCCAACCCCCAAAATGATACGTTGAAGGCCTAACTCCCAGTACCTCAAAACGTGACCTTATTTGGAAACAGGGTTGTTGCTGATGTGATGAGTTCAGATGAGGTCAGACTGGAGTAGGGTGGACCCCTGACCCAATATGACCTGTGTCCTTATAAGAAGAGGACAGAGCCGCTCGGGCAGAAGACCCTCACGTGACAATGGAGGCAGAGACTGGAGTGATGCACCTGCAAGCCAAGGAATGCTGAGGGCTGCCCGCAAACCCCAGGAGCTAGAAGAGGAAGGAAGGCTTCTCCCCGACAGGTTTCCGAGAGAGCAGGACCCAGGCAGTACCTTGGTTTCAGACTTTCGGACTCCACAGCTGTGAGACAGTGCACCTTGGTTGTTCTCTGCCGCCCAGTTTGTTACAGCAGCCCTAGGAAACAAAGACAGAGGTGAAAGCCACCTCAGTCCAGAGCACACATTTAAAGAGCAGTGACATCGTCTGTGCCCTGCCAGTCTATCATGCCAGTATGACCCATCCATCAGTCATCCTCCCCAAATCTGTCCCACTCATTGCTCCACTCCCAGAGGCCCTAGATGGGGTGCGACCACAATCAGGGTGAGTGGGTCCTGTGTGACAAGCCCCACTGGGATCTCGGGCAGAGGTCAGGGCTGGGGTCAGGGGCTGGGGTCACGTCTGCTGCAAAGCCTCCTGACGGGCCACTCCTGGGAAATCTACAAGACACGTTTGCTCCCTGAGTCCAGCGTGGTCCCAATGAATGCCTCAGCCAAACAGAAATTATCACACGTCACAAATCTTCAGAATCAACTGGAGGATACTCGATGTCCTGAAGGTTAAATTTGTGAGTGCTGTAGGTGTGGCAAAGAGTGAGGGGTCCCCGTGCCATTCCAGCACGCGTCCAGCCTGCTTGAAGGGTGCCCAGTGGCCCTGGGTGTGCAGCCCTGTCTCCTGGGCCGTGTACCATGCGTGGGGACTCTGCTGCGCTTCTCTCACGCTCACCACCAACTCTGAGAAAACTCAGCTCTCCTAAAATGGCACCTGGCCAATCTGAGAAAAAATTCAAGTCTTCAGTAATAACAATAAGCTGCATTTGTTTGCCTCCTAAACTCTGTTCCAGGTACCATCCCATTCCACCTTCACAACAGGCAGATGTGGCCTTTTATCCCCTTGTTGTAGACGAGGACACAGAGACCCAGAGAGGTTGAGGACTTGACCCAAGGTCACACAGCTGGTGATGGGCCAAACTGGAACTTGAGCCCCACTCTGTTTGACTCCAAAGCCCTGACTTTCTCCACTGGGTCCTGATGGGGACTCACTCCACCCTCCTCACAGAACAGCTGCCTACTTTCCAACAGGAGCCTTTTAGAAAACCATAACCCTTAGGAATTTCAGGCACCATGACACACAGCAGTTGGAAAATGTTGGTGCAGCAAGTCCTTCTGGGGCAGCCTTTATGCCTATGAATTCAGAAAAGTCTCGACGCTTAGTCCTGGGTCTATTTTTAGCTCCTTTCACCCTTGCCAGGCATGGCCTGAAGTTCTATTGGCCGCCCTGAGCAGAGCTGCCAGGAAGATTGAACTCTACTTATTAAAATGTTCGTGGCATTTGAGACGAGGAGCTTTTCCCAGTTAATTCTAATCTGTCAGTATTCATTTTTTCCTTTGAAGCCCAAATGGCAACGTATCACCTCCCTAAACAAGGGCCAGCATTGACTTTGAGCCCTTCTTTGGGTTAGAGTCATGGGACGTGTCAGAATCAGGAAGCTGGGGCTTGTGCTCATGTGTGTAGGGGAAAGATCATGGGGTTACATAAATTATATGGCATCTATTCCGTGGAAAGCAGTGCAGCTATTAAAATGCCAATGTATTTATTTATCAATATGAAAAGTCATTTGTAATACATTGCAGAGTAAAAAGAAGGAGTTACAAAACTGGGTGTAGCATAACCCATTTTGTATCTAAAAATATATCTACACCCAAAAATTACCAGGAAGGCATATTCTGAAATAGTTATAATTGTTATTTCTGGGTGCTGAGATTATGGATAATTTTCTTTTCTTTTGTCCACTTATCTGTTTTTTCTTCTAATCTCCCCCCACCCCAGTTCAACATGTATATGTTTAAATGTAAACACAACAAATGTACTGATATATGTGGAACCTTAACAGCAAACCTTGTGCCTGAATTTCAGTGGATAATGGTCCCTCTCAAATCAGGTCACAGTAAACTTAGGTTTGAATGAATTTCTATTCAGGCCCATATTCCATTCATTTTTTAACCTAGTTTTCTATTTTGAAAAACTTAAAGCCCACAGAAAAGTTGCAAGAATGGTACAGTCAGCACCCCAAGTCCTTCACCTAGATGGACTGATTGATTGCATTTTCGCCACATTTGCTTTATCTCTGTATGTTGTTATATGCATTTCTAACACCCCAACATCTGACACTGTTTTCTGTGAATGAATGAATGGCTGCAGTAGCAGGAAGGTCAGTCCTCAATGAGCAAGGTGGCTTGTGCAGCAGGTGCTACCTGAAGTGCAGCTGGTGGCAGAGGAGAACCAGAGGCAGAGTGGCCCCCCAGGCAGAGAGCAGCATGAACAAAGCCTTGGAGGGCGGCAGCATGGAGCTTCTGCAGAGCTGACCGACAGGGAGTGGGATGGCAAGTGGAGGTGAAGCTGAACACATGAGCACTGGTGGGGGAGGACCCAAAAGGTCTCAGCTACCACCCGAGAGTATCAACGTGTAAAGGGAAGGCTTCCCTGGTGGCGCAGTGGTTGAGAGTCCGCCTGCCGATGCAGGGGACGCGGGTTCGTGCCCCGGTCCGGGAGGATCCCACGTGCCCTGGAGCGGCTGGGCCCGTGAGCCATGGCTGCTGAGCCTGCGCGTCCCGAGCCCGTGCTCCGCTACGGGAGAGGCCGCAGCAGTGAGAGGCCCACGTACCGGAAAAAAAAAAAAAAAGTGTAAGGGGAGCCACTGAGGTTTTGTGTATTTTAAAGATTTCTCTGGGAACTTCTCTGGTGGTCCAGTGGTTAAGACTCTGTGCTTCCACTGCAGGTGCACGGGTTCAATCCCTGGTCAGGAAATTAAGATCCCGCATGCTGTGCAGTGTGGCCAAATATTAAAAAAAAGAAAGAAAAGATCTCTCTGCTGCCGTGATGAACATGGACTTGAGAGGTACAGGCAGAGGGAGAACCAATAGCTCTTGAGGTGACTGCCTGGGTTTGGTGAGGCAGGGAGCAATCCAGGACAACTCCAGGGTCTGGTTTGGAACATGTGAGTAGAGACCAGTACTGTCCCTCTAGGTGGGGAGCGCAGAAGGGGGAAAAGCCAGTGGTAAGGGGTAGGGGAGGAGGGGAACTGTTGACTTCAGTTTGGGTACATTGTGGGTGAGTAGCCTGTGGGATATCCAGCTGGAATTGCCCAGCAGGCAACTGACGATAGGTCTTGAGCTCAGCACCAAGGACAGGTCTGGAGATGGAAATTTTGGAATCCTAAGAATCAAATGCGTAGGATGACCACCATCATGGTTGGCCTGGGATGGTCCCTGCTCATGTCTATGCTGTAGCGTATTTATTAATAGCTCCCCCTTTTCCTCGCCTGGTCTGGACAGTAATTTATATGGTCTCCCTGAAATGTTGAGACTGGTTGCTTCCTGTCTTCACCTGATACTCACCACTCCCCGGCTTGGCCTGGCTCTGTGGGTGCTCTCTCCTGTATGTGATTAATTACTAGAGGTCTGTGTCCTCTATCCTTGGTTATTTCCCACCGTGTTTCACAGGCTACGTTTCGAGTAGACGGTGCCTAAGAAATATCTTAGCTCCATGCTGCCGCCCTCCAAGCCTTTGTTCATGCTGCACTCTGCCTGGGGGGCCATTCTGCCTCTGGGTCTCCTCTGCTACCAGCTGTGTCTTGTGGTTGAGAGATCCACAGGTCCGCATCTACTGAGGAGAGAGAGGGTGGGAGAGGTTCTGTGGGTTACCTTGCTGGAGGCTGGTGGATTGAGATGCCCCTTTGGTCCAAGCTCCTACTAGGTATGGAATTTAGGAAACATTGGAGAGGTGAGGAAACTCTTAAAACATTCCCACCTTGCTCCTTTCCCTCGCCCCCTGCTTGGGCTACGACAGCTGGAGTGCTGATAATACCTGTCCCCCAGATGCCTCCTCAGAAGCCCCGAGGGCAGCCAGCCCTGAATGAGTCCTTCTGGAGCCCACGTGATGGGCTGATGAGAGCCATGCCCTGGACAAGCCCTGTTCCCTCCATGTGGCCTTTGCTTTAGCCAGACAGCCCCCAAATGTATCCTGAATACTTTTGCCTTTGGGACCAGGAATGCCCTTTTCCCAGGCCCTCATGCCCCCCAGCCCATGTCTAACTGTTAAACTCTACCTACCCGGGACTTCCCTGGTTGTCCAGTGGGTAAGACTTCGTGCTCCCAATGCAGGGGGCCTGGATTTGATCCCTGGTCAGGGAACTAGATCCTGCATGCATGCCGCAACTAAGAGTCTGCATGCCGCAACTAAGACCCGGTGTGACAAAAATACATAAATATTTTAAAAATCAAATCAAATCTACCTACCCTTTGGGGCTGACTCACATGTGTCCTGATGCCCCAGGAGACCGTCTTGGATCCGTCCCTGCTGGATGCAATGCTCACTTCGTCTGGAATGTCCCAGTGGCATCCACTGCCTTCCTCGTTGTTTCATCTGGGCTCTTGTCTTCTGCCTTGGAAGTCAGGGTGGAGACACTTTTGCATTTTTGTATTTCTCTACAATGCCAAACATGGGAGTAATTACTTCATGATGTGTATGGAAAGTGTGTGAGTTCAATCGCTAGGAATTTAGTCTCCAGATAAGAGGGCA
Source organism: Lagenorhynchus albirostris (assembly GCF_949774975.1). NCBI lineage: Eukaryota > Metazoa > Chordata > Mammalia > Artiodactyla > Delphinidae > Lagenorhynchus > Lagenorhynchus albirostris. The sequence continues at coordinate 50,579,108 of NC_083107.1, read as the reverse complement.
CCGTTGAAGGTCATGAAGCAGGGAATAGAAGGATGAAAGCAGAATTTACATTTGTTCATTCATTCAACAAGTATTTCTTGACAACCTCTATGTACTAGACATTGTGGTACATAGTGGATTTAAAGAAATAACCCCTAGCTTCAAGGACCTCATTATTTAGATGTGAAAGGGAACAAGACAGATGTAAATAGTTACCAAACAATGCAATAAGTACCGTAATAGTGACAAGACAGTGCATAGTGGAGTCGGGAAGTGCTTCACCAAAGAAGTAACATTTAAGCTGGATCTTGAGGCATGCATAGGAGTTTGCCAGACATCAGGGGAAAGGGTACTGCTGATAGAGGGAATAATAAGGACAAAGTCACTGAGCCCCAGAAATGATTGTATAGGGGACTGAAAGAAATTCAGTGCAAGGGGTGAGGGGGAAACAAGCATGTCAGGGGAGGCAGGGAGATGGAGCAGGGGAGAAGGAAAGGGGCCTGCACTGAGGCAAAGGGCAGGGTTTTAAAGAGAGGTAAGTTGTGCTGACTGTAGCAGTGAGGAGAGTGGAAGACAGGTAGTTGTGAACACGCAGCTGCTCCCCATTGTTCACCTGGGGCTGCCCTGAACTCCTGGTCATGGCTGTTTTACTTTGGATTGTAGGTCCCTACAGGGAGCTGCCTGTCCCATACCCCCGAGTTGCCGGCAGCTGCTACAGATCCCGGTCACCTACTCTCCTGGTGAGAGAGACCTCGGCAGGACTGCTGGGCTGGACCCTCCACCAGCAAGGAGGTACGTGTGCCCCTAGGGAGTGGGCAGATGGCAAGGACTTCCCTCCCAGCTGGGCAGCCTCGCTGGGCTGGCAGTGCCCTTTCTAGTGTGCAGGAGATGGCAGAGGCCGGCAGGCCAGTGTCCGCCCTCCCGGTGTCCACACTTGGCAGCCCCACCTGTCTCCAGCCAACCGTGTCCTTACAGATGAAACTGGCAGAAGGAAGAAGCTGGGCTCCGAACTGGATCCCTGAGTTTGTTTTTAAATCACAACTTTGATGTTTCCTGTTCTGTCGGCTGACGCCAGTAGTCCTTTTTTACTACCTCTTATATGCTTCCTACATACTCTTGGTCATCCCGGGTACAGGACGGTCCCCTCCCCTGACCCCCAGCACGTACCCAGTCCCTGTTCCTCTCTGGTCTGTTTGGAGAGCAGGCTGGCCTTTCTGTCTTGTTGTGAATGTTTACACAAATGGAAAATGTCAGTTTAATCTGTAAAGAAGCTCAGGTGGGAAAGTTCCCAAAGCAAACATCCGAAGGTGCAGTGTGTTTCCCCTGAGGGTGGTCCACGGGGAGAAGCTGTTGTGTCAACTCACAGCCTCACATTTATTCAGCATCCTCTGTGGGCAAGAGCCCCTGCCCTCCTGGAGATTCCAAAATAAATAGACAAATCACAGCCTGTTAAATCCCGAAGTCAATGTCACGGTGCTGTGCGAGCTCTCGGGCAGGCGCGACTGGCCCTGGGCGCAGGCAGAGAAGGTTTCGTGGAGGAAGGGCTCACTGTAAACTAGGCTGGGAACCGGGGTGGGAAATGGAGATGCTTCCAAGAGGAGGAGACATGAGGAGTGGTGAGGGCATGTCAGGCTGGAGTAATGGTCTGACCAGAAAGCTGAAAGGAGAGCTCAGGGACATGGGTGGCAGGTCTGGAGGCTGTTGGACAGACTCAGAGAGCCTTGAATGTCTGTCCAGAGAGTTAGGCCCTTCTGTGTGCAGGAGAGGAAGTGAGGCATGTGAGTGGGCACTCACGTCTAGTACTAGTCTTCCTGGTGGATATTTCTGCAGCCTGGACCCGTCTGAGTTTTAAAAGATGTTGATGCTTCTTATGTTATCACTGGATGAACTCATTTCTAAAATCCCATTAGCTGTAAAATAACCATGTTTCTGAGGTAGGAGAGGATGGTGATGTAGTGAAGGAAAAACTTTTCCTCTACCCTTATAGGTTCAGTGTCCAGAGCCTGTTCATTAAAATGACAACAGACATTAACAGGAAGAAAATGTTTTATTTATGTGCATCATGCGTGCATGTGGAAGTGCTCAGTGCTGAGTAACTCAAAAGGGTGGTTAGGGGGCTTCCCTGGTGGCGCAGTGGTTGAGAGTCCGCCTGCCGATGCAGGGGACACGGGTTCGAGCCCTGGTCTGGGAGGATCCCACGTGCCGCGGAGCAACTAGGTCCGTGAGCCACAACTACTGAGCCTGCGCGTCTGGAGCCTGTGCTCCGCAACAAGAGAGGCCACCATAGTGAGAGGCCCGCGCGCCACGATGAAGAGTGGCCCCCGCTTGCCACAACTAGAGAAAGCCCTCGCACAGAAACGAAGACCAACACAGCCAAAAATAAATTAATTAATTAATAATTAAAAAAAAGGGTGGTTAGAATTGGGGGTTTATATACCTAATTTAGTAGAAGGATGGAAGGGAGAGAAAAGGCTCTCATGGGGAGAACAAATGGGTTTCTTTAGGAAAGACAAATGGGCTTTTTAGGAGAATAAATGGGAGATGAGAGAATCTGTGATAATGTTTGTCTGTACAGGTACGAGTGGACTTTACCTCTTCTTCAGGGCCGGAACTGCCCCAGAGAGAGTTAATAGATTGGCAAATTATGGTAAATTTGCTCTTGGTCTTTCTCTTAGAAGCAGACCCATCCCAAAGAGGGAATTCATGGCGGTCCTGATTTCTCAAAATTTCTGCTTTTAGTCAGATAGGGGAAGCTCTGGGAAGGCTTCTTTCTGCATCTGTTGAATCTCAACTGTCTACAGCTGAAAATAATCGTTATACCAATTCTGGGGTTCTGAGTTACTCCCCATGGTGAAAGGGGTAACATGCAGGAATTCCTGGCCAGTCGGAGCTAACTTTCACAACCAGAGGAAACCAGTGACTGAAGCTTCATTCTCACTGTGTAGACCACTCATCTGAATCACTGGGGTTCAAAACAGTCACAGTTTCAAAACAAAACTGATGCTGGGGAGGGGGGAGACTTTTTTGGGATTGAATGATCCAGATAATTGCAGCAGTGGTGATGCCCTCCCAGCATGCCCTGGGGTGGTGGGAGCACATTAGTCACGGGTTGGGGTGAGGAGAGGCGGTTGAGGAACAGGGAATAAATAAAAGCGGTGAGCAGTCTTGTCTCCAACAGGCCTGCAAGGGCGGGCTGTCGGTTGAGGGTGGCTGCCAGCCTCCCAGGCAGGGAGACATGAATCACACCCTGAGACGCTGACCTGCCAGCACCCGGCCTCTCTAGGAGGAGGAGGGGGCAGGCAGGTGCTGGTGATTCCAGATGCCAGGCTTGGCCTCTTGCCGTAGCCTTGGGCTTGAGATCTTTGTCATCCCTCATCAGCAGCCTTTGCAAAGCTACGTGACTGACTGGCCTCTGTTCACAGTTCTTCTGCCGCTCTTTATCCTTAAACCATCAGAAGCTCTACTTCTGACCGTCAGAGCTAGAGCCACCCAGTCATCGTTCTGGTCATAAACAGAGCATTCGTACCTTTGGAGCTGCCCCTTGGGACTATTCTCTCTTTGCGACGGTGGGGGCTGGTTTGTGAAGATGGGAGGGAGGAATGACTTGTGTTACTGTCTTCACAGCAGCTGTTCTTCCCCAAGGTTTCAGTCTGCTCTCTTTCCCTTCCCCTGTGTGACCCTTAGCCCATACAGGAGGTCTTCTGGCCAGAGAGGTGGTCTTTTCTAATGTTCTGAGAAGAACATCCAGGCCCTCACCCTGGAAAGGTAGCACCTGAAAAGCTGCTCGTTGCTGGCTGGCATTTCCAGACACCATGTCCTGAAAGAAGGGCCAGGACCGCTCCAGCTGAGGACAGACACTTCCCTCTGGGACCCACTTTCAAGGAGCCGGAGGCCAGAATCAGAGTCTCCTCCTGCCCTTCCCCATCTTCCTGGTACTGAGTACTAGAGTTAGTGCCCCTTTTTATCTCCACTCTGTGTTCTGCGGCCTCCTAGGTCACAACCTCACCCCCGCCCAGCCCCGCCCCCTCTCCCTCACTTAGGTCTGTGCCTACCCCCTGCTCTATGCCTGGCCTCAGGTGGGTCTAGAGCTTAGGGCCAGTGTCACAGGCTTTAGCCTTGCTGGGGGCAGCCCGGGTGGGAGCTGAAGTTGGGAGTCTCCTGGCAACCTCGGCAGAGAAGGGCTGAATCTGAAGTAGCTGAAGGCCAATATTCTGCCCGTGTGAGGGATTTTTATTCCCAGGGATCCTGCTGGACCACTAGGGCGGCCTTGTTAGGCGAGCTGAAAGTTCATCTTTTTTTTCACAGCTGGATGTTTACAGTGTCTATGTACTTGCCTTTTAAAAATGTCATCATCTAGATGAGCTTTATTTTATTTTATGTCCGGTCTTCCTTTTTATCTTTTAAGTGGGAAATGGAGAGCATGTGAGGGAGCAATTGAGAGGCTTGCCGCAAACAAGGGACACGAGATCCCTTCCCCCAGTTTGCCCCCGCACGTTCCTTCCACAGCTCCAGAGCAGAGCTCGTATTCCAGCCACAGATGGACCCCTTGACCTTGAACCAGGCAAGGCTGACAGCCCTGTGACAGGTGCGGCTACTGTGAACTAACACGGAGACATCTCAGAGCAGAGACCACCCTCCTTCTCAGAGCAGAGGAGAGCTGGAAGGAGACAGGATGCTTCACATCCACAGCTTCTGGTGTACTAAACACCCAGATCTCCCCTGGGATAGGAAAAAGCCGCCGTTTCACTGAGGGTGGGTCCCTTGGTGAGCTGCCTCCATTCCAGCCTTGAGATGATAATTGATAATTTGAGATTTTCGCTAGGGTTGGTTGGAGATTCTCGCTATGCAATATGGCAGTCATAGCCATGTGAAGTTATTTAAACCTACATTTACATAAATCAAAGTTTAAAAATCAGTTCCTGTTGCACTAGCCACATTTCAAGTTCTCCATAGCCACACGTAGCCAGTGGCTACCTCATTGCACAGCACAGATACAGACCATTTCCGTCATCACGGAACGCTCTCTTGGAGAGCACTGCAGGTGTCTGGGAGAGATGCTTGACAAACTTGATCAAATCCCTTTTACATGCACCTGTCCATTCCGTCGACGTTGCATCCATGCTTCTTTGACCTTTTGGTGGACCTCCAGAGGCTTCATTCCCACTGTTGACTCCCCTAAGCTTCTTTCTCAATCCAGAGACCTGGCTGCCCTGGCCTTGTGAGGCCTCCGTTCTAGTAAGAGCAGGTAGCATGCCTCTGATACAGGCTGGCGAGGCAACCCCCAGGCATTCCCAGGATCAACTGATGACCTGACGTGTACGGCCCAAATGAATACCACTCTGTGTCTGGCAGTGACAGTTCTCACTAGGCTGTCCTTCTGTCTCACTGCTAGTTAGTAACTGAATGGATGACGAAACCCGTCAGACACTCCTACGTCCGAGGATATTATTCCTGGTTCCTCAATGTCACCCCTCCCTTCCCCCAAGCATTGCCATCTCCCCCAATACAAATGTCTGTTACTATCCTAGGTACAGCCTGCCAAACTCCTGTATTAGAATTACTTGGTGGGAGGGGCTTGTTTAAAATGCAGATTTCTTGGCCCTGCACCAAGCCAGTGGAATCAGGATCTCTGCAGGGAGGGGGCGTGGGTACTGAACCTGGGAACCACTGCCAGTGAGGAAGTAGCTCAGGAACCATCCCTGGAGTCCCTGGAAACTAGAAATCAACCCCCTTTGTATTCTGGGGTCTCTGGTACGTTGCAGACCACACCACCCCAGGGGCTGAAAGCTGGATGGTGGGAGCTGCTGGTGGTAGTGGGATGACCAATGTTTCCCACGCCCTCTTGTTTCTCCCCCTGCCCATCCCCCATGCACACACACAGGTGCACACACACAGGTGAGTGTGCATATGCACAGGCACACTACTCGCCCATAAGGTCTGCTGGGTAACTAACAGACCTTAAGAAAATCCTGTTCCAGGCCCTGCCTGTGAGGCAGGAAGGAGTTCTGGGCCTTCTCTCACAGGGCCTACTGCGTTGGACCCCCAGGAACTGAGCCTTCAGGGCCTGCCTCGGAGAGACCTTCTTTCTTTTCTCTAAATCAGGGTTTCATGACCTTAGCCCTGCCCCACTTTGGTGAACATAAAACTATCGCTGGGATTCTAATGGGCCATTGTGTCCCCTCTTCTTGTCCCTCCAAAATATCCTGTAGTTTGTGTTATAAAAATAAGGTTTCCCCCTTGCTTCCCAAACATAAAATTATATGTACATAACACCTAACAGAGCATGAAGATATAGCTCATTACTGGTAAGAAAGTCACACCGCTAGAGCAGTTGCTCTAGCATGAGCTTGCTCCAGAATCCCTGTGGGGCTTGTTAAACCCATCGCCAGGCCCCGCCCCCAGAGGCTCGATTCAGGAGGTCTGGGGTGGTGCCCAAGAATTTGCATTGCTAACAAGCTTCCAGGTGATACTGCTGCTGGGTGGTGGAACCACACTTTGAGAAGCGCCGCTCTAGAAAGACTGTCCTCGTACTCCCTCCCTTGAGCCCAGGGAAAGGCCAAGCCTTTCTTTAAAACACTAAGATCATCATATGGTCTGGTCTTTCTCTGGTCTCCCTCCGTCTTCAGATTGGAGTGTCTAAAAGACAGATCAACCCTGGTCTCAATAACGCTGATGGCCTTTCCCGGGGAGTCTTTGCAGTGTTATTAGACCAAGTCTCTGTCCCTGCAAAGACTCCATCCGCATGGGGTAGCTGTGAAGAAAGGAAAGGAAGTGAGGAATGAAGAACACTTTCTTGCCAAAGTTATACTGAGCACAGGTTTCCAAACACCACATCCAGGAGTCTGGGGTGTGTGTAGTATGGTGTGTGTGTGTGTGTGCGCGCGCGCGTGAGTGCACGCGTGCATGTGTGTACACATGTGTGCACACACGTTTATTGTTCCTTATCTATAAGTTGTCGTAACCACAGCAGAAAACTCACATGGTGAATCTAAACGGCACTGGTGGAGAATACAGGCCTCCTGTTCCAGCCAGGACTTGGAACAATTGCTCTGCTTGCGTATTTATTTGGGCCTTGGCATCTCAGCAGTGAAAAAGTTTGTGGAGTAAATGAGGAAAAGATGGAGAACTTTTCTGCTCTGTGTTTATAGGTTTTGGCTTTTCCCGAACAATCCATCTTGAGGTCTCGCTATCAAGCAGGCAAGCAGCCCGCTGATGGTCTTGTTAGAAGTTTTCCACTATTTACTTTTTTTTTTTATAGATTTATATTTATTTAGTTATTTATTTTTTATTTTTACTTTTTGCGGTATGCGGGCCTCTCACTGCTGTGGCCTCTCCCGTTGCGGAGCACAGGCTCCGGATGCGCGGGCTCAGTGGCCATGGCTCGCGGGCGCAGCAGCTCCGCGGCATGTGGGATCTTCCCGGACCGGGGCACGAACCCGTGCCCCCTGCATCAGCAGGCGGATTCTCAACTACTGCGCCACCAGGGAAGCCCTCCACTATTTACTTTTTGCCCAGGGAAACAAGCTAGTTCTCTGCCACTGAGGCTGTCAGGCAGTAACGGAGCGCCTGAGCTCACTCCGTTGTTTATGGGGTTTTCTCTGAATCTCCAGCCCTTTCCCACAGATGGGAAAATCAATGGAAAATCCCTCAGCAACAGCCCTGAGTGGCCCATCTGTCCTCAGCTGTCCCCTAGTCGCTCTTTGTTTAGTGTCCCTCACATTGATCAGCTAGTCTCTTTCCCCTCTGGGCTGCTCAGTCTCACCTGGACATTTACACCCGGTTGAAGGAACTTTGAGAGGAGGCCTTACATGCGTGCCTTCCCAGGAAGGACACAGGGAACTTGGAGGATGTCATCTAGAGGAGGGTCCTCGGGGGACATCACCCCGTCTTCAAATATCCAAGCAGCTACGAGGCAGAAACATCTTGATCTTGCTTCCTGCACTCCAAAGGGAAGTCCCAAGTTGTCAGTCAGGCTCTTTGCTGGGGTTTCCTGTCCCTTGGAGCTTTTCTCTCTCTCCCCCTCCCTCTCTAGGAAATCTCACTTCTTCTTAGAGCTTTAAATGTCATCTGTAGGCTGATGACTCCCCAAAGTATATCCCTGGCCCAGATCACTTTTCGAAAATGTAAACTTATATATTCAACAGCTGACACACATCTCCACTTGATATCTCCCTGACATTTCCAACGTAAAGTGTGCAAAAGCGAACTCTTGATCGGCACCCCTAACCCAAATCTCGTCCTCCCACGGTTCTCCCCGTCTCGGCAAATGGTACCAGCCTCCGCCTAGTTGTCAAGTCAGGGATCTGGGAGTCATTTTTGGCACTTCCTTCTCATTCATACGCCACATCCAGTCCATCACCGAGTTCTGTTTATCCTCCCTCCAAAATGTGCACTGAGCTCCTCTACTTCTCCCACCTTCATTCCTACCACCCTCAGTCAGGCCTCCACTGCCTCTCATAGGGACTGCTACAGGCGTTCCAACTGGTCTTTCCTGCTTTCCCATCGCCTGCCTCTAATCAATCCGCCCTCCCACACAACACCCAGGGAGACATCTGAAAACTCCACATCAGATCATGGCGTCCCCCAGCTTAAAACACTTCTGTGGCATCCGAGGCAGTTAGAATAAAGCCCTGGCTCCTTCTAAGACCTGCAGGGCCCTGCGTGATCAGGCCCCACCTCCCCGTTCACCTCATCTGGTGCTGCCCTCTCCATCACCAGGCACTTGAGCCACGCTGACCTCTTATAGCTCTTCGAATGCACCAGGCTCTTTCCTGATCCCTCTGCTTTGGCTGGCCTTCCCGCAGGGTCTCCCGCTCCACTCCCCTCAATCTTTCAGTTCTCATCTTACACACCACCTTTCCAAAGAAGCCGTCTATTTTAGTTATCCATCGCTGCGTAACAAATCGTCCTCAAACCTAGTAGCTTGAAACAACCGTCTTCTTATTTCTCACTGTGTGGTGAGGGGTCTCAGGCTTAGGGGGGTAATCCCTGTGCTGGTCTTGCTTGGGGCTCTCTCTCTCTTTCTCTCTCTCTCTCTCTCTTTTTATTTTTTTTTTGCATGATGCAATCTCGTTTTTTTTTGTTTGTTTGTTTGGTGAAGTCATAACACATTTATGTGCCAATGTGTATGCATATATACATATATATGCATTTATACATGCTTGTATATGATTACGTGTAAGTGGAGAAAAATACAGATGACACACTCTAGGTTGTTCACATATGTTAATTCAGAATAAGACTAAGTGGGAAAAGACTGTTTTTTTGTTTTAAAGAGGCCACGGTCACACAGCAGCTGGGGCTGAAACATTCAACATGGTTTCATTCACATGTCTGGCGCCTTGGCAGGAACATCTCAGTGGGCACACTGGGATGGCTGGGCCTTTCTGTATCATCCCAGGGGTTTGCGCTCTCCATATGGTCTTTCCAGGGGAACGGCCAGGGTAATTTGGGCCTGGAATGATCCCCCTAAAAGCCTTTATAGAATAGAGAGTGGTGGATATGTATATTTGTTAGTGTGACTAAATGGTTCCCAGGAATCATGGTGTCATATAGTAGAAAAGAGCAGGACTTTGGAGGCTAAAATTCAAATCCCACCTCTGATTCTTGCGTATTAATTAAGGCTCTTCTTGTTGCAGCAATAGACACGGATTGTGGCTAGCTTAAGCCAAAAGGGGAATTTGTTGGAAGGATCACACGGCAGGGCTGACAACCACGACTCAGCTGTAGAAGTCAGTGGCCTTTCTCCAGAGTGCAGCTACTAACCTGTCTCGACCTCAGTGATTCCTTATCTTTGTGTCTCTCATTCTTTAATTTCAAGTCTCATGTCTCTCAAGATTCTGTTTGACCCACTGTGCTTTCAGTATCACATTCCTGGTCAATCAATCATCTAGAGCCAGAGGACAGTCACATGGTACAGACAAGGCTGCTGGGGCCCCCTGAGAATGGGGTGCATGGCCAGAGAAGGAAATCAGTGGGAGGCAGTTGGGGACCCTAAGAGGGGTCAGTGATGCTTGGTCAAGTTTCTGGGAAGCCTCGGTTTTCCTCACAAACAAGGTAGGGTAATCTGCTTCTCAAAACAATGTCCCGGAACTTCCTTGGCAGTCCAGTTTATTAAGACTCTTTGCTCCCAATGCAGGGGTTGCAGGTTCAACCTCTGGTCAGGGAACTATGATCCCACATGCTGGGGATCATAAAAAAAAAAAAAAAGAAAAGAAAAAGGAAAAAATTAAAACAAAACAAAACAGGGACTTCCCTGGTGGTCCAGTGGTTAAGAATCCGCCTTCCAATGCAGGGGACGCAGGTTCGATCCCTGGTTGGGGAACTAAGATCCCACATACCGCGGGACAACTAAGCCCACACCACAACTACTGAGCCCGTGCGCTCGAAAGCCAGTGCGCCACAACTCGAGAGAAGTCCGCACGCCATAACGAAGAGTACCACCGTGAAAGACCCTGCATGCCGCAATGAAGATCCCACGTGGCACAACTAAGACCCTATGCAGCCAAAAAAAAGAAAGAAAGAAAGAAAGAAAATAAATAATAAAATAAAATAAAGTAGATATTTTTTTAAACAGAGCCTATGCATTCCTAATTGTAATGAATATCGCCCGTATCCTGCTCCACGTTGCCCTTACCGATTATAGACACTCCCACCACAGGGAATGGTGTCCCTAAGTCAGTGTTTTATCAAACTTTGTTTTTTTTTTTTAAATAATTCATTTGATGAAAACTGTTCTCTTATGTAGTTTGTTTTTTTTTTTAAATACATTTATTTATTTATTTTTGGCTACATTGGGTCCTCATTGCTGCGAACAGGCTTTCTCTGGTTGCAGCGAACAGGGGCTACTCTTTGTTGCGGCGCGCGGGCTTTTCATTGGGGTGGCTTCTCTTGTTGTGGAGCATGGGCTCTAGGCGCGCAGGCTTGAGTAGTTGTGGCATGTGGGCTCAGTAGTTGTGGCTCGTGAGCTCTAGAGCACAGGCTCAGTAGTTGTGGCGCACAGGCTTAGTTGCTCCACGGCATGTGGGATCTTTCCAGACCAGGGCCCTACCCTGTGTCCCCTGCATCGGTAGGCAGATTCTTAACCATTGCGCCACCAGGGAAGTCCCTCTTATGTAGTTTTTTTTGTTTTCATTTTGTTTGTTTGTTTTGCGGTACACGGGCCTCTCACTGCTGTGGCCTCTCCCGTTGTGGAGCACAGGCTCTGGATGCGCAGGCCCAGCAGCCATGGCTCATGGGCCCAGCCGCTCCGCGGCATGTGGGATCTTCCCGGACCGGGGCACAAACCCGTGTCCCCTGCATCGGCAGACAGACTTCCAACCACTGCGCCACCAGGGAAACCCCCTCTTATGTAGCTTTAATTTGCATTTCTGTTATCGTGAGTGAGTCTGAACATCTTTCAGAGAGACTCAGAAGCCAGCTGTATTGTCCTTTCCTTGGGTGGTTGGTGCACAATCTTTACGCATGTTTTTATTGGTTACTGTTCTTTTATTATTGTTATTAATTTTTATTTAGGACCTCTACAATGATGGAAATTAGCCCTAAATGAGTAGTAAATATTTTTTCCAACTTGTCACTTGACTTTTTAAAGATGGTTTTCGTATAGTTTTTATTATTATGTAGGCACATTTATGAGTCTTTTTTAGAGCTTTTTTGGTTTTGCCTTACACCGACAAAGGATTATTCAAAACTCTTTCCCTGTGGTTTCTTCTAGTATGTTTTTAACTTTTAGTTATTTGTACATTTCTATATTAGACACATTTGAAACTTATCCTGATCCAACTTCATTTTTTTCCCCAACTTCATTTATTGAATAATTCCTTTTCCCCCACTGGTTTGAAATGCTGCCTTTACTGCACACTGAATTTCTCCAAGTACTGGTGTCCATGTATGGGGTTTCTGTTCTGGCCCATGGGTCTGCTGCAAGCACTCTCTGGAGACACAGCTGGAGAGAGCCCTCTCTTGTCTCTCACCTGTGTCTCTGGCCCCTCCTTCTCTGCCTGCTTTTCTGGCTCTTCCTTCTCTCCCCTCCTCTGTTTCATGGCACCCATCCTGTGCTATCCTAGTACATTTTCCCTTCTCTCTGCCAAACAGAACTCATCTAGCTTCACAGCTTTAAGTATCAGCTGTGCATTGATGGTATATGGCGTTATTTCTCTGGCCCGGATCTCTCCTCTAAACTCCAGACCCATGTAGCCAGCTGTCTCCTCAGTCTCCACTTGGAGGCTTCATCTGAATTTCAAACTTAACATTTCTGAATTCAAGGTCCTTATCTTTCCCAGAACCTGCTTCTCCCACAACGTTTCCCACTCAAGAAACAGCAGCTCCATTTTTTCTATAACTCAAGTCAAAAATCTTCAAGTCTTGACTTCTCTCTTCTCTACATCCACTCTATCAAGACCTGTCAGCTCCAGAATCCAATGAGCTCCCACCACCTCCAGCACTGCCCATCATCCCTCACCTGAGTTATGGCAATGGCTTCCTCACCAATCTTTCTATGACAGCCCTGATTCCACCCTGCTCTCCAAGACTATTCTCCCTTCAGCAGCCAGAGTGATGCTTTTAAAATGTAGTCATATCCTGTTCTCTGCTCATAACTTTCCAGTGGCTCCCAAAGTCCCACAGAAGTCTCCGAGATCCACCTAATCTGGCCCCCAGCTACCTCTCAGAACCTGCTTGCTGAACTCCAGCCACACTGGTCCCCCTTCTGTTCCTTGACTAAACCAAGAGGACTCCTGCCTCAGGGCCTTACCACATGCTGTTTCCTCTACTTACAATGCTCTTTCTCCAGCTACACCTGAGGCTCTCTCCTTCACCTCCTCCATGTCTGTACTCAAATGCCACCTTCTTGGAAGGTCTTCCCTGACATCTTTATATAAAACAGAAATCCTACCCTGTACCCTGACTTTCTATTCTCTTACCCTGTACTTACCAACCTTGAAATATTATATACTTGTTTGTGCGTCCATTTATTGTCTATCTACTCTTGCTAACATGAAAGCCCCCGCAAGGGCAGAAACTTATTATTTTCTTTTCTGACACTCTTTTGCATCTAGAAGGGGCATATACTAAGTACTCCATAGATACTTGTTGACTAAAAGAATGAATGAATGAATCTGTTATGCTCTAGTAGCACATTTTTTTATTGTTGCTTTATAATACCTATTGTTCATTTAATCCAAGATGCCATTGATTGTAAAGTCCACCACTAATTTACGTACTGCTGTCAAACCATAACACAATGCTTTCTTACCACTTAAAACTTTAATTTATACTTATGGAAAGAGCACTTTTAGACTTACGTGGACACAGAAGTTTATCATATATCACACTTGGACATATATAAGAAAGAAAATTCGTATGAGCGAAATAAACTGACTAAAGTGGTTCTAAAAGGTCTTCACATTCATATTTTGATTCTGACCATTGATGTCCTTGTTTTTCCAACCAATATTGTCCTCTGTGCCTCCAAGAGTCCCACTTTGATGATGCAGCATTTCTTAAAAGAATACCCCACTACCGTCTCCAGGATTTTCTTCCAAGTCGCTGACAATCTTGGCCAGTGTTTTTGTGTATGGACAGGTGCTGACAGTTACCTCCTGACTGTACCTCAATGAGACACCTCAATTTCAGAGATGTTAAATTGCAAAAACAACGACAAACAGAGAGCAGAATCAATGAATTATGGTACTTATCTAGTAGGACAAATTCCCCCACTTCCTCTTCTTGTCCAACTTTTTTTCTAAGTATTCTCATTTTTTCTTGATGAGTAAAGTTAGGAAATCTTATTTATACAAATAAATGACAATATATGACAAATAAATGATAATAGCACAAATAGAACCAGATCTAATAACTTGGTTAATTATTTTATGCATTGGTTGTAAGGGCCGTTTGTATTAGAGTGGAATCAACACATACTGGGTAGTCACTCCCACCCCATGTTCTTGGCAGACACGCCAATTCATCAAGGTTCTATTTTTCACGGATCCCAGAGGAGGCCTTAAAGTCCTTTTCAACAAAGCATTCCAGGCAGCCGTTAGCAGTTGATTAGAGTCTGTACATAGATGAAGTTCCTGTCAAGCCAACAGTCACCCAGGGCATGTGGAGGTGAAAGGGCAAAAAAGTCTAAATCTGTTATCATTTCTTCAACAAGACAAGATATGCATTCTAAATACCACTACCTCTCCTTTGGGAAAAAAATTGTGTCCCTGGATGAGTTGAAGGCTATTTAAAGACTTCCGCATTGCACCTCCAGGCCAGCTGAGTTCAGAGCCCCAGATCGGACCACCCAGGAATGGAGTTTTATAAGACTGCCTTGGGCAAATCTGACAGGCCAGCAGCTACGTTTAGTTTTGAAGGGTTCTCTTTTCCCACCCTCAGGTATTGGACAGTTTCCACCTAGGATCCCTAATTCATACTCAGGAGTCAATCACTGCTAGCCCCGGGGGACCAACACCTTGGTCTAAGTTGTGTTTTTGAATCACCTGGGCATCCTGCTACAATACAGGCTCTGACTGGGTGGGCCTGGGGTTGGGCTGGGAGGTGCTGGTTAGCTCAGGCTGCCGTAACAGAACACCACAGACTGAGCGGCTCAAACAACAGAAATTTATTTCTTACGGTTCTGGGGGCTGAGGAGTCCAAGTTCAAGGTGCCAGCAGGTAGGTTTCATTCTGAGGCCCCTCCTCTGTGCTTGTATGCTGCCACCATCTCGCCGTGGTGTGCTCACATGACCCCTTCCTGTGAGCGCAGAGAGGCAGCGCTCTGGTGTCCCTTCTGATAAGGACAATAATCCTACTGAATCGGGCTCCACCCTTATGTCCTCATTTAACCTTTTTTTTTTGGCCTCACTGCGCTTGGTATGCTAGATCTTAGTTCCCCGACCAGGGTTCGAACCCACGCCCCCTGCAGTGGAAGTGCAGAGTCTTAACCACTGGACCACCAGGGAAGTCCCTGTCCTCGTTTAACCTTAACCACTTCCTTAGAGGTCCCACCTTCAAAGAAAGCCTGAGGATTAGGGCTTCAGCATATGAATTTTAGGGGGACACACTCACTGGGTCCATAGCACTAAGGATCAGAACACTCAGGGGAAACGTCCTGCTTCGTTGGCTCACCACCGAAAGCAAGTATGCCCCTGACGCCTACACAGGCCTGACCTCAACACCTGAGATCATCAGGCTGAAGGATTTATCAGTGACTAAATCCAGCAATACTGTGTTGCTGGCAGGAAAAAATCCATTGTCTAATTACGAACCTCCACATCCCAGAATTGTGGGGCGAAGCCTTTTTTCAACTCCTTTTAACAGAGCTTCTCTCTGTGGCAATTCCAGCCAATTAAGCCTACTCTGCAGGTCCCAGGCAGAGAGGGCTCTGTGTATGGGCTATATTTAGTGCCCAGGTGGCAGATGGACATCTGCCACGCTGAGCCCAGCAGCGTCAGGATGGCTCCCGGGGCTTGTGTGGCAACACAGAGGCTCCCCATGCCTGTGTTAACCCAGGCCTCCCGCCCAGCCCCGAATGGCTTCAGAAAAGCTGACTTAGGTGGCGCAGTACCTCTTTATGGGCACCATGCCCTGGACCTGCTGGCTTTTTTTTTTTTTTTTTTGGCTGCGTTGGGTCTTCGTTGCTGCGCACGGGCTTTCTCTAGTTGCAGCGAGCGGGGGCTACTCTTTGTTGCGGTGCGTGGGCTTCTCATTGCGGTGGCTTCTCTTGTTGCGGAGCACGGGCTTAGTTGCTCCACTGCATGTGGGATCTTCGAGGACCAGGACTACGAACCTGTGTCCCCTGCATTGGCAGGTGGATTCTTAGCCACTGAGCCACCAGGGAAGTCCCAGGCCTGCTGGCTTTTTAAGGGCCCCTAGAAAATATTTGAAACCTGAGTTTAAAATGCATTGGTTCCAAGACACAGAAGTTTCTAATTTGAAATCAGTAAATGTTAATTAAACACCCAGAAAACGTCAATGGTTACCTACAGTTCAACACTACTGTCATATAAATGGCTAATAAATAAGTAGCTATATTATTGTATAATGTATTTATATTTGATAATAAGAACAATAAGGATAATTTATTTTAAAAAGCTGAAAAGTATAAAAGTCCTTTCAAATTTTCTAGAGCAAAGAGATATTTAGAATGGGGTATGGGTGCCTTTTAATGTTTGCTATGATGTGGGAGGTCCCCTAAGGTCAGCGGGCCCAGGGCCTGGCCCAGGTGTGTCCTCTAATGACCAAGAGGACCCTGACATTTGGGCAAAGCTGGATTCCCAGCCTGCCTGTTGCCATGTTTCTGAGGTTGCTTAGCTTGGCCCAGTTTGATCTGGGCATCACCCAGGCCCCAACACTCTACAGCGAGTTTCTCATGGTGTCCTCCAGGAACCACCTGCAACATTTGGGGCACTTGTTAAAATTACAGTTTCCTGGGCCTCAGGACCTATTGGATCAGATTATCTGAGCAAGGGCCCCAGGAAGCTGTACTTTGAACCAGCTCCCAGGTGATTCTGATATATGGTAAACTATAAGAACCAGAGCTCGATAAGGCCTGCTTCCTGTTTGACAAAGAGCTGAGCAGAGCTGGTGAGAAGCAGGTCTCAGGATATGAGCCAGGACTCTCTGAGGTTCATGGCAGACAACTGGGGCCAGAGCCAGGGCCCAGGGAAGAGGTCTAGGACTGGAAGGGACTTCAGGTAAGACCAATAGACTGGGACTTGTGCCCCTTCTGGCTCCTGAATTCTCCCACTTGCCCCAAGCCAGCCTGCAAGGCTCAGGGCTCAGAGCTCAGGCCCTGGCAGGAACTCTTTGGGGCTGGATCAAAGGGAAAGGTGGGAGGAGGACCAACATGTACTCATTTATTCATTTATTCAGTGTACATTCATTCATCCAATATTTATTGAGCACCTGTTCTGTACCAGACACTGGACTAGGCCCTGGCCATACAGCAGTGAACAAAACTGGATATTGTTATCCGCCTTGTGGGGCACACAGATCTGGCCCAGCTGCTGGGCAGATCTAACAGGGCTACTTGGGCCTGGCAAGAGCTGCTGGGAAGTGAAAATGAGATCATGTGCCAGAGGAAGGTGTCCCATTTTATTCCAGGTAGGAAAGGGCTCCAGCCAAGGCAGCCTCTGTGGAATGTCAGCTGAGGGATATTAACCACTCAACCTGTAAGTCTTAACACCTGCCTTTCCCCTTCTTCCATCCACCTCCGGTTCCTATCCATTCTACTTTCAAAATATCTCTTGCAACTGTCCACTTCTCTTCATTCCCTCTGCCACTGTCCCACCCCAAGCCACTGTCCTTTCCCTCCAGGGTGATGGCAGGAGCCTCTGACCATTGTCATTACTCTATTCTTTTTTTTTTTAATTTTATTTTTTGATTGATTGATTTTTGGCTGCATTGGGTCTTCATTGCTGTGTGCGGGCTTTCTCTAGTCGCGGAGAGCGGGGGCTACACTTCGCTGCAGTGCATGGGCTTCTTATTGCTGTAGCTTCTCTTGTTGCGGAGCACGGGTGCACGGGCTTCATTAGTTGCAGCACGCAGGCTCAGTAGCTGTGGCTCGCGGGCTCTAGAGCGCAGGCTCAGTAGTTGTGGCGCACGGGCTTAGTTGCTCTGCAGCATGTGGGCTCTTCCCTGACCAGGGATCGAAGCTGTGTCCCCTGCATTGGCAGGCGGATTCTTAACCACTGCGCCACCAGGGAAGTCCCGTCATTACACTACTCTTAACCATTTCCAAAACATTATCCTCATAACTTCCTCCCAACGATGTGGATCCCCTGCTTGTAGGCCCTCCGGTGACTGCCCAGTGCACTTAGAATAAAATCCAGGCTACCTAACATGATTCATAGAACTCCCGATGGCTGGCCCCAGGCTTCCTCATCAGCCTTGTCACATGCCGATGTCCCCCTGGCTGTCTCTGCTTCCCACCAAAGTCTTTCGGCTCCGAGGACACTCATACACCTGGAATGCCTTTCCCTGCTTCCTTTCCTGTGGCCTGAGTGATTGCTATTCATCCTTTAGGCTTCTACTTAAACATCACTTCCACAGAGAAGCCTTCCTTGACTACTCCCCACCCTCAGTGTAAATGTGGTCCCCCTGTCCATTTTACCTTTACTTTGTATTCATACCATGTTCATAGTAATTACATATTTTCTTGTGATTATTTAATGACTGAGTCATAAGCTCCTCTAGGTAGAAAGCTGATCTATTTTGCCCCTTTTGGTACACACAGTACCTAGCACATTGGTACTCAATAAATGTTTGTTGAATGAGTGAATGAATGAACAAGTACATCCTCATGCTGTGCTTGTTCCAAAGTGTCCATCTTTGTGGCAAGAGTCATGGGAAATGCAAGGAGGAGGAACAAATCACAGTCCCTGCATTTTAATAGGTTTGTGAAGATATTTCATGAACAAGACATTTATATTCATTATCAGTTACTGAATAACAAATTACCCTAAAACTTAGCAACTTAAAACAATAAACATTTATAATCTCACACTGTTTCAGTACGTCAGGTATTTGGAAGCAGTTCACTTGGGTGGTTCTGGCTCTGGGTCTCTCATGAGGTTTCAGTCAACGTGTCGGCCAAGGCCACAGTCATCTGAAGGCTTGACTGGGACAGGAAGATCCACTTCCAAGGTGGCTCACTCACATGCCTGCCATTAGTACTGGTTGTCGCCTAGTAACCTCAGCTCATCACCACATGAACCTTTTCACAGGGCTGCTTAAGCATCCTCCTGACCTTGACGGGGCGGTTGAATTCCTCCAGAGTAGGTGATCTAAGAGAGCACAAGCCAGAACACTGTCATTTCTGCCACATCCTATTGGCTACACAGGTCAGCTCTACTCAAGGAAGGAGAAGACTGCACAGGAGTTGAGGATCACTGGGGGCCATTGGAGAGGCCAGCTACCAAGTGCTGAAGTGTGGGCCCCTGCATATAAGTGTGAATTCAGAGAAGGGAACAATCTCTGTGATAATTAGATTTGGTTTGATGAAAGAGGTTGATTCACTCTGTATCCTGAAGAATGACTAGCCACTGGAGAGCCCTCCATGAGTGGAGGGAAGGCAGGCCAGGTGGGAGCACAGCACGAGCAAAGGCACTGAGGCAGGGAATGGGCATCATTGTTAGAGAGTGCTCTGGCTGGAGCAGAGTGTGTGTGTAGTGAAGTAGAGGTAATAAGACAAAGTAGCTGGGTGACATTGAGTTAAAGAGCCTTTGGATGGTTGTAAATAGGGAACACTGTGGAGTGCTGTGATGACTGACTATGCTGACCCAGAGCTTTAGGAAGCATTGCTGAAGGTCAGCATGTAGGACAGCTTGGTCTGGGGAGAGACTAAAGCAGACACAGCCTTGGCCCGGTGAGAACCTGAATTAAGTTATTGGCATTAGGAAAAAAAAAGGAGGCAGAATTTTAAGTATTATTACAAAGAAAGAATCAACGCTACCCAGAAAGCCCAGGAAATGGAGGATGAGGTAAGGAGATGGGTCTGGACCTCAATTTCTCCTTGTACACAGTGGGGCTGGGGGTGTGTGTTAGCACTTGCTCCACCCATCTGCCAGGGCTGAGATGAGCATCATGTGATATGATGGATATGAAACTACTTTGATAGGAGAGAGGTTGTAGACACTGAAGGGATTACGATTGTAGGAAAAATTTGCATGGTGAGCAGTGTTTATTTTAGGTCAGAGGGAGGTAAGGTTGGGAAAAGAATAGGGACTATTTGGGGTCATGTCTGTCCAGCAAGCCATCCCTCTATCCTTTCCAGCCTGATGGATCTAAAACCCAACACATCTCTCTTCTCCTCTCTTTGTGCCCCACTGTTCTCCCAGTTACCCATCTGTAGTCTGAGCACTTGACTCCATGGGTCCTGGGGAACCTGCAATCTTCCCCTTTTCCTCTGCCGCACTACAAGCACACAGTAGTGAGGCGCCTGTGCCAGGGGAGTAGCCACTGCTAGTGGCTGAGCAACGTGAGAGACTGGGTCTTCTGGAGCTGGAAGCTATACCCAAAGCGGTCAGATCAGAGGAGACGCTGACCCAGCCAGCGGACTCTGACCTGCAGTGTCCTAACCTCTGTGTCTAATCTCTCCTGGTCCACTTAGTTCCTTGCCCCCAAAGCAATTTGTGGAGAAAACAAAGCTGTTTCCTCTTTGCTGTGCTTATTGTACACACAGCCCTGTAGTTACTGATCCTTGTTGTATTAGTAATAATGAGTTTCTAGATTTGTATTGCCATTTCCAAATACTTTCACAAACATCATCACTAAGGGGCATATAACGAAAGATAGAGCTATTGTGTATTAAGTATCCAGCCTCACAAATTACCACCTGGTTATTTTCATTCCGTAGGCCTCAGTCTCCTCATCTGTTAAATGGGATAGCAATAGAACCTATCTCCTCCAGTGACTGGGAGGATTGAATGAGGCTCAGCGCGGTGGCTGGCAGGTCGTGGTGATAGGGCAGAAACCTCACAGGGTGCCTGCAGGCTGGTTGGAGAGACATGTGGGGGAAAAAAGTCTGCTTTTTTTGGGCTGCCTGGGCTTTTGTTAATAAATTTCCAGCGGGACGTTTCCGCCACTTGCCTTTTTTTAGAGACATGAAGAGAGGAGAATTGAAAACATTTCCTATGTTGAAATGAAAGGCACTATTTAATCTTGTCACCATCTGCCTGCGCTCCAGGCTGGGAGCCCACAGGCCCGGCTCCCTGTTTCCTAGCGACAGGCAGGCACACCTTCCCCATTAGAGAAAAACGCCCACTGCAAGGAATGCTTCTGCCCCAGGGAACTGGGAAAGAGGTGCCCCAGACCAGAAGGGGGCCCAGCCTTCCCTGGACGTTTGTCTTCAAACAGGCCACCCTGTTCTTCTTTCCCAGGGTCACACAGCAGCAGGGCCAGCCCTTAATTTGCAAAGTCCTTGAGGGACCCTTGGTGCCCTGAGCCCCCTCGTCGTCCTCAGCAAAGCTCTAAGGCTGTCTTCATTTCCAAGGGCTGCCGTAACAAAATACCACAAATTGGGTGGCTTACAACAACAGACATTTACTTCCTCACCGTTCTGGAGGTCAGAAGTCCAAAATGAAGGTGTGGTTAGGGTTGGTCCCTTCCAGAGGCTTCCATGCCTGCCTCTAGGTTCCAGTGGCTCCCGCAAGCCATGACATTTCTTGGCTTGTAGATTCATCACTCTCCTCACGTGGCTTTCCCCCTCTGTCTCTCTGTGTCCTCTCTCTGTCTCTTATAAGGACACTTATCATTGGGTTTAGGGCCCATCCTAATCCAGGATGACCACATCTTTCTATTTTTTCCTTAATTACATCTGCAGAGACCCTCTTTTGAAATACGATCACCTCAGAAGATCTGAGGCTCCAGGTGGGCATATCTTTTGGGGAGAACCACTATTCAACCCACTGCAGAAACTGTCAAGTCACCTGGGCTCCTCCTGTCCAGGTGAAAAAGTTTGATAAACTACTGTTAGAACAGTGTGTCGGATGCCCCTTGATCCCACAGCGAAGGGGTGTATATTTTGAAAATGGAGCTTGGGACAAGGCAACACCTAAACCAAAGAGGATGTAGCCCTCTTGGTGACATAACAGGTGTAGTGATTCCCCCAGGGAAACGCTTTCCGAGAAGGTGTCTTCCTGGTGACCCTGCTCAGCACAGGACAGCAGCCATGCCTGTTCAGCTGTGCACACGGGAGAGGCACACCTGCCCTGTCCTCCAGTTCCCCAAATATCCCCCTCTGATGTTGAAACTGATGGCTGAAAACTGTCCCTCTGAAATCCATCCTTTTAGTTCTTTTCCTTTTTAAAAAAACACATGCAACAACAAAAAACTATCACGTGCACTTTTTTTTTAATAGGTAATGCGTTCTCCTAGTTTTAGCTTCCAAAGGAACAAAAGGATATTCTGTGAAGATTCTCCCTCCCACTCCTGTCTCCCAACCACCCGGTTCACCTCTCCAGAAACCACTGATATTTCAGTCTCATGTATTCTCCAGAGATGCATAAATAGAGATTTTCTTTTTCCCTTTACTGCATAAGTGGTAGCTACTACACCCACTTTTGTAACTTGCTCTTTTCACCTTGCAGTACATTCTGGGGATCTCTCCATAGCAGTCATACAGAGTCGTATTTTTTTTTAAGTGGCAGAAGTAGCCACTGTGTGGAAATACCGCAGGGCGCTACCCAGTGCCCTACTGATGGACACAGGGGCTGTTGCCTATGTTTCCTGCTGCTACAAACAGCTGCCGTGAATAACTTTGCATGTGCTGCGTGTCCTACACGGGTGAGAATAAATCTCTAGGGTAAAGCGCTAGGAGTTGCCAGGCTCCCCCTCCCTCTATCACAAACCTTCTGGACTCGCAGGCCCTCCCGAGGGCCTGGCTGGTTTATTTTAAGACGGCAAGTGCTCTGCAGGTGGAAATGTGCCATGAGCTGAAGCTTCGCCTCCAGGTGCACAGTCTGTGTCGAGGTCCATGGACGCAGGGTGGACTGGAGACGGCAGGCCTGGTCCCGGCTCCAGTGCTGCTCTGTGTGACTTTGGCAAATCATTCACCCTCTCTGGGACAGTGGGTACCTTAATCCCTGTCGCTCCTTCTTTCCCAGTTTTGAGGATGAGATGGGCACATGTGTTCCAGGGCTCACAGCGAGCTGCTCCAACAGCAATCACATCCTATTTATTACTGATAACAGTGGCTGTGAAATAGAGCTAACCCCATTTCACCCCTCCTGCTCGTATATTTCTTTCCAATCTTATGTCCTTGGCTCTCTGGAAAGAAGGATAAAGTTCAGGGAACGTCTTCCATTTTTGAATTACCTGGCCTGCCGGGGCAGTGTGGACCACAGACAGGCGGATCTGGGGGGTGTGGCCCCGCAGACCCCAAGGGCAGAGGAGTGTCGTGTGGGAGTTGCTATGGCCAGGTGAGGGGTGGGTGTCCGGGAGGCCTTTCTGCCTGGAGGCCTTGAATACTGACAGCTAACATCTTCCTGGTACTTTACACTTTACAAAGTGCTTTCTCATATGCTTTCTCAGTTAATGTGTGATTCAGCCAAATTCTCAGTAACAGCGGATTTAAGCAGAAAAAGAATCTAGTGAATATTTTGGGTGGGAGCTCACAGAATTGCCTTCAATTTGGAGTATGCAGCTCAGAAGTCAGGTGGGAACCAGGAAAGAGGAGGTGAGGCCCCCATGGCCTCAGACACTAGATGTCACCCAGGCTGGACACAGGCCACCAGCGGCTGAGGTGACCTGTTAGCACACATTGTCACCCCTGTTGCCCAGCTCAGACAGTGGCGTGGGCCCACTGGGAGTGACCTCTGTGCTGCCCTTTCAAGTCACTGCAGGATGAGCGCCCCTTCTGCCCTGGATGCCTGTTGAGTGAACCCCGGGGCAGAGCCTACACCCCGACTACCCTGGAGGTGGAAGTGGGTGGCGTTTGCAACTTCTCCAGTGGAAAGCCAGACGGTCCCATAAAGAGTTACAGAGGGGGATCCTCAGTCCTAAGAGGGGTGGGTCAGATGTAGGGCAGCAGAAGGGCAAGTGTTTATGACTATTTGCACAAAAATCTTGGGGTTTGGGTTACTCTATGCATATCTTATTTATAGAGGGATGCTGGGGGCAGGGTCTTTACCTGAATCGGGGCTACTGGGATCTTTATATCAAAATCTCTGCAGATCTGTCCTGACATCGTAGCTTACTGCTCACAATCAACATCCCGTTAGGGATGCGATCCAGAGAGCCCTTCTAGAACCTTCCTCCCCTAGAGAATTCAGAGGGATCATGGCCCAACCATCACCTTGAGTTTGGACTTCCAGCTTTCAGAACTGTGAGGTATATTTCTGTTGTTTTAAGCTGTGTTTGTAGTGATTTGTTGACAGCCTTAGGAATCTAGATGACGGTTATTTGGTCACCCTAAAAGGTTTCCTGGCCACCGCCTATCTGGGCTCATAGCGTCCCCCCATCCCCCCGCCACTTATGATACCTCTGCCCTCAAGGGCCTGGATCATGCAGCCCTCTCAGGGGCCCCCTCCTGGTTGGGAGGCCCAGACTTCCCCTCTCCCAGCAGAATCTCCTCACTAAGCTGCCACCTCAGGTAGGGGGGCCAGCAGCTGGTCCAGGCGAGACCACCTGGGTCCCTTCCTTTCCCTCTGGGCCCCTGGGTCCCTAGCACCCATGCTAAGAGCGATGTCTGTGGCTGGCACTGCTGGTGGAGAGCATAGATCTTGGAAAAAAGGGCCCTTTGTGACTCCTGGGGCACTGCTGTGGCTTCTACGAGCTATGGAAAAAATCGAAGAACCTGCAAGCCTAGCCTAGAAATGGCCTTCACAGGCTATGGGGCAGGGATCTCCTCCATCCGCTGGCTACTGGAGTTCTGCAGGCTGCGGTGCCCCAGGGGGTCTGCCTGGATGTGGTGCTTGGGGGTTGGTTAGGGAAGGAGGCTCTGAATGAATCCCGGGCTCCAGGAGCCAGGACACCTGTGTGACACTAGCGCATCGCCGAACTTTTCTATGCCTCAGTTGAGCCCTGCAAAATGAGAGCTTTGCCTTTGGTCACCCCTAAGTTCTCTTCTGGCACCAAAGGTCTGTAAGTCCAAACCAGGTGCTGGGCTTTGGGGGTGGGGATGGTGTTTGTAGGGGAACAAAATTTGTCACCCCAAAATGTTTCTCTTTGGCATGAGGATCGATTTAGGCTGATTACTTCAAGGCCCAAAAGACCCAGGAAGAACCTTCGACCTTCCCCCTAACTGCCTAAAGAATGCACCTGTTGCAGGAAGGGAGCTGTCCCCATGGATGACTAGGGTATGAACGAGGTGTGTAGACAGGGAGGAACCCAGCAAATCTGTCTGTTAGAATTCCTCTCTGTGTCCTGTTGTCTCTGCAGGGCCCAGCAAACATTTGTTTACCAAACACTTGCTTTTCCTCTTTATGTCAGTTGCCTTCCTCCCCTTTGAGGTTTCAAATCACTACCCCCAACATCCTCTTTGTCTTTAGCTGATGATGGTATTTGAGGTGAGGTTTTCAGCAAGTTACTTAGTTTTCCTGGGTCTCTCCCATGTATGCGTGTTATTAAACTTTTGTTTGATTTTTCTCCTGTTAATCTGTCTCGTATCAAGTTAATTCTTAGACTAGCCAGAACTTCTAAGGGTAGAGGAAACTGTCTTCCTCCCCAACAGTTTCAAAGGTAAATGAAAATCAGACCTGCCTGGAAGTACGTGCAGTCTAGTGAGGAAAGACAGACAGACAGACACTCGGCAGCAAAAGACGTCCTCACAAGATGACAGGGAGAATAGGGACCCTCTCCAGCATCGGCTGTGCAGCCTAGACCCCAGCCTAGATCAGCAGCCTAGACCCCAGACAAATCACTAGGGACCCTGGAGTAGAGCCCGGGGGGGGGTCCCAGCGTGCAGCCAGGGTGGAGTACCTCTCCTGGGGAGCAGGGCACTGGGGGACAGGAGACAGACCTCCCAGAGGGTGGGGAAATGGTACCTAAGGGAAGACAGACTTAGCTCCACCTCCTACCTAGGTGTCTGGGCTTTTATGGTATAAATTGGAATAAAGAAGAAGTGGACACTTGAAGAGTGGCTGGATGTGGTTTATATTGGAAAGGGCAGGAAGTAAGCTGGTTGAGAGCGTGAAGGAGCAGGGCTGAGCCACGGTGGACGGTGTCATCAAGCCGTCCTCTCTGGTATTATTATAATCTGCCTTTGGTATCTTATCAGATGACTGTAGTAAAGATTTATACTGTCTTTCAGTTACATTGGATGCCAGACTGAGGATTCTTTCAGTGCTGAGACTGATGTCAAGGTGAGCAGAAGCCAGCTGATCCCGGAGGTTGCAGGTGGGTGGAGCCTGCGTACACGGCAATGTGGGGGGGGGGGCAGGTGGGGAACTGTGGAGTAAAGGCAAAGCGGTGGGCAAGCACTTTGTGTTCAGGGCTGAGAAAGAGCAATGTGGCCCAAGGTGCCAGTTTGTGGTGGTGAGGAGGGGGAGGGGAGGGTGGAGGTTACCTTCTGGAGCTGTTTCAGTGCCAGGCTAAGGGGTGTCTACTTGGCTTTTAAGCATGAGGCGACACTGCACGTGGAGGCACATGATGTCATCAGTGTGGCAGAAGGTTCTTCAGGTCTGTGTGCCTCCTTCCCTCTCTCCTTTCATTGCTTCTTTCCACCGAGAATGAAACCGCCCTTCTCCTCAGATGAAACTCAAGCCCAGCCACATCTCAGACTGGGACTTGAACCCAGGGGATGGGACCCAAACCCACTGTCTTTTTCATTAAAACCGCTCACCTGGTCGGAGACTGCAGAACTCATCTCAGCACTTAATAAAGCTCAGGTTCTTTTGTCTCAGCACAGAAAGTATTCAGCGAGAGGCAAAGCCACAGGCAAGACGTGACTTATTAGTACAGGATGCTTTTGAGAGATCCAAGTGGGCAGGCAAGGGAGTGCCACCCTGAGAAGGAACGTGGGGAGGGGGAGAAGACCACCTTCTTCCTCGTTCTTTTACTCTTCCGTCATTAACTCCTCCTACACATCGGGAGGGGGAGTTTTTGACCCTATATGGTCCTGTCATGGTACTATGGAAATGAACAAAAAGGTGGTAACATATATTAAAATACGGTAAATCATCTCAGGTTTCAGTATAATGTTATCTTTTCCTTATATTTTTGTTTTTAGTGCATGCAGAGAAGCATGTCCTAGGAATCATTAACTTACTGACCTCATTGGGCAGGATGTGGGTCTCATTCCCCATTGTTTTGTTTGGGGGCATGTCTCACGCTTCTATTGGCGGTTTTGTTGCTAAGCAAGCCCGCTCGGTTTAGCTGTTGAGCAAGCCTGCTTTCTTGAGTGATCGTTAACTTCCAGGGGACTCCCATACTTTTTTCTCTACTTACAATCCCTTAGTGGGATTAACTATTTAATCACCTACTTCGTCTCTTTACCCTGTCCCTGTCAAGAACACCTGTGGGAAATCAGTCTTGATGGAGGTTGTAGGAATCACAGTGAGATCCAGCCCCGCCTTCTAGGAGCCCGCCTCTGGCTGGGGAGACCAATAGACAAGAAACATCCTTTAATGTGGTCTAGTGGGTGCACAGAACAAGTTGCCTGGGAGCACAGAGGAGGGATCCCCAAACTCAGCCTGGCTTCTCAGAGCTGGGGTCACTTGAACTGAGTCTTAAAGAATGAGTCATTATTCCAGGCAAAGAAAGGAACAGAAAACACATCTGATGTGGGGAATGGTCATTGTTTGGGGTTGGAACTCTGGAGTATGTGTGTGTATGTGGGGAAGAGGAGGGGGGAGGTGAGCCTAGAAATACAGAGCATGACCAGATGGTAAAGGGCCTTGAATGCCCCACAAAGGACTCTACCCTTACCTTAGAGCCCTGGTAAAGGTCCAACACAGACAGACCTTTTCCCTTTTGCCCCTCACCAACTTCCAAGCTCTTTAACTCAGAATAATCAGCTAAGATTAAAACTGTTTGTCCCCCTGAAACTAGCTAGACACAGATGAGCATTACCTGTTCAGCTAATCGATACTTCTACTGATTACAAACACAAATCTAACTGTAAATCACCCCACCTTTAACTCATAGTTACAACTTGTAATCACCTCACTTGTAACGCCTCCCTATCAAAGTCTAAGGCAAACCACTGAGACACTCTGATCGCATCTGGGGAGCGCTAACTTATTGCAATATCCTGGATAAGCTAATCTCCTTACAGGTCCAGTTTTTGTCTTTTACACCATGATACGCTTGCTTTTTCCAACTTCCTATCCCCTAGAAGTGTCTTCTAGGGGATAGGTGAGAAAAATATTCTTTATTCCTATTTTATGCTTGGGGGAAAAAATGACAGTCTAGGATGTTAAAAGCAACTTTCACAAGATCACTAAACAGGAGTGGACCCGAGTCTAGAGTCTGGGTTTCCTGATTCCTGCGACTTCTAAGGCTGATGTCTGCTTCCAGCTCTGAAATCAGAGCCAGCCCAAGCCAGACTGGTGGCTTCTGCTCTTGAGATCAGGGTCTGTCACACTGTGGCAGGGTCCTCTCCTCATTTGCCATAATCCCAGGACTGGACCATGTGTGGTGATCCTAAAGCCCTGGAGCTAAAAGGGCTCTTGAGAGGTGATGTGGTCCAGG
Source organism: Lagenorhynchus albirostris (assembly GCF_949774975.1). NCBI lineage: Eukaryota > Metazoa > Chordata > Mammalia > Artiodactyla > Delphinidae > Lagenorhynchus > Lagenorhynchus albirostris. The sequence goes on along the minus strand of NC_083107.1, from coordinate 50,551,011 downwards.
CTCCATTTTTCAGAATTGGCAACAGACTCGTGAGGTTTAGTGACTTGTCCAAGGTCACACAGCAAAACAGGTCCTCCATAGAGCAGGGGTGAGTGGTGAGAGTGGGGAAGACACTTCAGGAGGAGGTGTGACCTCTGACCTTGCAAGTTACCTCCTGGCACCTGCATCAGCAGCTGGGATACACCCTCCTTTGGGCCATGCCTCAACCCATTCCTCCCAACCAGTTCTCAGGGTTTGGAGGGAAGCTTTCCCTCCAGTTTGATAGTTCAGCCCATTCAAATAAGCTGCCTAGCATCTCCCAGCCCCACAACTGCAAAGTGGAGTCTGTACACACACTGACCCCTAAACTAGTTGTTGAGATTTTGAAGGGCCAGAAATGGGTTGTTTCTAGGAAGGGGATCTGTGGTCAGCTGATAAATGGCCCCCAAAGATATCCAAAGATGTCCTCATTCCTGAAATCTGTGAATGTATGACGTTAAATGGCAGAGGGACTTTGCAGGTGTGATTTAAAGATTTTGAGATGGGGAGATTATCCTGGATTATCTGAGTGTGCCCTGAATACAATCACAAGTGTGCGTGTAAGAGGAAGGCAGAGGGGGATATGATGATGGAAGAGGTGGAAGAGATGTGATGACAGAACCAAGAGGTCAGAGTAATGCAAGGAAGGGGTCATGAGCCAAGGAGTACAAGTAGCTTCCAGAAGCTGGAAGATGCCAGGAAAGATTCTCCCCTTGAGCCTCCGGAAGGAACCAAACCTGCTGACACCTTCATTTTAGCCCTAAAAGGATCATCTTGGACTTTCAGCCTCCAGGACTGTAAGAGGCTAACCCACCTCCGCCACTGCCTCGCGATTGTAAACTCTGCCCCTCCCCCAAGAATGCAGAGAAAGCCTGGGCAGGGTGACCCCAGTTCACACTTGGGCTCACACCGTCCTTTCTGTGTGCTGAGACCTCTCCCCAACCAGGCTGGGACTCCTGGAGTGTGGAGTGGCGCAATATATGCTTTGCTAAATAATACTATACCCCGCATTTGTAGAGGACTCTACTTTCTCTGTGTACTTTCCCAGGTACAATCTAATTTTTTTTTTTTTTTTTTTTTGGTTGCATTAGGTCTTGACTGCCGTGCCTGGGCTTTCTCTAGTTGCGGCGAGCGGGGGCTACTCTTCGTTGCGGTGCGCGGGCTTCTCATTGCGGTGGCTTCTCTTGTTGCAGGGCACGGGCTCTAGGCACGCGGGATTCAGTAGTTGTGGCTCGCAGGCTCTAGAGTGCAGGCTCGGTAGTTGTGGCACACGGGCTTAGCTGCTCTGTGGCATGTGAGATCTTCCCGGACCAGGGCTCGAACCCGTGTCCCCTGCATTGGCAGGTGGATTCTAAACCACTGTGCCACCAGGGAAGTCTCCAGTCTAATTTGATTGACACCATTGTCCCAGAAGGTAGGCAGACATCATTGCCACCATTTAGAGACAAGGAAATTGAGATTCACAGAAGCCACGTGGCTTGCGTGGGTCACACAGCCCATAAGGGGCAGGATTCTGCACTGGAACATGAGATTTTTTCTTTCTATCCCACTGTGCTCCCTCATCGGGTTAACAGCTTTTAAAAACAGTATCACCACCCCTTCCAAAAAGAGCCCACTCTCTAATTTTCTTCCCATTTTGAAAGCGCAGGCCCCATTTGCGGACAACCTTGAGCTGGAAATAGCACAGTATCAGAATGATGTATTGGGATGATTTCCTCAGGCTTCAGGGTGGGTTCCTGGGATTCAGGATTCGCATTAACCACTAATCTTGAGCTCGTCCTTCCTGAAAAGGACTCTGGTAAGGATAATTGGTGCACATTCATCACCAAGGCCACTTTTATATAAATGCAGAGCCTGAAGGCCCAGCTCTCACTATTCTGATGAACACTGCTCCTCGCAAAGAAAGAAAAACGGCCTTTGATTAGCTTCTGCCCCAGGTCGGAGAGAGGCCAGTCCAATCAAAAACCACTTCGGCTAAGGGAGAAATGGATGTCACAGAGCAGTGGTCTCTCGATCCCAATTGACTTTTCCTTTTCAATTTCTCTTTCATTTAATAACCTCTTCTTCTGAAATGACTGATGTCACTGTCCTGCATCCAGGGGCTTTCTCAGCTCAAGTATCCAAGGCGTAGAGCGAAGAGCAACGGTCCATCTATCACAAGGCGTGCCGTACCTTCCCACAAAACCTGAATCGAGCACTTCCTGGGTACCCACGGCATGCTTCAAGCCTATCTTGATGCCCAGGGAAGCCAAGACAAGGTCCCTGCCCTCGAGGAACTCACAGGCCTGGGGAAGAAGGGGGAGCGAACACACAAGAAGAAATACAAGAAAAACAAATGTCTGGGCCTCCAGTGCGCTCCATGTGTCAGGCCCCAGGGAAATAGCAGTAAATGGACAGATAAAAATTCCTGCATCCTGGACGGAAGAGAGACATAAGTAAACTATAGAGTCAGTTAGAAGGCAGTGAGCGTCATTGTGAGGGGGCTAGGGGGCAGATCAAGCAGTGGGCAGGGTAAGGAAGGGTTGTAATTTTAAAGGGGATGCTTGAGTCAAGGTCAAAGGGAGGTGAGGGAGCAAGCCCTGAAGATACCTGGGGAAGATGTTCTGGGAAAAGGGAACGGAGGAATGGAAGGATCTGAGCCAAGGGCAGGTGTGGAATTTCTGAGAAACAGCAAGTTTAGAAAGTGGGCACTTTCTTGGCCAGGGGTTGTGAGACGGGAAGGGCCCTTTTTAAAAGGAGTTACTCTAGGCAGCAGTATAGGTAAGCCTCTCTGAGCCTCCATTTCAGTTCTCTGTTCGGTTCCAGTGAGGCTGGAAGTTTGCTGGGGGAGGAGCGTGGGAGGTGGTAGGTCACAGAGGTGAGGAGGAGGGGCAAATCACCTGGGGGTCTTAGCAGCCGTTTTGCTCTTCAAGGGACACCAGTGAAAGGTTAGGCGCAGGGGAGAAATGTGATCACATGTTGGTTCTAAAGGGATTACTCTGTATTAAGAATAGTCTGGACTATTCTAAGGGTAGAAGCAGGGGGAGAAGTTAGTATTGATACAATAGAGTTGATAAGTATATGCATAATATTTCTAGTTTCCAAAGTGGCTGTGCATTTTGCATTCCCACCAGCAATGTATGAGAGTTCACTTGTCAACACTTGGTGTTATCAGTCTTTAGTTTTAGCCATTTGAGTGTGTGTATAGTAGTATCTCGTGATTTTAATTATTTTTCCTGGATGACTAATGACGTTGAGCATCTTTTCATGTGTTTGCAGTAGAGAGTTGCTGGGGGTTTGGAGCAGGGCGGTGGCTGCAGAGATGACGAGAAGGGTCTGAGTCTGGATATAAGAGATCTGGAAAGAGGAGTGGGGTGATGTACTTCAGGTGGGAGAGCCAAGGGGCTCTAGAGCTGGCATCCTTCCTGAGTCCTGTAGGAGAAGGAACCACATCCAGACAAATTATATCTCTGCTAGAATTTTTGTCCCCAGTATCCCTCTTCCCCTGCTTCTGAAGTGACAGAGCCCTGATTTTGGCTGGGCACATGGCTATCCAGAATGTACTTCCCAGCCTCCCTTGCAGCTAGGAGAGGCCAGGTGACTAAGTTTTGGTCAATAAGAGGTGAACAAAGGAGTTGAGGGCAGCTTCCAGAGCCTTCTTTAAAGGATAGCTGGCACGTACTCTTCCCTTAATGTCCTCTCCCTCCGGCCTTTTGCCTTGAACATGAAAAACACTATAGGCTCTACCTTCAAGATGGTAGATTCCAGAACTAAAAGGACCCTGAGCCCCGAGCACCATGGAGTGCTCTGTCAGCTCTAGACCACCACCTACTGACTTCTTGAATGTGAGAGAGGGGAAAATACATTTCTAGTTGGTTTCAACCATCTTTATTTTATCGTTGGTGATGCTCTCAGAGAACCTAATCTAAACTAATATGACAGGCAACCAACAGTGCCTGTTGTCAAGAGCTTCTTGGAGGAAGGGGTACATACACTTAGCCTCCAGATGGGTAGGATTTAGAGAATCAGTGGCCAAGGTGGTGAGCACTCTAGCCTGAGGCAGGATGAGAAGCGAGCCTGGCTTGGGGGTGAGACTACAGAGGAGAATCTGCACTGTGTTAAATGGCCCCTGCAGAAAGGCTAGCCCTGTGTTTAACTTAAATGTATCACGTTGCAGTTTAAACCCCCTTCCCTTATTCACGGGGAATAAGCCTGGCTTCACTGTTGGAAAGCTGAGCCTCTGTGTACCCTTAGACGTGATTAAATGCCACCCTACCTCTCCACACAGCCAGCCAGCCAGGCTGAGCTCAGTCCTAACCATTTGGTTCTCTAAATACGTTATTTTCATCCCCAAAGTCCAGCTCCCAGACCAGACAGAGTGAGCTGGCCAGGGCAGGAAGCCCATCTCCTCCCTCAGCATCCTCCCGGGCCTGGCCTGCTGGGTTCTCGCTGGTAGAATAGCTCTGTCCTTCTCCAGGCCACCTCCCAGACTCTCCCTGTCACTCGGCACCAGAGGAGCCGGGCACCAAGCACGGGACCCTTGGCAGCTGAGCCAGGCTGAGTGTGTGGCGGAGCTGCCCGGCGGGGGCCTCCTGTCTTCTCGTTCCTGCCTCCCAGAAGCCTCCCTGATGTCAACTATCTGAGATGCAGGACCACCCACCACCAGAACGCCCAATCCCAGAGCCCAGAGAACACCTTTGTTTCTCAGACACCCAGCTCCTGAGGCCAGATGCTGAGAATTTTCTGCACCCAGACGTGCAAAACAAAAAAGTGTTCTTATTTGCGTGTGGACTCCGTCAGAGCGCTGTGCCGGCATTGCACCAGGAAGAGCGGGACAGCTCTTCTCTTGAGGTCGATCGAGGTGCCTTGGACCCTGGTCAAGGACGCCTGGGTGCTGGTTCTGTTCACTGTGGAGACAGTGGGAGGCAGACAGGGAGGAAGGAAGGAGGCGGAAACGAGAGGCACTGCCCTCCGCCCGGGATCCGTGGGTTCCTGTGATGAGTGTGGTTCCTTTCTTCCACCAAGGATGCCTCTAGAAGGCAAATTGGATTCTTTTCTAATAATCAAAGTTTGATTACTCAGAAGTCAGTCTAGCGTCCTCTCCAAGCTTCTGGTGAGCATGAGATGAGCAAGAGAGTTACACAGATGATACGAGTCCAGCTGAAAATGAAGAAACTGGGGCTTTAGGTAGCAGTACAGCCTTGTCTCAGAGACTTTGAACCTTTTGCTTGGGCTTTTTGAAATACTGTCAGTAACCCATCACACCCCCTACCCCCATTCCCTCCCTGACTCGTGCTCAGGGCCCAGCTTGAGAACCGTCGCCAAGTCCAAGAAATGCCTCTGGGACAGCAGCTCTTCGAGCAGGTGTTTCAGGGCCTCACTTGGGGGTATCCTAGGGTCCCCCAACCATCTGCAGTGCCTCAGGGTGAGTCCTGATCTGGGGCTTCCCATTCCTAGAAATTCCAGCAAAGTTCTTCGTATGCCCAGAGATGCTGATTGTGGGAAAAGTATGTGTATGTGCAGTGGAGGGTGGGGGGAGGAGCTTGGGTTTCTTGAGGAAGCTCATTTTATGATCTGAGACGATGTGGAGAATCCTAGCACTGATTTGCAACACTCCTCACGATGCTCTTCACACCTTCAGTTTACCCAAAGGGCAGGGTTTTTTTTTTTTTTTTTTTTTTGCGGTACGCGGGCCTCTCACTGTTGTGGCCTCTCCCGCTGCGGAGCACAGGCTCCGGACGCGCAGGCTCAGCGGCCATGGCTCACGGGCCCAGCCGCTCCGCGGCATGTGGGATCCTCCCGGACCGGGGCATGATCCCATGTCCCCTGCATCAGCAGGTGGACTCTCAACCACTGCGCCACCAGGGAAGCCCCTAAAGGGCTGTTTTTATAGGAGGAGGAGCAAGACAGGCATCTCAAGATTTTCTCCTCCAGTGAGAGGGGCTAAGGATGCTTGGGTTTCAAGTCCCTGCCTCTCCCTTACTTACTGTGTGACCTTGGGCACATTACTCAACCTCTCAGAGCCTCATTTCCTTACCTGAAAAACAGTGTTGTTGTGAAAATCAAACGAAAAATTCACATCATGCATTTAATGTCTCTGACATATAGTAAATGCTCAAGCCACGGTGGCTGTTGCTGCCTTGTTCATTACACATAATATTCTTTGCCTTTATTGCATCCTCCCACCCGCATCTCCTCCTGAGAGGTTGACTTGTGACTCCTGGGCCTGGCCAGGAACTTCCTCAACGTGGAGACAGCACCTTCCCCACTGGAGCGGGGGCTCCTGGAGGGCCAAGGGGATGTCCTCTCCTTCCTCTGGGCCACCCATCCCCCTTCCTCCCACTCCAGGCCCAGTGCCAGTCTCAGCTTGATGATGAAAGGTCCAGGAGATGCCACCATTAGAGAAGAAAGAAAATTTGTCTCTTTACCCTTCTGAGTTCTTGGCTAAGACCCTTGTAATAAAAGACAGATTAACCAGAGAGAAACAAACAGAAGTTTATGAACATGTATGCCTCGTGTGTACATGGACGGTACCCAGGCCCCCCAAGATGGCTTGGTATTCAGGATTAAATACCACCTTACTAGGGAAAGGGGAGAGGGGATGTAGGCCTCTTAGAGGAGAGTAAATTTTTAGGGAAGATGAACGGGCCCCCGGAAGAGTAAATGGGAGGTATGATAATCTGCGACAAAGTTTGTCTGGGTGTGTTGTTAACGTCTAGTTTCCTCTCCTGGGATGGTTGATGAAATTCCCTGGACGGGGATTTATGACAATTGAGTTCTTTCTGGAGGATCTGTCTTTAGGTAGATAAGGGGAGTTCAGAGAAAACCTCTCCCTGCCTTTGCTGGTTTTCAAGTGCCTACAGCTCAAAATAACCAATATACCAAAACAGCATATTTAAGGTAGCACATTCTGCTGCCCTTCACCACAGTGTCATAAGGATTATTTTGAGCTGAAGACATTTGAGAATTAACTGCTTCTGGAAGAAGCTTTTTTCTGAACTTCCTTTATCTCCCTAAAAGTATAGTCTCCCCAAAGAATCTCACCATCCTAAATTCCCTCCCCAGGAGTTTCCCAATAGGGGAGACCGACTTATGACTCAAGAAGTCAGCACAGGTCAGCACCTAGATAAGAAGTCACGTAAATAGACGTTGTCATAAAACTATCATATCTCCCATCTATTCTCCTGAGGGCCCATTTACTTTTCGTAGAAGTTCATTTGTTCTCCCAGAAGTGCCCCTATGCCCCTCCCCATCCCCTATTAAGATGGTATGTTAAGCTCCAGATTCTACCTACCTCTTGAGTCACACTTTTCTATGAACTCCCTTAGACCGGTGAGTAAAAATCTGTTTCCTTTTGCTAATCTATCTTTTGTCCATTTAACTTACAGGACCCCAATACTGAACTTAAGAGGGTAGAGGAAGATTTTTTTCCTCTCTAACCATGAGGACTCACTGACCTACTGCCCAGTATCTTATCTAAAGGGCATTGTAGCTGTGAGGTTTTCCTCTAGGAATCTTAAGACAGTTGGCGAGTTCAGGAAGGCCAATGCAGTTCCAACTGAGAGAAGTCCCCCAGGGACAGGGCAATGGGTGGCAAGACCTTAGTGAGGGCATCACTTTCCCATTTGGTGCTTGATTTCCTAGACTCAGAAATTCATTGCTTGTTCACACAGAAGTGATCAGTTTCCACAGAAGTTTCACAGTAGCCAAGCCCACAAAGATCAATGGATAAGAGGAGCACAGGGAAAACCCAGTGGTCCCCAGAGGTTCCTTGGTTAGTGTTGGACCATGTTTGATGATCCTAATGGCTGGGATCAGCTGATAGCCCAATAAAAGGCCATGACATTACACAGCCCCAGGGGACGCCATTCCCATAGAGTACGCAAAGGGAGCCCTCCTCCTCCCAAGTTGTGCAATGCCTCCATTCCTGGACCAGTCTAGGAGATGTGTCTGTTACAATTGTGAATTTCTGGGCACCAATTCAGATCTAAGAATTGACCATCTCTGGCATTGGGCCCAGGTTATCTACAGGTTTAATTAAGTCCCCAGGTGATTCTTGTAAGGCTCAGGGAAGTCTAAGGACCTCAGCTGCAGGGACACACTTGCAGGAAACATGCAGCCAGTGATTGCTTTTGCAGTTCACTCTTTACACACAGCCCTTCCGACCTGTGGATTCCTTCTTTTGATACGTTAATTCTTTCAATTAGGGCATTTGGGGGAAACAAGAAGCTATTTGATCTCTATAATACTTTGTATAACTGTTCTGATAAATATTTTATAGTTTAGCTTCAGAGCTCAATTTGATTTAGCTATATCTGGTGAAGACATTCAATTTTTTTTTTATCCTTTTAGCTAGAAAGGCTGCCATCGTAAAGTTGCCCTGTGCTCCTCTGTCGGTCACCTCCTGCAGACCCCCACTGCGCCCTGTGCTCAAGCAGACGTAGTGTGGTTGGTGCCCTTTGTTCTGGGTGAAAGGTGTATGCCGGTGTGTTTTGGTTTTTGTCTTTCTTGTTTTGCAAGACAAGAGTGTGTGCCGCCCTGTGCTTAGAGCTCTAAATCTGACTGCTGGTGAGGATGGAGCGAGAGCATATTTGCATAGAGAGTCTGGGGAGGGTAGCTGTATGTCTGGGTTTGGGTTGGACCATTCCGTGTGTGCCCAGTATGCTGATGATACATAACAGCGCCCCCTTCCGACTCATTTGCCAGTTTGGACAACAAATTATAAGGACACCATTGCAGGAGCCTCTTGGGAAGCAAAGGATCAATATTCTGACCCTTTTCTTTTTGAGGATAAGTTTTCCTTAAAAAGTTCTGTGGCCTGGGGTACCCTGACTGAGATCATAAGATGATACGGGAGGTGGGCGGGGGGCTTCCCTGGTGGCGCAGTGGTTAAGAATCCACCTGCCAATGCAGGGGACACAGATTCGAGCCCTAGTCTGGGAAGATCCCACATGTCGTGGAGTAACTAAGCCCGTGCGCCACAACTACGGAGGCTGTGTCCTAGAGCCTGAGAGCCACAACTACTGAGCCCATGTGCCACAACTGCTGAAGCCCGCGCACCTGGAGCCTGTGCTCCACAACAAGAGAAGCCACTGAAATGAGAAGCCTGCACACCTCAACAAAGAGTAGCCCCCGCTCGCCACAACTAAAGAAAGCCTGGGCACAGCAACGAAGACCCAACGCAGCCAAAAATAGATAGATAGATAGATAGATAGATAGATAGATAGATAAATAAATATTTTAAAAAAGGAAGATGACACGGGGGACCCCAGGGAACTCCTTGGAAGGGAACGAGAAGGCTGCATGCAGGTCCAACGCCGGCGTGGAGCGGACCAGTTCTGGGTATTACGTGGCCCTGGGGCTGCAAACCTCTCCCAGTACCCCAGCCCCACTGGCTCTGTGTGCCTGTGTGTCCACCCTACGTGCTTCCACTCATTCATTCATTCGTTCAGGCATGTTTACTGCACCTGTCCTGTGCCAGGCTCTGATCCCGCTGAGGGACACAGCAATGAAAAATAAATACCTTACCTTATTGGAGATTGTTTTCTAGTGAGAGTCGTAGGACGTTTTTTAAAGGAGCAAGTAAAATACTGTGTCATACGGTATTAAGTGTGATCGAGGAAAACGAGTCAGAGTAAAGGGGGGCGGGCAGTTATTTTACATTAAGTGGTCAGGGGAGGCCTAAGGGAAGGGAAGCTGCTGGGAGAGTTCCAGGCAGAAGGCGCAGCAGTGCAGGGGCAGGACAGGCTTCTCCGGTCACAGTGTAGCTGGAGACGGGGGATGCGGGGCGGGGCGGGGCGGGCCTTGTAAGCAGTCGGAGAGGAAGGCAGGAAGGTAATGAAATGCTCCTTTTTATACTGTCAGGGAGGAAAAATATGTTTTTCCTCTATCCTTTGAAGTTTTTGGCTGGAGCCCCTGTAATAAAAGACAGATTGAGAAAAGCATACACATTTATCTAATGTAAGTTCTGCATGACTCAGGAGCCCTTCTTAAGGAAATGAGAAACTGAAGAAGCAGTTAAGCCTGAGTGTTTTAATGCTGGGTTTGGTGAAGAGTACAAAGTCGTGAGAAAACATCATGGGACTGATGGGGTTTAGGACACACTCCCCCGAAATGCAGCACCTTGGCATATTACGTATCTTAACCTCAAGGAGTTTGAGAAATAGCAGAAGCAAGAAGGTCACTCTGACACCCACCCCTTCGCCCTTCTTCCCTGAGAACAGCAAAAGGTACATGTGAAAGGTACCCTCCCCGTACCAGCAGGAAGGGAGGCATCCTTATCACCAGCGTCAGGGAATTTAGGGCTTAGAAGGCGATATAAATGAACCTTGTTTCTTCTTCACCATTAACTGCCTCCAATCCAAGCCCTTTGGTCAATTCTTTACAAATGTATTGTTTCCTGTCTAAAAGGTATAAACGCTGTCTGCTCTGGTCACTTCTTTGAGTCTCATATCTTTGTGGGGCCCTCCTACGTACACACCTAATTAACTTTGTTTTTCTCCTGTTAATCTGTCTTTTTATTATAAGAGGGTCTCAGCCGAGAGCTTAGAAAGGTAGCGGGAAAATTACTGCTCCTCCCTCACGGGACAAAGCAGGTATAAGCTCAGGGTCGCAACTGGGGGAAACTCAACAGGGCTTGTTCATTAGGATTCTTCTGCGTGTCAGTCTGTCTTGGAGATGAAGCTGCTCTTTCCTCTGGGTACAGGGAGGGTACCTCGCAGGAGGGTCTTATGACCTGCTTCGGGAGAGAAGAGTGGGGGAAGGTCAGAGTGAACTTCCTGCATCTGCGATTTTCTCAAATTCCTTCAGCTTAAAATCTTCAATACATATACCAACATGCTGTATTTTGGGGTAGCATGTTCTAAACCCTGTCAGTACTTAGCAGAAGTTTGAATACAGAAATAACATAATCTAACATGTTAAGATGTCAAAGTACTTCAAAAGTAGAGAAAAATAGTAAAATAAATTCCCATATGCTATTACCCAGATTCAATAGTAAACAAGATTTTCTCAGTGTCTTTGTCTCTTTCTTTTCTTTGCTGAAGTTTTTTGAAGGAAATTTCAGACCTCTCATTGTTTTACTCCTACTTACTTCAATGTGCATCTCCAAAAAAAAAAAAGCTCATTTTCTTATAAAACCACAATGCCATTATTTCACCTGTATCAAAAGTAACGGTGGGGCTTCCCTGGTGGCGCAGTGGTTGAGAGTCCGCCTGCCGATGCAGGGGACACAGGTTCGTGCCCCGGTCCGGGAAGATCCCACGTGCCGCGGAGCGGCTGGGCCCGTGAGCCATGGCTGCTGAGCCTGCGCGTCCAGAGCCTGTTGCTCTGCAACGGGAGAGGCCGCGGCGGTGAGAGGCCCGCGTACCGCAAAAAAACAAACAAGCAAACAAAAAACAAACACACCAAAAAAAAAAAATAGTTATCACCAAATGCCGGCAAGAATGAGGAGAAAGCAAATTACTGATACATCGCTGGTGGGAATGCAAAATGGTACCAGCACTCTGGGAAACCAGTTCGGCAGTTTCTTATAAAATTAAATATGCAATTACCATACATTGCAGTGTTTGTACTTTATTTCAGAGAAACGAAAACTGACATTCACACTAAAACCTGTACAAACTTTAAAAAATTTATTTCTTTAGTTATTTTATTTTATTTTTGGCTGCGTTGGCTCTTTGTTGCTGCGCGCGGGCATTCTCTAGTTGCGGCGAGCAGGGGCTGCTCTTCGTTGCAGTGTGCAAGCTTCTCATTGCGGTGGCTTCTCTTGTTGTGGAGCACGGGCTCTAGGCGTGTGGCCTCAGTAGTTGTGGCTCGTGCGCTCTAGAGCGCAGGCTCAGTAGTTGTGGCGCAGGGGCTTAGTTGCTCCGTGACATGTAGGATCTTCCTGGACCAGGGATCGAACCCGTGTCCCCTGCATTGGCAGGCGGATTCTTAACCACTGCGCCACCAGGGAAACCCCGGTACAAACTTTTATAGCAGCTTTATTTGAAGTAGCGAAAAGCTATAAGCAACTCAGATAACCTTTAAAATGTGAATGTTTAGGGCTTCCCTGGTGGCGCAGTGGTTGAGAGTCCGCCTGCCGATGCGGGGGACGCGGGTTTGTGCCCCGGTTCGGGAGGATCCCACATGCCGCGGAGCGGCTGGGCCCGTGAGCCATGGCCGCTGAGCCTGCGCGTCCAGAGCCTGTGCTCTGCAACGGGAGAGGCCACAACAGTGAGAGGCCTGCGTACCACAAAAAAAAAAAAAAAAAGTGAATGTTTGAACAAACTGATACATCCACAACCATGGACTAATACTTTGTGATAAAAAGGAACAGACTGGGGCTTCCCTGGTGGCGCAGTGGTTGAGAGTCCGCCTGCCGATGCGGGGGACGCGGGTTCGTGCCCCGGTTCGGGAGGATCCCACATGCCGTGGAGCGACTGGGCCCATGAGCCATGGCCGCTGGCCTGCACGGCCGGAGCCTGTGCTCCGCAGCAGTGGGAGGCCTGTGTACCGCAAAAAAAAAAAAAAGGAACAGACTGTTAATACACATAACAGCTTAGACGAATCTCCAGGGAATGATGCTGGTTGAAAAAAGCCAATCCCTAAGAGCTATATACTATAATTCAGATAACATTCAAAAATGACAAAATTATATAGACAGAGAAGAGATTATTGGTTGCCAGAAGACCAGGGTGTGGATGAGTGTGGGCGTGGCTATAGAAGGGCAACAAGTGAGATCCTTGTGGTGATGGATAGAACTATTCTGCCTCTTGACTGTACCAGTATCAGTATCCTGGGTGTGATATTGTATCAGAGCTTGGCAAGGTGTTACCATTGGTGGAAACTGGACAAAGTACACGTGGATATCTCATGGGATCTCTCCATGTTACTTATGACTATACATAAAACAATCTCAAGGGCTTCCCTGGTGGCGCAGTGGTTAAGAATCTGCCTGCCAATGCAGGGAACACGGGTTCGAGGCCTGGTCGGGAAGATCCCACATGCTACGGAGCAACTAACCCCTTGCGCCTAGAGCGTGCGCTCTGCAACAAGAGAAGCCACTGCAGTGAGAAGCCCGCGCACCACAACAAAGAGTAGCCTCCGCTCCCCGCAACTAGAGAAAGCCTGTGTGCAGCAACGAAGACCCAATGCAGCCAAAAATAAATAAATTTATTTAAAAAATTTTTTAATGATTTTACAAAAATTATTTTTTAAAAATTACAACCTCTTCTCTGTGTAGGGTCATCAAGACCACCTTGAAACTGTTCTGTGAAGCCACTCCACTGACTCTCTTTGTTATATAAATGTGAAACTTCTGGGCCTCTCAGGCACTCTTGATTGGCTCCTCTCACCTTTTGTATGCAGAGAAATAGGAGATAATTTGCATAAGGAGCCCCAGGGCATTCTGGTAGGGAAGGTGGTAGTACCCTAACTCCTACTGTCTGATGTGACCGTAGACCAAAGTCTACAGACTGCAAGGAACCCCAAGGTCTCCATGAGGGTCAACAGGACCCACAGAGACTGAGACTGGAAGGTCCTCTGGACCCAGCCACACCAGTGCAGTGATGCACTCCAGGAACCATGAAGAGATTCGTTAGGGAGATTCTGTAATGGAGAGAGCCTGATCCGGGAGGCCAGGTGTGGCCCCCTGCAAAGGCCAGCAGAGGTGTGGGCCTGAGTCAGTGGACAAGTTTAGTTCTCTGTTGGTATGGGCAGGCCTGCCTTCAACAGCAATCCCCAAGTAGCATTTGTAATAATTTGAGAGAGAAAAGCCTCTAGAGGAAGATAATGGACTTTCCACTGATAAGGGCCAGTGAGAGCTGGGAAGACTAATTCGAAAATCAAAGAGGTATCATTGTATTTGCACCTCGTGCTCATAGAACACATCATGTTTGTTTCAAAAGAGACTGAAATTGGACCTATGAGGGACAGTCTCCATTTACCACAGCCCGGAGTTCAGCATTTCTTGACAAATTGTGATTAATTTTAAACAATCCCAACACAGAAGCCTCTCTTTCCCTCCCTGACCTTCTTCAGGGTGTTGCCTCTGTCCATTATTCTCTCTCCAACTTGCTCAGAACTCCAGGTGGAGTCGATTCAGGAGCAGTCAAGGTTGCAAGCAGGCACGGAATGATCATTCTGGACCAGAATCTGCCATGCCCACCACCCCAAACCATCTAGTTACCTTAGGTCTGTGAGTTTGGGACAGTTAGGGAAGCTCTCATAGACACCAGACAGCTGTGTTCTAGATGAGCGAGGCATATCAGACATGTTTACTCTTTAGGAGACAGAAGCCTACTCCGAATGGTAAGTGCATGGTGGTTCCCTATAAGGAGAGAGCTGTCAATCTCACAGGCATCATGGGACTAGAAAGCATGCAGCCAGGAAATCCTCATGGGGCCCGGAACAGGGAAGATAGGAACCGTCAGGGAGGGGGAAATATCCCCCTCTGCCCCTCATGAGTTCCTGTGGCTGGACTAATAATAAAATCAACACAAGACAGATTAACAGGAGAAAAAGAAACACATTTTAATTCATGTGCACAGAGGTCTCATAGAAATAGGACCTAAGAAGTGGCCGAAGCAGGCAGCTTTTATACTTTTTAGACGAAAAAGACAATAACTTTGTAAGGAGTTGACAGGACAAAGAAACATAGGTTTTGGTGCTTAATTGGTGAAGAATCTAAACAGTTGGGGCTTGGGGTAGTAAATTAAAGTTACAAGGTTTGTTTATCCACGTTGTTGGAAGACAGAGGAAATGAAAGGTGCCCACCGAAATAAGAAGGCATCTTGAGACCGAAAAAACGAGGCAGGCAGCACCACATCCTCAGTGGATCAATTTATTATAGGGTAACTTAGAGGGTGGGGTCGGGTGGATGACAGTACAGACGCATTCGCAGCTGCACTCTGCACTGCCGAGGGGCCATGGGGACAATTTTATGGTTAAGTTAGGGTATGGGGGTACAGGCTTGGAAACAGGATGTGCATTCCTAAGTCAAGATTTATGAATGGGTAACCAACCTCATGAGTACCGGCAATACATCAGCAAAGGTCTTCATTATTGTTTGGGGACAAAAAGAGCATAGAGGCCACATGGTCCTAATCGTTAAACAGTATCTATTAACTACAAAGCCCTTGGCACAGATAAGTGATTTACTGTACAGTCCTGAGCAGAGTCAGCAGAAGGACAGGACGAGCCATCCAGGCCCCAGATAGCGTCAGTTATGCTAACAGACACACAAGGGCTTCTTGGCCCAATATGTCCTTCTACCTTCAGGTGCAGGGACTGCACCTTTCATATGAGAGAGGTATTTCCTACTTCCAGGGAGACAGAGAGGAGGGTTAGTGTTTTTTGTTTTTCCTTCTTTTTTTGGCTGTGTTGGGTCTTCATTACTGTGTATGGGCTTTCCCTAGTTGTGGCCAGCAGGGGCTACTCCTCACTGCGGTGCGCAGGCTTCTCATTGCAGTGGCTTCTTTTTGTTGCGGAGCACAGGCTCTAGGTGTGCGGGCTTCAGTAGTTGTGGCACGTGGGCTCAGTAGTTGTGGCTTGTGGGCTCTAGAGCGCAGGCTCAGTAGTTGTAGCACACGGACTTAGTTGCTCTGCGGCATGTGGGATCTTCCCGGACCAGGGCTCGAACCCGTGTTCCCTGCATTGGCAGGTGGATTCTTAACCACTGCGCCACCAGGGAAGTCCCTGTTCTTCTTGTATCGGCTGTTTCTTAAACAACTTTAATGCAGAGTAATCAATATGCCACTGAGGCATATTTTGGGGTGGCCTGCCCTGGGCCCCAACAGAACCAAAGCTTTCCCTGTCATCTCCCAGGGAGCCACGGGGACTGGAAGAGCCTGCACCATCCTCCTGCTCTCAGCTTCCCCATGGTTTCTCGGCCCCTCAGTGACCTCACATTGTACGTGACTTTGACTTAACCATAGACTGTGAAGGGGAAAATTCCAAGGAAGAGGCATGTGCTGGGTGATCACCTTGAACTCTTCCTTCTGCAGTGGGAGCCCTTTATCCACAGGCAGATTCTCTGTCTAGGGCAGGTAATCTGGATCAGGTCCTATGCCTGCTCCAGGCTGGCCATCTCTGATGTGTATTTTGAGGGCATTGGGAAACTCACAGATTTTCCACCTCCCTGCTCCAGAAATACTACTATCAGAGCCTCTTTTGTGTTAAGCTGTCTCCAGGCAAGGCCTCGGTGCTGGCGAGGAGCAGGGATAGAAGACAGGACTCAGGCCCAGCTCCCTAGGTACCTATTCCCTGAAGAACTGTAATAAAAGGCAGTTTGTGATAAGTCACAGAAGAGAATCTCACGCTACAAATGTGTTTGTGTAGGGAGGTGAGTTGACAGATGTTCAGGCTGGGGTGAGCGCCATCTGAACTGTAGTCTAAGAGCTGTGACCACTGGGCTGGGAAGGTCAGATAAGTCGAGTTCCTGGAAGAAGTTGAACTAGAGCTCACAGGTCCATGATGGGGCAGACTTGAGTATGCTTAGGAAGAAAGGGGGCCACTGAAGAGGGGAAATAATCCCAAAGGTGTTTGTTTTTGTTTTTGCGGTATGCGGGCCTCCCAATGCTGTGGCCTCTCCCGTTGCGGAGCACAGGCTCCGGACGCGCAGGCTCAGCGGCCATGGCTCATGGGTCCAGCCGCTCCGCGGCATGTGGGATTTTCCCAGACCGGGGCACAAACCCACGTCCTCTGCATTGGCAGGCGGACTCTCAACCACTGCGCCACCAGGGAAGCTCCCCAAAGGTGTTTAAGACCCAGCTTCAAAACTTCGAGTCTTCCCAGTGACTCAAAATAAGATTTAAAGAATTAAAAACAAGATACATTCAAATATAAAATGGACATGTACCAAAGATTTTATTCAACTCTTTAATTAATGAGGGAAGAAGTAAGATGGTAAAGCTGATTAAAAGAACATTGTAGGGGTCTGGGTGAGTGAGTTAGAGAGAGGAGAGGGAAATAGGTGTAAAAGGGCAAGATGAGGGATTCTTATGGAATTGTTCTGCATCTTGACCATGTCAGCATCAGTATCCTGATTTGTGACAGGGTTCTGTAGTTTTGCAAGAAGAAGAGAGAAAATTTTTCCTCTCTCCCTCTTAGGTTCAATCCTTGGGGCCTGTGAGTTAAACTAACAAACGACAGATTAGGAAGAAAAAAGACATGTTTATTCATGTATGTATGTGGGAGTTCACAGAAAAATGTGACTCAAAGTGGCAGTTAGAATTTGGGGCTTATGTACCATCTTAATAGGCAAGAGTATGGGGAGAAAGGGTACTGATGGGAAAATAAATGACTTTTAGGAAAGATAAATAGGCGCTCAAGAGAATAGATGGGAGATATGATAGTTTTGTGACAATGTGTGTTTAGGTGATTTCTTATCCTGGTGATATCTGGTGATAGGAACCAATCTTCCCTGGTCATAAAACTTACAGAGGAGGGGATTTACGACAATTGAATTCTTTTGAGGGACTCGGCTTTTAGGCAAATAAGGGGAGTTCAGAGGGAAGAAAAACCTCTTCACAGTGATTCCCTTCACAGACATCCTCTTGAACCTGTTTACAGTTAAATAGAGTCAGCCCTCTGTATCTGAGTGTTCCACATCCGCAGATTCAACAAACCACAGACCAAACTATTTGGAAAAAAAATTCCAGAAAGTTCCAAAAGGCAAGACTCGAATATGCCACTCACTGGCAGCTATTTCCATAGCATTTACATTGTACTAGGTATTATAAGTAATCTGGAGATGATTTAAAGAATATGGGAGGATATGCGTAAGTTATATGCAAATACTACACCATTTTATATAAAGAAATTGAGCATCTGAGGATTTCGGTATCGTTGGGGGTCCTGGAACCACTCTCCCACCAATACAGAGGGACGACTGTATCTACACCCAGTATATACACACACACTTGGATTCCCTGTAATTCCAGCCTCCAGGACTGCCCACCTCCTCTCTTTGCCTAGTTATTATACGGCTACCCCTGGCCACCAAGGTGTCCAACACTCCCCTCCCACCTCCATTCACCCAACCCCTGGGTTCTCACCCTATTATCTTCACTCACAGGTAACCCTCCTCATTTGAGGTATATCTGGAGGGGGGGCTGGAGACCAGTAGTCCTTCTCACCAAAGACACCTTGGGTGCTCAAGAAAGAAAAACAAACATTTTCGTCTTCACTTTGTCTCTCAAAAAGAAGGTAACACCAAGCCAGCAAGATATCATGCATTGCTCAGCTTCCACAGGGAAGATTATCTGCGCAAAAATCATTCCCTCATTCTGCCCCCTCCCTCCCACCCTCCCCCCTCCACGTTGTTTTCAGGAAAACCCAATGAGCTCTCTGTCTTGCCCCACAGGACCCTGGCATCCTCTTCCCTTCTTCCCAGACTTGCCCATGCACGGTTGACTCTACCAGACATCCATGTCCATGCCAGCCCCTTAGCCTCTGGGGCAGAGCAACAAAGGGCTAGTCTTGAAATCGAAGAGAATCTGTTAGAGATATAATGTGTGCAGTAACCACTGCCTCTATTTTCATTAGAACACTCTTAATCCGGAGTGAGGACGCTATCCCTGTGGACAGCTTTTCTGAATAAGCATACCGTCTCCATCTTGTTTCTGAGATTAAAACTGCCTTTTTATTGGAAAAAGGGTGATTCCAGGAGAGGTTTCTTCCTCCAGCACCACTGATACCCAAAAGGTCCCAGTTACCCCTCATCTGACTCCCTTAGACTTTGGAAGGAGGAGAGGGCTCAAGGGCTGGCCTCCTGCTCGTGAGTCCTGAGCCATGGGACTGGGTTTTGCATACGCAGGGGTACAGCATCCTCCCTAGATTTTGCTCAGGGCCTGGTAAACAGTAGGTACTCACTAAAGAATGAATATTTACATTTAACTGACTTGTGCCCAATCCATTTCTGGATTCTCTTCCCCACTCAAGTCTCTCAGCATCTACCTTCTATGTGGTTCCCCCCAAAATAAACGACCACTGTCTTGTGGAGGGTCTATTACTGGTACAGGGAAACAAGACTATGTTCATTATCTTGATTATGAGGATGGCGAAGGAGAGGAAGAGTTTTCCTCAACCATTTTAGGGTCCCGGGCAGGGTCTAAACTTTTAACTGACAAAGACAGGAGAAAAGCATACAAATTTATTTAATGTAAGTTTTATGTCACATGCGAGCCTTCCTAAGGAAATGAAGACCTGAAGAAACAGTTCCATCCAAGTGTTTTTATGCTGTCGACTCTTCACCCCTTAGACTTTGGAAGGAGGAGAGAGCTCAAGGGAAGGAAAAGTGGACAGTTGGGGGGGGCGGAATATGATAGGTCACATGGTATGAACTAAGTATAGTAACTGCAGGAAACTTAGCGAGCCCTGTGTGTTAGGATTCTTCTCAGCAACACTTTGTCTTTGGTGATAAGGATGCTCCTTTACTGCAGTATAGGGAGTGCACCCTCACCTGAGTGTTTATGATCTGTTTCAGGGCAGAAGGGTGCTTGCGCTATTTTCTTCAACTCCTTCAGCTTAAAATATCCAACGTGCCGGGGTGTCATATTTTAGGATAGCATGTCCTCTTCTGTTTTTGTTTTTGTTTTCTCATTCAACTTTGTTTTGATGGGCCTCAAAATTCTGTGACAGATTTTTGGTCAAGTTATTTCCATTAAAAAGTACTGATATTAAAACTAACAACTTAAAACTGCAACACACACACCCCAGAAAAATGACCCACAAAACATTCTCCTTTCCTTCTGAAGTTTCTAGAAAACACTGTTATCATAACCAGTCTTTTACTATTAAACTTTCATGGCAATTGAGACAAACACTTTTGAGACCTTTCTTCCACCACTGATTAAGCCTGGGGCAGCAGGTTTGGGGATAGTATTAATTTAGCCTTCTGAGCTTTCTGGGCAGGCTTGGGGATAGGTTCAGAGGGGGACCCATATGAAACTTATCAATTTGAACACTTTAAACAGATGCAGATTATTGTATGTCAGTTTTACCTGAGCAGAGCTCAGGTAAAAAAGGGAGGTTTGTTGTTTTTTTTTTTATAAAAAGAAGGGTGTTTGTGGGGGAATTCCCTGGCAGTCCAGTCGTTAGGACTCTGTGCTTCCAGGGGAGCTAAGATCCTGCATGCTGCGTGGGCACAGCCAAAACAAAAGGGCGGGCAGGTTGCGTTCATTAGCCACCCTCACAGGAGCCAACCACTTTGATTATACCCTTTTATATATTGTTCCTCAACCCCCATTATAGCTTTCTTACCTTTTGTGTTAAATATTTTTACTTTTATGAATATAGTAGACGGTATACATTTTCTCTTTCCATTTTTATTTGACATAATAAAATTTGCCAAATTTACTGAGAAAGTATAATTTTCTTTTTTTTTAAAATAAATTTATTTATATATTTTTGGCTGCATTGGGTCTTTGTTGCTGCACGCAGGCTTGTTGCGGTGCGCAGGCTTCTCATTGCGGTGGCTTCTCTTGTTGCGGAGCACAGGCTCTAAGTGTGCGGGCTTCAGTAGTTGTGGCGCTCGGGCTCAGTAGTTGTGGCTTATGGGCTCTAGAGCACAGGCTCAGTAGTTGTGGCACACGGGCTTAGTTGCTCCGCGGCATGTGGGATCTTCCCAGACCAGGGATCGAACCCGTGTCCCCTGCATTGGCAGGCAGATTCTTTTATTATTATTATTTTTTTTTTTTTTTGCGATACGTGGGCCTCTCACTGTTGTGGCCTCTCCCGTTGCGGAGCACAGGCTCCGGACGCGCAGGCTCAGCGGCCATGGCTCACGGGCCCAGCCGCTCCGCGGCATGTGGGATCTTCCCGGACCGGGGCACGAACCCACGTCCCCTGCATCGGCAGGCGGACTCTCAACCACTGCGCCACCAGGAAAGCCCCAGCTGAGTGTTTTCAAGAAGCTGCTTTCTAGTCTTCATCTTGAGCTGAACTCTCCAGCCCGACTTTATCGTTCTAAGCTCATACTGGCTTGGACCCCAGTTTAAGGGATTTACTGGCAAAATTCTAGAGAAATGGGATCCCAGAGGCTGGGGATGGGATAAGATTTTGGGAGTTAGTGGGGAAAAGGGTCCAGAAAGGAAGGTGGGATTTGGGGCATTGTAATTCTGTAGAGGTCCAGGCTAAAAGTCCAAGACTGCTTAATCAAGATCCTTAGGAGGTCAGGGGAAATGTTTTACTGAAGCAGAAGTATGGAGCTTTCAAAGCAACCAGTTGGGCTTAGGGAATTTAAAAGTAAAGCATTTCATTTGTCCTTCCTAGATACCTGAGGCTAGGGAATAAAAAGTCATAGCAGCCCTTCCTCTGCCTTCAAGATTTTGTGGATCCAGGTGGGTGGTACTAATGGTGTAGTCTCCTGGATCAATATTTTATCCCTCTCAGATGGCACAGCTGCAGGTACCTGGGGC
Source organism: Lagenorhynchus albirostris (assembly GCF_949774975.1). Classification (NCBI taxonomy): domain Eukaryota; kingdom Metazoa; phylum Chordata; class Mammalia; order Artiodactyla; family Delphinidae; genus Lagenorhynchus; species Lagenorhynchus albirostris. The sequence goes on along the minus strand of NC_083107.1, from coordinate 50,529,613 downwards.
CTTCTGAAGACAATGCTTCCATCCATAAGAGTGGCTCACAGTGGGATTTCAGACACTACATCAGGCCAGTGGTACTGATATTACTGGATAGGACAGCGAATAGCCTACCGCTATTTTTACGCTGTCCAATATTTCAGCTGCTCACCACGTGTCTACTGAGCACGGCTAGTGCTAGCGGCTAGTCCAAAATGGGTTGTGACCTACATGTAAAATACACATCAGATTTTGAAGACTTACTGAGAAAAAAAAGCTTGTTAAATAGCTCATCAATGTTTTTATATTGATCACATGTTGAAATGATATTTTAGATATATTGAGTTTAAAATGTTATTAAGAATAAACTCCCTTGTTTCTTTTTACTTTTTAAAAAGTGTCTACCAGAAAATTTAAAAATATACCTGTGGCTTGTGTCACATGTCTACTGGACGGTGCTGACCTACTCTGTCATTCGCCTTCCCACACAATTCCAGAGAGGCGGCAACTCCCTAGGCTGTCATCACTCCCACCTCTCTTGACAGGAGTTTGCTTTTGAATGGCAACTCCTTTCTTCTGGTGCTCATTCATGGGATAGATGTCTCTTATCCCCAGGTAGTAGTTACTCTATTCACGGTCCCTGAAATCAATGAAGTGGGGCCACCGTACAGGACTGGGGAATTAGGAGACTTGCAATTTAGTCCCAGTGTTGCCACTGTTGGGTAGAAGAGTATGCCACCCCAAAATATGCTACTTCGGCATAAAGATTGTTTGAGCTCAAGGCAGTTGAGAAGAAGCAGATACAAGAAAAACTCTGCCCTCCCACTGTTTGCCTAAAACCAGGACATAAATCTGTAGAGATGTCCTCCTCCCTTCTCTACTAGGAAGAATGGAAGTTAATCACGGGGGATGACTCTAGACTTTTATCATCCCAGAGGTGGAACTGACATGATAAATTTCACTAACTAGCCCTTATCTTCTATTAGTTCCCACATATATTTACCTTCCCCAAATTTGCCATGCCTAGAAATTCAAAAAGTCTTTTTTTCTCTGTCTTGTCACGCCTCTGTAAATTTATTATTCTTTGGTTAAGATGCAACATAAGCCCGGTTCTAGCCACCCCTTTGAGTTACTCATCACTGAGGTTTCTCTCGAGTGATGTGTTAATAAACTGCTCATTTCCTCTTGTGAATCTATCTTTTGTCAGTCTAATTTACAAAGCCGCAGCCAATGAACCTACTAAGATGGGTAGAGGAAGAGGAGAATATTTCCTCCCTGACATCACTGACTTCCTGTGGGACCAGGGCAACTCCCTTAACCTCCCTGGACCCTCCCTTCCTCACTTTCTGAATGACACAGCCTGAGTGAGATCAACACAAAAATCCCTTCCAGGGCTTCCCTGGTGGCGCAGTGGTTGAGAGTCCGCCTGCCGACGGAGGGGACGCGGGTTTGTGCCCCGGTCCGGGAAGATCCCACGTGCCGCGGAGCGGCTGGGCCCGTGAGCCGTGGCCGCTGAGCCTGGGCGTCCGGAGCCTGTGCTCCGCAACGGGAGAGGCCGCAGCAGTGAGAGGCCCGCGTACCGCAAAAATAGAAAGAAAAAAAAAAAATCCCTTCCAGCTCTATCTGCTTGAGGATGTAGGAAGATAAAGGGGCTTTTATTATATTGTTATTGTTATTTGGTGACCTTGTAGCTTTTGTTTAGAAAAGCAACCACAGCAGGTGCGCCAGGCCTGACCCTCTCGCCCTGGTCCAGAATTGTGACTTCTAACCTTGCTGCATTTCATCCAGGAGAAGTATTGATAGTTCCTGCCACCATGTCTTTGTCTACATTATTCCTTCTCTATCAACATTAATTCACCCAGCTTATATTGAGTGCCTCCTATGTGCCAGGTACTGGGACACAAAGATGAGGACACTCGGGTCTGCTTGAGCACTCATCTTCCCATGGGATGTGACCCATTCATCCACAGACAACTGTAATCCAAAGTGGATAATTTAGTGAGTGATCTGCGCTTGGGTAATAGGGCAGAGAAACAAAGCATGGGCTCGGGGGTGGGAAAGTTTCCTGGAGGAAGGACCGCCTGTGCTGGGTCTTGTGGGGTAGGTGGGAATCTGCCAGCTGAAGCGATGTGGGAGAAAGAAGGCATTCCAGGCGGTGGTAACAGCTTGAGCAAACACAGAGAAGCAAGGCGCAGCTTGGCGTGGGATGGAATTACAAATCGGCTAGTCGTTGGAGCTTAAAACTCAGTAGTGGGAGAGGAAGCTGGAGAGGTGGGTGGGAGGCTGCACCCCAGGGCCGCACTAAGAATTCCTTAGGGCATCTAGGTCCCTTTCCTCTTCATTTTCTTGGCTTCCTCCCTTCCGTTTTCCTGGTTTAGGAAAGGTGCTAATTCCTCTTTGGAGCCTCTTTTGGACTCCAGCTTCTGTCCTCCTGCCAAATCCCACCCATACCCCCCTAATGTCATCAGGGGTGATTCACCTGTAGGTTCTGGAATGCTGGCCGCTTCCAAAATGAGCCAGGAAATGAGTTCTGAGTGGCTGGGAACAGTCCCCTGCTTTGAGATTTGGAGCAGGGGGCAACCATGCTGTTCTGGTAGCTCCATTCACCGTTGCTTCCTTTGGACTTGTAAGTTATTCTAGCAAACCCCAGCTGCTCTGCAGTGAAATGTTCCAAATAATTAGTATTTTTGCAGGAATTACCTTTTTAAAATATATGTGCCTTAAAAGATTGGTTACTGTGCAAGTGTTTTTGACTGCCTTTTGTAGCCCACTTTCTCCCCCAGTAGGACCCATGTATAATTTTAGGTAAAAGTAGAAAGGAAATTATGATTCTATAATCATAGTCTAGTTTTAGCAATACAGCTCCTTCAGAGAATCTCAGCCTCTCTGAAGCCCTCCTGGGCGCAAAGAGCTCAGACATTGAATTCCGGCAGGATTTGGGCAGGATCCTCACAGAATCTGGCAGGTGACTGTCTCAGGCCTGAGACATGTTCCACTGCTTGGAAAAGTGGAGCTGTGGACAGATCTGCTGATGTTGAAAGTGTAAGACAGGTGGGGTGCAACTACCATAACCACTCAGACGTTATTAGTCCACGATTATTCCATTTTCTGTGCCGGCTGCCAAGGCCTCAATATGTCCAGAAACCACAAAACCATCAATATTCACAGAAACAGGTTGGTGGTCCCCACCCCCCTCGGTGGTTTCCCATGATGGCAAAGGAAATGACCTGACAGTCATTCTCAATGACCATAGATTGACCTTCAGTTTCCTTGTTATATTATCATTATTATTTCCTTTGCTTAAGAGAAGGGAAAAGCACCTATTACGTACAGTGGGTCCTCAGTATTTGTGGGTTCCACATCCATGGAGCCAACCAACTGGGGACCAAAAATATTCAAGGAAAAAAAATTCCAGAAAGCTCCAAAAAGCAAAACTTGAATTTGCTGTGTACCAGCAGCTATTCACTTAACATTTATATTGTATTAGGTATTCTAAGTAATCAAGAGATGATTTGAAGTATAAGGGAGGGTCTGGGTTAAGTCCTGTAGGGGAGGAAAATAACTTTTTCTCTACCCTCCTAGGTTCTATAGCTAAAGCCCTGGAAATCAAACTGACAAAAGACAATTTAACAAGAGAAAAACAGAGTTTAGTAATGCATGCAGCATGAATATACATGGGAGAAACTCAGTGATGAGTAACTCAAAGGGATGGTTAGAACTTGGTTAGAACTTTGAATTCCCTGGCGGTCCAGTGGTTAGGACTCAGTGCTTTCACTGTTAGGGCCTGGGTTCAATCCCTGGTCAGGGAACTAAGATCCTACAAGCTCCATGGCAGGACCGAAAAGAAAGGAAAAAACAAAAAAGAACTTGGAGCTTATCTGGCATCTTAACAAAGAACAACAAATCTGTAGAGAAGGGATAAGACGAAAGAAAAGGCGTTTAGGCTTTTCAGGGTGGCAAACTGTGGGAAGGTAAATATATCAGAGGAAACTAACAGAAGACGAGTGTATTTTATTTAGTAAGGTTTGGTTTCGTAGATTCCTCTTGATGCCGTGTCTGGCCTGAGTCTAGAGTTGTCTCTGGTGATTGAGTCCAATATGGGTCCTCCTCTTCCTGGCATGGAAGAGGGAGACAACTTTACAAATGAAAATTAATATCCTGCTTTTAGCCCGGTGGGGGAAGGCAGATGGCTTTTTTTTCTGCATCTGCTGCTTTGTAACTGCCTCCAGCACAAAATGATCCTTATGCCAAAGTGGCATGTTTTGGGTGGCGTATTCTGGTCCCCTTCATTGCTGACTCCACCAGCTAAGTGACCTTCATCAGTTTACCCAGCCTCTGGAAGCCTCGGAGAGGCTTATAAAATGTGTTCAATAAGAGAGTATTTTCTTCTTCACAGAGTTGTGATGAGGATTAAATGGAATATAGCACATAAACTCTTTTTTTAATGTGCAAGTATTTATTTTAAGTAGTCCTAATTGAAGGTTCTTATTTTGGGAGAACAGCAAGGCATTTTATTCACTTTTTCCATTCTTTTTTTTTTCTTTTTTTATGAAGTATACAGCAAAGTATTCAGTTGTGTGTGTGTGTGTGTGTGTGTGTGTGTGTGTGTGTGTGTGTGTGTGTGTGTATATATATATTCTTTTTCAGATTCTTTTCCATTATAGCTTATCACAAGAACACTCTTTCCATTCTTTAAAGGCTTCCACTGGTTTTGGCAAATTCACATTTTTTTTTGGCTGCATTGCTCGGCTTGGAGGATCTTAGTTCCCTGACGAGGGACTGAACCCTGGGCCCTCAGCTGTGGAGTCCTAACCACTGGACCGCCAGGGACTTCCCAGCAAATTCCCATTATCCTCATGACTAAGTTTCAGAGTAATTCCTGCTGTGTCAGCAGATTCATCATCAATCCACTTTGTATCTTTCTGTATTATTGAAGCAAATAGCACTCTGCAACTTGCATAAACAGGGCAAAGGTTGAGGAGGCTCTGGCCAGCTTCTTCCAAGTGGTTGGAGCCTTGCATTAGTCAAAGTCCAAATATGTGTCCAGTCTCATGGGTTAAAGTCTTATAGGACTGAAGCCACAAAATGCCACTTCAGAAGTGTAATAGTTATCAAAAACCGAAAAGCCACTTGGAAGATATTTTCTGTAGCGCTTCTTCACTTTGCCTTCGCAGAGTGAGATATAAAATCACGGCCATACCTGGCAAAGCTGAATATCCCCACACCATCTGTCAGAGAGGCCTGTCCAGGGGCTTCCCTGGTGGCGCAGTGGTTAAGAATCCGCCTGCCAAGGCAGGAGACACGAGTCCGAGCCCTGGTCTGGAAAGTTCCCACATGCTGCGAAGCAGCTAGGCCTGCGAGCCACAACTACTGGGACCACGCACCACAACTACTGAAGCCCGCGTGCCTAGAGCCCATGCTTCACAACAAGAGAAACCACCGCAATGAGAAACCCGCGCACCGCAATGAAGAGTAGCCCCCGCTGGCCACAACTAGAGAAAGCCCATGCACAGCAACAAAGACGCAGCACAACCAAAAATAAAATAAAATAAATACATTTAAAAGAAAAAAAAGCAGCCTGTCCAAAGACAAAATTCCAGGAGTCTCTTGGGTAAAAATCAATCAATTGTTACCTCCACAGCACAGAAGGCATCTTCAGGTCCCTTCTCTTTTAAGAACTTCAGGATGTGTCCTGCATGACTTGTAGGTTTTGTGTGTTCTTATTGACTCTAAAGGAACACCTCATTTCAGAGATAGGAACTGGTTCTAGGAGCTTTACTGTCAAGCTGTAGAAAAATGCTTTACTGGGCTTCCCTGGTGGCGCAGTGGTTGAAAGTCCGCCTGCCGACGCAGGGGATACGGGTTCGTGCCCCGGTCCGGGAAGATCCCACATGCCGCGGAGCGGCTGGGCCCGTGAGCCATGGCCGCTGAGCCTGTGCGTCCGGAGCCTGTGCTCCTCAGCGGGAGAGGCCACAGCAGTGAGAGGCCCACGTACCGCAAAAAAAAAAAAAAAAAGAAAAATGCTTTACAGTAGCCCTTGAGCTATTTAATATATTCTTCAGTGATAATTCCGGTGTTTCCTAGAGATCCAATGCACTGTAAATAAATACTGCATTTCTCAGGAGATGGTATCTTTCTGTAAGGGTCACTGGAAAAACTCTTGAAAGTCTTGGGGAGCCTCAGGATGGGAGGTGATCCAATCTGATTGCAAATGCAAAGTAATGGGTCCAAAGAGATCACTGTCTGGCGAGAAGTCTTCTTGCATCAAATGCTGTTACACCAGCATCTAACTTCTACTACTGTGACACAAGTGCTGGGTTCTTTGAGATGAGAGCTGTTTTTAGTGTCTGTTCAGAGTGCTGTACTGTTTGCCTCTTTAGGGAGGAAGGCTCACCCTGAAGTTTTTACCTTTCAAGGACAGGCATGTCTGGGCCTGGTTGGAAAACAATTGTGTGGGGTGTCTTCACCTCTCACCCTCGGCATCAACCACAGCCTGTCTCCCGTGGCAGCCCCCGAGCCTGTGCACATAAACTCTTAGAACAGAGCCTAACATAGTTTGTTATTCTGAGGGGAAGGATGGTGCAGAAGGTAAGAGCATGGACTTTGGAGCCATGTTGCCTGGCCTTGAATCTCAGCTCTGTCACTGTGTGATCTTGGGTATATTACTTAACCTCTCTGGTCCTCAGTTTCTTCACCTATAAAGTAGAAAGTATACTTCATAGGGTGTTAAGTTATTTTTAAAAATGAATGTATGTAAAGCACTTCAAACGGGACCAGGAGTACAGGACATTTTGTGTAAGTTTTAGCCACTCGCGTTATCCTGGGCTCAGGGAAGGGAAAGTAAGCCAGCAGCAGTGACAGGTTGACAGATCTTCTCTGGCTGAAATCAGTGGTTAGGATGAAGCCCCCTGCTGTGAGTCAGGATCCCTAAATGTATTCCCACCCACTGTGCAGGATGACCTTGAGCCGTCCCTCTATCTCCCTGGTCTCGTTTCCCCTTCTGTAAAGTGTGACGGCTGGATGTGGAGGTCTCAGAGGTGCGGCCCTCACATTCAACGAGTGGGACAGTAGCAGAGGCATGGACTAAAATGACAAAGCAGACATCCAGGGTGATCTCTTGAAGCACCTGAAAGGTGGACCAGTGAGCAGGAATACTGCTGGCCTGGGGGCAGCCACCCATTCACACTGCAGGGGAAGGTTGGGTGCTCAGGTGAGAGACCTAATTTCTGCTTGGATTGGAAGAAATGAGAAACCGCCTCCTCTCCCATCACCTGCCCACCCCAAACTCCTTGCCAGCATGCAGCAGTGTGGCACTGACCACTTCTTCTTGATCTAACACTCTAGTTTACTGCAGAAGTATAAAATATTCATGCTGAGAAAGGCCTGGGAAGCTTCAGGAAATGCTTCCCAAGGTTTATCTGTGCCAGGGGCTGGAATTCAGGGAGAAAATGAACTGCCTCTCCCTCCTGGGAGCAATGCTGGGAGGAGCAGGACACAGCTCTCAAGAGGACATGATGCCTCCAGAGGGCAGTGATCGGTGGTTCTCCAAAGGAGGGGCTTGGGGAAACCCGACGGAGGGTCACAGAGAGGGGCTGTGGCCCCTGGGAGAGGGGTCTTCTGAGCCCACATATCCATGCTGACCCCGAGGATCCAGGAGATGAGAGGGAGGTCTCGGCTGCCTCTGAAGGGATTAACCTGCCAGCTGACCGAGGAGGAGGCGAGGATTAAGGGTCGGGGCTCACCAGCTTTCTTTGCTGGTGACCCCTTTGGGGACGGGTCTTGGGCCAGGCCTTCCTAGGAGCAACCCTGTGGAATGGAATCTAGTTCATGACTTTTACAACATGCCAAGGACAGGGCCAGGTGCTGGATATAAAACGCAGACTAAAATGCAGCCCCTGCCCTTTCCTCCGTTGAAAACATGGACCCAGACTATTGAAATACAGATTAGCTCAGTGGTGAAAGACAACAAACCACACCAAACTAAAACATCCAGCTAGGGAGGGACATCCATGTGGAGGAACGCCAAGCAACTGTGGGAAAACGAGGCACTCCCTCATTTACTCATCTGCAGAGATGTACAAGGACCATGAAGTGGAGAAAGCACTGGACACAACAGTTTGTAGAGCAGAGTCCCATCACGTAAAACCAAAAACATATGCATGTGGTGTGTGTGTGTGTGTGTGCGCACATGCACATACTTGCCTATGCATACAATATTTCTTGGAAAAATACTCAAGAAAATTCAAATGTCTATCTCTGGGATGGCATTAGGCTGGTGAGGGAAGAGGAGGAGTATTACTTTTCACTTGTACCCTTTTTCATTGCTTGGATATTTTAATTATATACATCTTATCTTAGCCTGTTTGAGCTGCGATAAGAGAACACCCTAGACTGGATGGCTTATAAACAACAGAAATTTATTTCCCACCATTCTGGAGGCCAGAAGTCCAAGATGAAGGCACCAGCAGATTTGGCGTCTGCTGAAAGCCTGCTTCCTGGTTCATAAATGACTGTCTTCTCGGTGTGCCTTCACACGGCAGAAGGGGGAAGGCAGCCCCCTGTGATCTCTTTTATTAAGGGCACTAATCCCATTCATGAAGGCTCCACCCTCATGACATAATTACCTCCTAAAGACCCCCACCTCCTAATGCCATCACACTGGAGGTTAGGATTTCTACATGGGAATTTTGAGGGGACACATTCAGTCTATAACACATGTATTACTTTAATAATTTAAAAATAGTTTAAAAAGTTAAAGGAATGTAAATACAATCACAGAAATATACAGAGAGCACATTTTGGGGGTGCAGAAGTGGGATGTAGAGGAAGTATGAAGCTTTAGAAGAATTTTTCTATGAAATTGAAGGGGTTGGGTGAGAGCTTAAGGTGAAGAAGTTGTGTGGGGTTTTTCTATGATGTTGAAAAGGTTGGGCAGGCAATGAAGTTTTAAGAAGTCAGGGGAGGGGAGATGGAATAGGTAACCAACCCCATCAAGTAAAAGAATTCTTGAAGGCCCCTAAAGCCACAACTGAATAAGGGTAGCAGATATTTGTAGAAGCATCAATATGCTGGGTTACAGTTAGAGTCATAGGTAAGGACCTGGAATGCTAGGGCTTTTCCCTTTAATCCTTACAACAGCCCTTAGAGATAGGTAGCACTTTTTTTTTTTTTTTAACAGATGAGAAAACTGAGGCACAGATGAGTAATTTGCCGGTGGGTGGTGAAACTGAGTACCCCACTCAAATATGACTTCAAAACACGTGCTTTTCCCAAAAAGCTCTACAGAGATGCATTGGAACCCTTCCTCTGACCATGTATATGCACAAATCCCCAATAAACAGTGACCTAGCCTCTGCTTCACCACCAGCACTACATGTTCAGGCAGAAGTTCTGATGCACAGAGAATTCTTCCTAATATCTCTTCTGACACCTGTGCTGCTGTCCTTTCCTTTCTTGCCTTAGTTCTACCTTCTGAAGCAGCTGCCCTTCGGTATGAAAGATACCCATTGTAACCTGCCTGTATCTTCTCCAGAAAAATATCTCTACTTCTTTAAAATTTTGATAATTATTTTATATATTATATATTACTTTAATTTTCGAATGCTTCATCATCCTGGTCTCTCGTACACAGTGTTCAACATACAACAAAATATTAGACATTCAAAGAAGGAAAATGGGAACCATAATTCAGAGAAAAATCAGTCAATAGAAATCTCGAGGTGACAGAGATGATGGAATGATTAAATGTACAAACCAAGGGTCCAATCAGGAGACAGAAAGCACACAGTCATTTGAACAGAAAATGTTTCATGTAAAGAATTATTAACTATAACAGGAGAGTAACTATAAAGGAAGAAACGTTGGGTAGCACTCTAAAGAATACCCTAAGGCCGAGGGAGAAGGACCAACTTAGGAGGGAGATCTCTTCCCAAGATAGAGATCCAGACCTAATTTCAACCCACTCAACGGTAGAAAATTTCTCTGGGTTGCCCAGGTCAGAGCTGGTCTACAGTTGGTGGGAAAGTAGAAAACACTTGCTTCCAGGGTAGAAGTGGGCCAAAGTTTGATGGGTGGGGATGCAGAGGGAGTCAAGGCATCAGGAGCCAACTTAGCAGCAGGGCAGTGTGAGGCCTGGGTTGTATGGTGTCCATGTCAAGAGGGCCATGGGAAACAACCACCTGGGGTACAGGGCTGAGGCTAGTAGGTGGGTGCACAAGGGAGTTGGGGTGCTGGGAGCCAGTTGCTGGTAGGGTGGCCTCAGGCCTGGGATTCATGTTGTCCACATCAGGAAGACTGTAGTGAGGAGTTACTTGGCTGGGGCCAGTCCTGCAAGCTTGCCGAAGAACTGTGTGCTTTGGACATGAGGTTGGCAGACATGCAACAAGAGCAAACAAACAAAAACAGAAGCACTGGAACCAGGAGAAAACTCCCTCCTCCTGCAAAGTCCCTCCAGCTTCCTCTACTGGAGGAATTGATTTTTGACAAAGGATCCAAAGAAATTCAATAAGGAAAAAGGAAACTTTTTCAACATATTGTACTGAAACAACTGGATAAATATATGGGGGAGAATAAATTTACCACCACACACAAAAATTAATTTGAGCTGGTTTATGGTCCTAAAAAGAAAAGGTTAAAATACAAAGCTTCAAGAAGAAAGCACAGGAGGACTTCCCTGGTGGAGCAGTGGTTAAGAATCCACCTGCCAATGCAGGGAACACAGCTTCGAGCCCTGGTCCGGGAAGATCCCACATGCCGCGGAGCAACTAAGCCCGTGCGCCACAACTACTGAGCCCACATGCCACAACTACTGAAGCCCACGCCCTAGAGCCCATGCTCTGCAACAAGAGAAGCCACTGCAATGAGAAGCCTGCACACTGCAGCGAAGAGTAACCCCCGCTCGCCCCAACTAGAGAAAGCCCGCGCGCAGCAACAAAGACCCAATGCAGCCAATAAATAAATAAATAAATAAACAAATAAATTTATAAAAGAAGAAAGCACAGGAGAAACTCCATGATCTTGAGCTAGGCAAAGATTTTTTAGACTGGACTCAGAAAGCAATAACCATAAAGATTGATGAATTGGACTTCATCAAAATTTAAAACACCTGTTTATCAGAAGACACCATTAAGAAAATGAAAAGGCGGAACTTCCCTGGTGGTCCAGTGGTTAGTACTCTGAGCTCCCAATGCAGGGAGTGCGGGTTCAATTAATGGTCGAGGAATTAGGACTCCGCGTGCCACACAGCACAGCCAGAAAACAAAAAAAGAAAAGAAAATGAAAAGGCAAGCCATGGGCTAGGATATGTCTAGATCCTACTCTATGTTTGTAACTCATATTCCGCAAAGGATTTGTATCCAGATTATATAAAAATGTACACGTCAATTAAAAAACAATAAATAGTGAAAGAACTTGAACTAACACTTCACAAAGAGAGATATACAAATGGCCATAAGCACATGAAAAGCTACGTTGCGTCATTAATCATCAGAGAAATGCAAATTAAAACCAAATGATGTCTATCATTTCACCACTAGAATGACTAAAACTTAAAAGACTGACAGTAACACTTGTTAGCAAAGATGTAGAGCAACTGGAATTCTCATAACTGCTCATGGGAATGTAAAATGGTATAACCACTTTGGAAAACAGCTTGGAAGTTTCTCATACAGTTAAACATATACCTACTCTATGATCCAACAATTCCACTCCTAGGGATTTACCCAAGATAAATGAAATTTATTTATTTGTTTATTTATTTATTTAGCTGCGCCAGGTCTTAGTTGCGGCACGTGGGATCTTCATTGCCGCATGTGGGATCTTCATTGTGACATGCGGGATCTTTAGTTGCAGCATGTGGGCTCTTAGTTGCAGCATACAGGATCTAGTTCCCTGACCAGGGATTGAACCCAGGCCCCCTGCTTTGGGAGCACGGAGTCTTAACTACTGAACCACCAGGGAAGTCCTTATTTATCCAGATTTGTGACCAAATGTTCATAGCTACTTTTTTCCTATGAGCTAAAATCTGGAAACAACCAGCTGTCCTCCAACAGATAAACATTAAAAAAAAAAAAAAAAACTGTGGCATGTCCATAAAATGGAATATTATTTAACATTAAAAAGGAACAAAATGTTAATTCAAGCGACAACATGGATAAATCTCAGAAATATTAGGTTGAGTAAAAGAAGTTAGAGACAAAAGAGGACATATTGCACGATTCCATTTCTATGAAAGTCTAAAAGAGGCAAAACTAAGCCAGATGATTGAAATCATATCCGTAATTACCTGGAGGGAGTGGTCATAGATTGACCACAAAGAGGCAGGGAATAACTTTCCAGGGTGATAAAGTTCTCTACCTTGATTGGGGTAGTGATGACATGGGACTATGCATTTATCAAAATTCAATGAGTTATATACTATAAATGCCCATTTCATTTGTAAATTATACCAGAATAAATTTGATTTTATAAAGAGATTTATTGAGCATCTACTAGATGCCAGGTTTGTGAACTGTGAAGAGTGAACATAAAATAAGTTTTATAGAAAAAAAAAGAATGAACAAAGGGGAAGTAGTTGAAGATATACAAGAAAAGGAATAACAGAGAGAGTCCTTAAGGAGAAAGAGGGAAACTTAGAGCCCAGCTGGCTGTGGTCAGCATGGTGGACACTGAGACACAAGAAGGAGGACAATGGAAGGAAGAACTGGTGAGAAACAAGTGGAAGGACTGTGAGGCCATGCCATTATCCCAGCTGAGCCTGGGAATCTCAAATCTCTGATCTCCCCAAGGGTAGGATTTCTCCAGCATTGCTGGGTAACCTAGTGGAAGGGGCAGGGAGACGGTACAAATTTGGGGGTGTTTAGGAGCACGTGGCATGGAAGGGGAAAATGATAAGAGTTGGAGGCATTAAGTAGTTGAAATGATACCCAGGGGCTAAGCTGGGAGGGGAAGGAAGTGAAGCCAGGAGGGGAGCAGTTGGAGAAAATTGAAGACTTGAGGGGCAGGTGGAACAGGTAAGAGGGCTAGAGGCAGTAGGTCAGGATCAGGCTGGGACTGGAGCTGACGATTTCTGGTCTGCTCCTTTCCTACAGAAAAAACACTTAGGATTTCTTTGGCACTCATCATTTCAGTGAATTCCGCACTTTTATTGAAAACCTATTGTATAGTAGTCCAAACTGTCATGAAAAGGAAGGTGTGTGTAGGTTGTCTCCACCTAGTAGAAGACACATTCTCCTGAGGCTGTGTTCCTACAGAGCTCTGTCTGCCCACCTCGGCAGCATGCTGCACACTGTATTTTTAAATGGAGAGCGTAAATATCTGTCCAACAGTAAATTTCTCATACCCTTTAGCTAGCAATTTCACTTCTAAGAATTTATTCTTACTGGTGTGCCTGTACACACACAGCCTGTTTGTTTTAATGCCATTTGTAATGCCATTTGCAACTGTAGGAGGAATAAGGTCACCAGGAGGCTGGTTAGAGGAACAAGAGTACGTCCATGTAATGAAATACCATTGCATCCATTACAAGAAAAAGAAAGTTCTTTCAGTATCAGTATGAACTGGTTTCAAATATGTATTGTTTCAAGTGAAAAGGAAAATAAGGTACTGAACAGTGCGTATGATGTTTTATCATTTGTGTAAAAATAAAAGCACATGTACATCTAGAAACTGGACACAAGTCACTCCTGGAACAATTCTGCAGCTTAAGGATGGGAGGAGGACTTACTTTTTACTGTACACCCTTTGTTCCTTTATGATTTTGTGGTATTTTACCTTTAGAATTTTGAGCATAAGAGAGAAAGAGAGATTGAGAAATGGAGAGAGAGAGAGAGGGAGAGAGAGGGGGGACAGGGAGAGAAATGAGAATATGAATGAGTTACTTGTTAGTGTCTGGAGGACAGAGGGAAAGCTCAACATAAAAATGAAGCCCTAATGATGGACTTTTAGGACTTGACGGCCCAGGGCCCCTCAGTAGTCACTGTGCTGCCGACCTTTCAAGCACCCCCCCAGCTCCAAACAACTGCACTTCAGAGGGCCGGCCTCCGGAAATGGGATCCACCGCTTACCTCTGTACAGACACCTCTCCATTACTAAGCTACCTGGCAACCTCACCTGCCCAGAGCACAGCTAAGAAACAGAACATTTTTTTAAATGTCTCTGAAGTGTCACCATAGATGTCACTAAAGCTCATACATTTTGTTGATCCTCACTTAGAGCCCATTTCCCTTTGTAGGGACCCACTCAGCCCCCCAGAGTTGGCTGAGGGGAAGGCAGAAACATCTGTATATATATATATATATCTCCTCAAAGAAGTGCAGGTCATTTGCCACTTCACATGACTGGATGTCATGAGGGCATCTGGAGTTATCCCACAGCTCAGCCACTGGTGTCTGTAATCAAGGCCCTTGTTTTAGCACAAAGAGATAAATTCTTGTTGGGGTTCTCCGATGGAGAAGACAGACAAGAGCAGTGCATATCAGGAAGATTTCTATATAAACCTTTTAAAACTCTCTGAGGGTTAAAGGGATAGACTCCATCACCTAGACATCTTGGCTTTTACAGAATGACTCATTCCCCCAAGGTTTCACTTCAGAGCAATGGGAGGGGCAGGGGGAAGGTATGTTCAATGTTTAGAAGATTATAAAATCACAGAATTCAAATAGACAAAGGAAAAGCAGCAGCAGCTTGTCTCCGTGGGGCTCTTGAATGAGCTCATTAGGGGAGGAGTCTGTCCTGCCCAAGAGGCAGAGGGGCTCAAAAACAGGGTCCAAATTCTTGCTCTGCAAAAACCTCTAGATAAACACAGTCACTTAACTCTCTGAGCCTCTGTTTTATCTTCTGTACAATGGGAATAACAATCTCTAAGCTCCCAGTATTACCAAATCATTGTGATGATTTAATTCAACTCAACTCATTTCAACAAGCATCTGTTGAGAATCTACTACAGGCTCTGGCTGCTGCTAGGTAAGCCCTGTAGGGAACAGAAAAATGAATAAAACATAGTCTTTAACTTCAAAGAGCTTGTGATCTGGCAGGTCCAAATTAACTAACATATGGTGTGAGATAACAGAAAATATATGTTGGTCTCTGTTCCCCATTTTTGACACAGAGCTCCCGAAACTCTTGTAATTTCCTGAGTGATAGCAGTGAACTGTGTTCTAATGAGGAGACCCTGCTGGGTGGACTCCTACATGGCTCCTGGATGGAAGGACCAAACCATTATTAGAAGCTTGGAATTTTCAGCCCTGCCTCCCATTCTCTTGAGAAGGGAGAAGGGCTGAAAATGGAGTTATTGGTGGACCATTCGGGTGTGATGAAACCTCCATAAAGATCCCAACTGTATGGTATTTGGATCACTTCCGGGTTGGTGAACCCATGCAGATTGGGGAAGGGAGATGAACCTGGAGAGGGCACGGAAGCTCCACATCTTTTCCCTGTATCTTGCATTATTCATCTCTTCCATGTGTCTGTTCCTGAGTTATATTCTTTCATAATAAACCAGTAATCTAGTAAGTAAAATGCTCCTCTGAGTTCTGTAAGCCTCTCTAGCAAATTATTAAACCCAAGGAGAGGGTCGTGGAACCTCTGATTTATAGCCAGTCAGTCAGATGTACAGGTAACAACTGATGTCCGAAGTCCAAGGAGGTGGTCATTGGAACCTCCAATCTATAGCCAGTCGGTCAGTAACACTGGTGATGATCTGGGCATGGGGGTGGGGAGTGAGGGGGGGCAGTCTTGTGGGCCTGTGGGATCTGATGCCATCTCTAGGTAGATAGTGTCAGAATTGAAGTTGAATTGTAGGACATGCAGGTGGTGTCTCAAGAACTGCTTGTTGGTGTGGAAAGACACCCCTCTCCACACATCGAAAATTGGGTCCCGGAACATAATTTACATAGGAAAGTGCTTCAGAAAGGAAACCCTCGTTCACAAAAGAGAAGTGTCAATACTTTTTCTGGAAGCTTGGAGTTTGTGGTGACACTCTTAGTAAAGGAGCAGCATAGCATAAAACCAAGTTTAGCAAACAGAGGCCTGGGGGCAGCACCCTGTCCAAGCTCCACCACCCAAGAATCCATCTTTCTTGTAAACCTTTCCAAGGAAGAGATGCAAGTCCACCCTCCAAACCAAGAGACCACTTGGTCCTGCTGATCTATCCTCTTAAAGCCTCCGGAATCAGCCCCCTGGCAAAACTGGTGTCCTGCTCACAAGTTGTTCCTATGGATAAGGTCTTAGTGGAACACGGCTATGCCCATTCATATTGTCTGTGGCTGCTTCACACTCTTAACAGCAGGACTGAGTAGTTGGTAAGAGACTGTATGGCGCAAAGAGCCAAAACCATTTTCTCTCTGGCCCTTTACAGTGTGGAAATAAACAAGAGTTAGCCACTATCACCTGTGGTTGGCAGAGACATAAAGGCAGGATGGGAAAAGTTTATGGCGGAAAAGGTACAGGCTTCAGGTGTGTCCTGACTGGAGGCTGCTGGCCTGGGGAAGCTGAAGATGAGAGGCTAGAAGCCGGGGGACCTATGTGACTACTTAGAGGCCCATATTGGCCTGCTCTGCTTGGTCCTAAGTTGGAAGCAGGGACAAAAATTAGGGAAACTGTCAGTTATTAATCAAATCCTAGTTGTTTGGGGCCAGTTGTTGCCAGGGTTATTTTTTGGCTCCCTGAGCTGGTGGCTATGACAGATGATGGTCTGACGTCCTGCAAGGCTTAAAGATAGCAAGCTGGCTTCCAGGGCTGGTTACTGTAGATAATGGATTGGTTTCCTGGACTGAATGCTGTAGATTATGTGTCTGGGTCCTATTTTATACAGGGTCTGTCCATTTGCCATTTGTATATTCAGTCTCTCAACAGAAGTTTGCTTATTCCAGTGGTGATCATTTTGTAATGTATAAAGATATCAAATCACTATGTTGTATACCTGAAACTAATATAATTTTGTAAGTCAATTATGCTTCAATAAAAATAAATATATATTTGTATATCTTAAAGTTTGCCTATTCCACTATTTACGGTGAAGTGTTTTTTTTTATTTTATTTTTTCATTTTAACATCTTTATTGGAGTATAATTGCTTTACAATGGTATGTTAGTTTCAGCTTCACAACAAAATGAATCAGTTATATATATACATATGTTCCCATATCTCTTCCCGCTTGCGTCTCCCTCCCTCCCACCCTCCCTATCCCACCCCTCCAGGCGGTCACAAAGCACCTAGCTGATCTCCCTGTGCTATGCGGCTGCTTCCCACTAGCTATCTACCTTATGTTTGGTAGTGTATATACGTCCATGCCTCTCTCTCGCTTTTGCTGCCCTTTGTCTCGCTTTGCTGCATTCCATAGGTTTTGGGTCGTCGTGTCTCCATTGTCATTTGTTTGTAGGTATTTTTTGATTTCCTCTTTGATTTCTTCAGTGATCACTTCGTTATAAGTAGTGTATTGTTTAGCCTCCATGTGTTTGTATTTTTTACAGATCTTTTTCTGTAATTGATATCTAGCCTCATAGCGTTGTGATCGGAAAAGATATTGATACAATTTCAGTTTTCTTAAATTTACCAAGGCTTGATTTGTGACCCAAGATATGATCTATCTTTGAGAATGTTCCATGAGCACTTGAGAAAAATATGTATTCTGTTGTTTTTGGATGGACTGTCCTATAAATATCAATTAAGTCCATCTTGTTTAATGTATCATTTAAAGCTTGTGTTTCCTTATTTATTTTCATTTTGGATGATCTGTCCATTGGTGAAAGTGGGGTGTTAAAGTCCCCTATTATCAATGTGTTACTGTCGATTTCCCTTTTTATGGCTGTTAGTATTTGCCTTATGTGTTGAGGTGCTTCTATGTTGGGTGCATAAATATTTACAATTGTTATATCTTCTTCTTGGATCGATCCCTTGATCATTATGTAGTGTCCTTCTTTGTCTCTTCTAATAGTCTTTATTTTAAAGTCTATTTTGTCTGATATGAGAATTGCTACTCCAGCTTTCTTTTGGTTTCCATTTGCATGAAATACCTTTTTCCATCCCCTTACTTTCAGGCTGTATGTGTCTCTAGGTCTGAAGTGGGTCTCTTGTATACAGCAAATATATGCATCCTGTTTTTGTATCCATTCAGCCAATCTGTGTCTTTTGGTGGGAGCATTTAGTCCATTTACATTTACATTTAAGGTAATTATCGATATGTATGTTCCCATTCCCATTTTCTTAATTGTTTTGGGTTCGTTATTGTAGGTCTTTTCCTTCTTTTGTGTTTCTTGCCTAGAGAAGTTCCTTTAGCAGTTGTTGTAGAGCTGGTTTGGTGGTGCTGAACTCTCTCAGCTTTTGCTTGTCTGTAAAGGTTTTAATTTCTCCATCAAATATGAATGAGATCCTTGCTGGGTAGAGTAATCTTGGTTGCAGGTTTTTCTCCTTCATCACTTTCAATATGTCCTACCACTCCCTTCTGGCTTTCAGAGTTTCTGCTGAAAGATCAGCTGGTAACCTTATGGAGATTCCCTTGTGTGTTATTTGTTGTTTCTCCCTTGCTGCTTTTAATATGCTTTCTTTGTATTTAATTTTTGACAGTTTGATTAATATGTGTCTTGGCGTATTTCTCCTTGGATTTATCCTGTATGGGACTCTCTGTGCTTCCTGGACTTGATTAACTATTTCCTTTCCCATATTAGGGAAGTTTTCAACTATAATCTCTTCAAATATTTTCTCAGTCCCTTTCTTTTTCTCTTCTTCTTCTGGAACCCCTATAATTCGAATGTTGGTGCATTTAATGTTGTCCCAGAGGTCTCTGAGACTGTCCTCAGTTCTTTTCATTCTTTTTTCTTTATTCTGCTCTGCATTAGTTATTTCCACTATTTTATCTTCCAGGTCACTTATCCATTCTTCTGCCTCAGTTATTCTGCTATTGATCCCATCTAGAGTATTTTTCATTTCATTTATTGTGTTGTTCATCATTGTTTGTTTCATCTTTAGTTCTTCTAGGTCCTTGTTAAATGTTTCTTGCATTTTCTCTATTCTATTTCCAAGATTTTGGATCATCTTTACTATCATTATTCTGAATTCTTTTTCAGGTAGACTGCCTATTTCCTCTTCATTTATTAGGTCTGGTGGGTTTTTATCTTGCTCCTTCATCTGCTGTGTGTTTTTCTGTCTTCTCATTTTGCTTATCCTACTGTGTTTGGGGTCTCCTTTTTGCAGGCTGAAGGTTCGTAGTTCCTGTTGTTTTTAGTGTCTGTCCCCAGTGGCTAAGGTTGGTTCAGTGGGTTGTGTAGGCTTCCTGGTGGAGGGTACTAGTGCCTGAGTTCTGGTGGATGAGGCTGGATCCTGTCTTTCTGGTGGGCAGGTCCACGTCTGGTGGTGTGTTTTGGGGTGTCTGTAGACTTATTATGATTTTGGGCAGCCTCTCTGCTAATGGGTGGGGTTGTGTTCCTCTCTTGCTAGTTGTTTGGCATAGGATGTCCAGCACTGTAGCTTGCTGGTCGTTGAGTGAAGCTGGGTGCTGGCGTTGAGATGGAGATCTCTGGGAGATTTTTGCCGTTTGATATTATGTGCAGCTGGGAGGCCTCTTGTGGACCAGTGTCCTGAAGTTGGCTCTTCCACCTCAGAGGCACAGCACTAACTCCTGGCTGCAGCACCAAGAGCCTTTCATCCACACGGCTCCTTAATTTGGGATGATTCGTTGTCTATTCATGTATTCCACAGATGCAGGGTACATCAAGTTGATTGTGGAGCTTTAATCCGCTGCTTCTGAGGCTGCTGGGAGAGATTTCCCTTTCTCTTCTTTGTTCTCACAGCTCCCAGGGGCTCAGCTTTGGATTTGGCCCCGCCTGTGCGTGTAGGTCGCAGCAGGGCGTCTGTTCTTTGCTCAGACAGGACGGGGTTAAAGGAGCCGCTGATTCGTAAGCTCTGGCTCACTCAGGCCGTGGGGGTAGGGAAGGGCACGGAGTGCGGGGCGAGCCTGTGGCGGCAGAGGCCCACGTGACGTTGCCAGCCTGAGGCGCACCGTGCGTTCTCCCGGGGAAGTTGTCCCTGGTTCCCGGGACCCTGGCAGTGGCGGGCTGCACAGGCTCCCCGGAAGGGGTGTGTGGATAGTGACCTGTGCTCGCACACGGGCTTCTTGGTGGCGGCAGCAGCGGCCTTAGCGTCTCATGCCCGTCTCTGGGGTCCGCGCTGTTAGCCGCGGCTCGCGCCCGTCTCTGGAGCTCCTTTAAGCAGCGTTTTTAATCCCCTCTCCTCGCGCACCAAGAAATAAAGAGGGAATAAAAAGTCTCTTGCCTCTTCGGCAGGTCCAGACTTTTCCCGGACTCCCTCCCGGCTAGCTGTGGCGCACTAACCCCCTTCAGGCTGTGTTCACGCCGCCAACCCCAGTCCTCTCCCGTCGCTCCAACTGAAGCCGGAGTCTCAGCTCCCAGCCCCGCCCGCCCCGGCGGGTGAGCAGACAAGCCTCTCGGGCTGGTGAGTGCCGGTCGGCCCTGATCCTCTGCGCTGGAATCTCCCCGCTTTGCCCTCCGCGCCCCGGTGGCTGCGCTCTCCTCCGCGGCTTCGAAGCTTCCCCCCTCCGCCACCCGCAGTCTCCGCCCGCGAAGGGCCTTCCTAGTGTGTGGACACTTTTCCTCCTTCACAGCTCCCTCCCGCTGGTGCTGGACCCGTCCCTATCCTTTTGTCTCTGTTTATTTTTTTCTTTTGCCCTACCCAGGTACGTGGGGGGTTTCTTGCCTTTTGGGAGGACTGAGGTCTTCTGCCAGCGTTCAGTAGGTGTTCTGTAGGAGTTGTTCCACGTGTAGATGTATTTCTGGTGTATCTGTGGGGAGGAAGGTGATCTCCGCGTCTTACTCTTCCGCCATCTTCCCGGAAGTCTCCTAAGGTGAAGTGTTTTAAATGAGTGGGTCCTAGATACTTGGGTAAGTTACTTTAGGTCTCTGTGCCTCAGTTTCCTCATCTATAAATTGGGGATCATGACAGTTCCTGCCTCACAGGGTTTTGGAAAAATTAAGTCCACATAAAATACATCCAGCAGAGTGCCCGATACACAATGCATCTCAATGAATATTATTCACTGTATTATAATCATCCCACGAAACTCCTTTAAGGCAAGGTCTGTGCCTTTTGTCCCAATAGTCCCAGCTTCTATCAGAGGGTTTGACACATAGTAGTTATTCGATAAATATATGATAAGTAAATGAGTGAATCATAAGAAACCAGGGATGGAGGGAATCTTGGCCACCTGTCTCAGAGAGAGGATAATCTCTTTGATTACTTTATATTTAAAAAGGTCTAAGCTTGGGGACCCCCATTCCCACCCTGAAGCTAAGGGAAACCTGCCCTCTACCCACTCTACCCAGGGAGGCCCAGGGAGGGGGCAGTCTCTAACTCTCGATGGTACTTTGACTTTACTAAATAGTTCAGGTGTTTTCTGAATTACCAAAGGCTTTAAACTGCCTCTCTGTCTTTTGGGGAGCCTTCCCACTCCTGCAGTTGGTACTGTGGAAGTGGTATCAGTATTTACAGTCTGACTCAGTAGTTTTCAAGGCTGCCCTGATCCTTCCATTTACTAAGAAACAACAGCCAAGCAAGGTATCTCTTCCCCCTACATCTCTAACCTTGACAGAGCCTGCCCTGCAAGGAAGTGGGGCCTTGGAATCCAGCAGCTGCTGCAGGATCCTCTCCCAACCTCCAGTCCCTCTGCCTGGGAGGAGCACCCTGTCCAAGCTCCACCACCCAAGAATTCATCTTTCTTGTAAACGTTTCCAAGAAAGAGATGCAACTCCACCCTCCAAAACCAAGAGACCACTTGGTCCTGCTGATCTATCCTCCTAAAGCCTCTGGAATCAGTCCCCTCCCCACCAGCCCTTCTGTATTTGCCGTGCTTCCGACTCTCATAACTCCTCCCTTGAGCTACAGCAGTGTCCTTCTGACTCCAGTCTTCCTCTGCTCCATCCCAGCCCCTCGTCTAGTGAGATGACCCAGGTCACATTTCAGTTTGCAGCCTCCAAAGACTTCCCATCACCTACAGGTTAAAGTCAAGACCCTTCAAATGGCATCCATGGCTCTTCCCTGTGCTCTCCTGGCCTGCCTTGTCTCCTACCACTTCTGCCTTGCACTTAACTGCCTAGAGCCGCCGAGCTGTCCAAGGTGGTAGTCACCAGCTTCATGCAGCTCTTTAAATTTTAATTAAAATGGAATCAAATTAAAAATTGAGCTTCTTAGTTGCACTAGCCACATTTCAAGCGTTTAATCACTGGAGGCTGCGAAATGGACAACATAGAGATAGAACATTTCCATCAACACAGAAAGTTTTACTGGATTCCTCTAGAAAAAGGATCTGTGTTCCTCTACACACATCATGAGGTTTCACCCTGCCGGGTCTTTGCTCACGCCTCTGCCCAAACACCCACCCTCCCCCCTTTCCACCTGGGTGATTCTTCAAGACTCCGTTCAGGGGTCATTTCCAAGAAGCCTTATTTGAAGCCCTAAGCTAGGGTGAGTGCTGGGCTTCCGAGTTCTTCATGTTAGCTAATGCTTCTCTGACCGCTTACCATTTGCTGACACATCTGTCTCCTCCACGAAACTGTGAGTTCCTCCAGGGCAAAAAGCGTGTCTTCATGGGCCCAGTGTCCCCAGTGCCCGGCATGAAGCAGGTGTCCGTTACTTTTGGCTGAACTCGTATGAACGGAACTCTCAGCAGTGTGTGACCACAGGACAGGATTCAGCTGTGTGTCAGTGAAGACCCTCCGGTAGAAGGAAGTTAGTCAAGAGGAAAGGTGACTTAATGGTTCAGTAATTGGGAAGTTTAGGGGCAGTTCTTACTCCCCACATGACCGGATCCAGGGGCTCAGAGCATGTTATCAGAGCCCTGGCCCCCTTCCCAGCTCTCAGCTCTATTGATTACCCTCTCTAGGCAAGATGACCACCTTGGTTCTAAATATTCCCAATTTTGTAATCTCCAGGAAGAAAGAAATTCTGTCTCCCAACATCTATCTAGTGGTCTCCAGTAAGATGCTCTTTGGCCTTGCTTGGGTCGTGTGTCTTCCCTGAATGAATCACAGTGGCCTGGAGTAGTTGCATTACTATATCACCCTGACTCATGTGTTTGTCCTAGGGTAGGGGTGGGATGGGATACAAGGTCATCATGATTGACAGCTCCCCAGGCCACTTGGAAAAGGAGGAAGTCACCCAAAGGAGCCAGAAGAGTGGGGTTGAGAAATGCTGGGAGACAGGAGGGTCAGATGGCTGGGCCGCTCACTCTGGGAGCTGGACTCCCACTTGCTTTCTGCTTCCTTTTGCACTTTCGCCATGTAGACCAGAGCCTTAGGGGAGTCCAGCCACGCTCAGGTTTCAAGTCACCTAGTAGCAGCCAGCAAAGGGTCTTGAGTTGAGGTTTCTCTGGCCTGGAAATACATAGCTGATGGAGCTTCTAAGGGCACTGGCCGTATTCTGGGAAGATCCCTTTGTAGAATTCACCAGCTCTGGTCAGTGCCCCACAAGCTGCTGAAACCTTCCTTTTTTCCCCCCCATTAAAAATATTAAGGGATAATTTACATACAGTAAAATTCAGCCTTGTCAGTGTATAGTATTGTGGGTTTTGACTACAGTCATCTACCACAATCAAGATATGGAATAGTTCTATCAGCCACAAAAAAATCCCTGGGTCCACTTTGTAGTCAACCTTTCCCCCATCCCAGTCCCTGGCAATCATTGATCTGTTTTTCTGTCCCTATAGTTCTGCCTTTTCCCAAATGTCATATAAATGAAAGCATGTAGTATGTAGCCTTGAATCTGGCTTCCTTCCCTTAGCATAAGGCAATTGATATTCATCCGTGCTGTTCTGTATATCAATAGTTCATTCCTTTTTATTGCTGAATTTCATCGTATGAACGCATCACATTTTATTTACCTATGCTCTACTTGAGGGCCATTTGGGTTGTTTCCAGTTTGGGGCAATTATGAATAAAGCTGCTATAAACAGATTTTCATTTCTCTTGGGTAAACACCTAGGAGTGGGTTTTCTGGGTTGAATGGTAAATGTTTAATTTTGTACAAAACTGCCAAATTGTTTTCCAAAGAGACTGTATCATTTTGCATTCCTGCTAGCAGTATATGAGCACTCCAGTTGCTTTGCATTTTCACCGGAACTTGGGTTGGTTGGGTTTTTAATTTTAGCCGTTCTAATAGATGTATTCTGTATCTCATTGTGGTTTAAGTATGCATTTCCCTGATCACTAATTAGTTTGAACATTTTTGTATGTGCTTTTTTGCAATCTATGTATCATCTTGGGGAAAGTGTCTGTTCAAATATTTCACCCATTTAGTTGAGTTGACTATTTTTATTATTATTGAGTTTTGTGAGTTCTTTATATATTGTAGATTCAGGTCCTTTATGAGCTATACGTTTTGCAAACATTCTTTCCGAGTTTGTGGCTTGTCTTTTCATTTTTGCAAGTGTCTTTTGAATAGCAGTTCTTAATTTTGAAGAAACGCCAGTTATTACTTTTTTCTTTTATAGGTTATGCTTTTAGTGTCATATCTAAGAAATCTCAGCCTAACCGAAAGCCATAATGTTTTCTCCTAGAAGTTTTATGGTTTAAGTTTTACATTTATGTCTATGATCCATTTGGAGTTCATTTTTTATAAGGTACGGAGTATGGATTGAGGTTCTTTTTTTTTGCATATTTAATTATTCCAACACCATTCCTTGAAAAGCCCTTCTCCATTGAATTATCTCTGCATCTTTGCCAAAAATCAACTGACCAAATATGTGAGGATCTATCTCTGGACTCTATTCTTTTCCACTGAAGTCTCTCCTTCCTTCTCCACCACACTGTCTTGACTACTGCAGCTTATGGTAAATCTGGAAATCAGGTAGTGTGAGTTCTCCAACACTGTTCTTTTTCAGAATTGTTTTGGCTAGTCTAGCGCTTTTGCCTGTCCATAAGATTTTAGAATCAGCTTGCTGGCTCCACGTTTCTCTGAGGGGTCCATAGGCTCACAGGGGCTGCCTGGTCAGAATCTATACCACTGTTCATGATTTATCACGAGATGGTTCTAGGACAGGATGATGGTTAGTGGGACCAGACTGCCCGGACACAAATCCTAGCTCCAATTCTTTCTAGAACTTGGGGAAGGTACTTGATATTCCTGTGGTTCAATCTCCTCTTCTGTAGAATGAAGAAAATGGCCATACTTTATTTTATGGGATTTTTGTGAGGATGGCAATAACAGGTGGAAAACAAAACAATACCTGGCACTTAGTAACCCCCTGATAAGTGTTAGCTATTATTTATCTTATCTGTACTCCTCTCAGTCTTTCCCCTTCTCTCCACACTCCCGCTAACTTCCCACAGCTGCTGAACTACTGATTTTTCTTTCAAGGACGTTTCTCAGGCTTTTAAACCACTTAATAGTCAGCTTATCACATTGCCATTGCCCTCCGAGAAGTTCAATATATCAATGTTTGCTGTTTCACCTTAGCTGTTCCTTCTCATTATGGCATTTATAGAAAATCCGCTTTGTGGACCACGTGATTTGGCTGGTAGTGAAAGGCCAGGCTGAGCTCTGCCTACTGTGTCCCTAAGGCTGAAGGCCAAGCACAGTTATGACTCCCACACCTGCCAGCAAGCAAGGCCTGTGCCTCTCCTACTGAACTGGTCCATTCTTCCTCCATCAGCCTGGCATATCCCAGGGGCAGGGACTTGATCTCTCTGGTTCTAGCAGACTCTCCTCAACAGTGGAATCTAATTCCCCTGTAGGACCAGGAGCTGTGCAAGAGTAAAGTCCCAGGGTCTCTGATCTACCAGGCATCCCCAGAAGTATGCTTACCTTTCCCAGTGGAAAGGCTGGGGGCTATATCTACTCCAGTGCTGAATAGCTTTTTTCTAAATATTTTAATAATTTTTACAGTTATAGTTCTAAAATGGATTGCTTTTTCACTGTCTCTTTAAAGGAAGTCACTGAGTATCATTTAACTTTTCCTTGATAATTCAAGGCCATAATCACATACATCGATGGCTACACTGGAACTGTAGCCAAAATTCGGCCTCTGTATGCCGGTATGGAATTGAATTTCAGAGACAGAGTTTTGGGTGAAGCGGAAAAGAATAGCTTTATTGCTTTGCCAGCCAAAGGGGTCACGGCAGGCTAATGCCCTCAAAACTCACCTGGAGGGGGTAGTGAGAAGTTTTATAGTAATGATTCAAACAGGAGGGTATGATCAGCTCGTGGACATTCTTTTGATTGGTTGGTGGTGAGGTAATTGGGAGTCAGCATCATCAACCTTCTGGTTCAACCGTCTGGGGTCTAGTGCTTGTGAGAAGCGTGCAGTTAACTTCTTCCACCTGGTGGGGGTTTCAGTATCTGCAAAACAGCTCAAAGATACAGTTGTGTATATCCTTTGAGGGGGAACCAGCACCCTGCCCCGAGGCTGCACTGTTGTTTCTTGACCGCTCCTCCCTTGTCTCTGCATCACCTCCCTTCCCTGATTAGCAAACTGTTCGAACCTGCCCTTTGGAGCTCAGAAGGTCATAGAGGCTGAATGCAGCACATTTCCTACAAACAAGAAAGGGGAGGGAGGGGACACAGAAAGGTTTTGTGGGCTTCCCTGGTGACGCAGTGGTTAAGAATCCACCTGCCAATGCAGGGGATGCGGGTTCAAGCCCTGGTCCAGGAAGATCCCACATGAGGCAGAGCAGCTAAGCCCATGTGCCACAACTACTGAAGCCCGTGCACCTGGAGCCCGTGCTCCACAACAAAAGAAGCCACTGCAATGAGAAACCCGCGCACCGCAACGAAGAGTAGGCCCCTGTCACCACAACTAGAAAAAGCCCGTGCACAGCAACGAAGACCCAATGCAGCCAAAAGTGAAGGAAGGAAGGAAGGAAAGGCTTTTGTGCCCGGGAGCCCCACAGGGTCCTGCTCAGTTTCAGGATGTCATGACTTAGGCCATTTGAGGCACATAGGCTGTTTCCACCCAGTTCTAATGTCTCTCAGACCTTCCCACAGATTAAGTGCATGGGCTCCCGCCTCGGATGGTGCTTGCCTGTTTCAGGGCCCATCCCTTTGGTTGTCTAAACTGAGAAATGAACCTGAACACTAGCAATGTTCCATTAGTAATGACAAAAACAATGAGAAAGAGAAAAGCAGCCACTGGGAGCTGGGAGCTAGCGGGGCACCTGGAGCTGGGCTGTAGTGTCCTGCTGTTGAATGTGACGGCCCCCAAGTGGCATCAACACCCAACAAGACCACTGTGGGAGCCGAGTCAGAACAAGACGATGTTGGGGCCCAGGGCAGGCTGCCCCAAAATGTGCCTCAATGGCATAGTGATTATTTTGAATTAAAGTTACCTAAGAAACAGCTAATGCAACAGAGACACCCTGACCCTCCTCTCTGTCTCCCTGGAAGCAGGACATAAACCTTTCATGTGAAAGGTGCACTCCCTGCATCTGGAGGTAGGAGGACACCCTTATCGCCAGAAACGGGGATTACAAGAAACCTTATGTAAACACCTTGTTACTTCTTCAGCTCACTACCCCAAGTCCAAATTCTGTTTAGTTCTTCACTAATGAAGCCCAAGTTTCTTTGTCCTGTCAATTCCTCACAAATTTATTTTTTGTCTAAAAAGTATAAAAGCTGCCTTCTTCTGCCACTTCTTAGGTCTCATTTCTTTTTTTTTTTAATAAATTTATTTATTTATTTAATTTATTTTTGGCTGCATTGGGTCTTCGTTGCTGTGAGCAGGCTTTCTCTAGTTGCGGCAAGCGGGCTTCTCATTGCAGTGGCTTCTCTTGTTGCAGAGCACGGGCTCTAGGCGCCCGGGCTTCAGTAGTTGTGGCACACAGGCTCAATAGTTGTAGCTCGCAGGCTCTAGAGCACAGGCTCTGTAGTTGTGGCACACGGGCTTCGTTGCTCTGCAGCATGTGGGCTCTTCCTGGACTAGGGCTCGAACCTGTGTCCTCTGCATTGGCAGGCAGATTCTTAACCACTGTGCCACCAGGGAAGCCCTTAGGTCTCATTTCTATGAGACCTCCATGCATGTGAATTAAAATTTGTTTCTTTTCCTCCTGTTAGTCTGTCTTGCATCAATTTTATTATTAGTCCAGAACTCGAGATGGGGAGAAGGGGGAAATTTCCCCTTCCCTGACAACATCATGGACTACTCACCCGTCATCATGACTGAACACAGAACAAACGAGAACATTGTCCAAACCACAAAAGCGACCAAACATCCCTCTTATTTATTTGTCTAATAGGAGTGATGGCTGCTTTCCTACCATTTACAGCTTTAACCTCACTTCATTCCCCTGTCTTCTAGAGAAGAAATATTGAGATTCCCAGCGATAGAATCACCTCCACTTTGTGATACTGCTCAATTCAGAGCAACGCCCTCCTTCTTTGAACTCTCCTCAAAATCACCTGTCACAAGCCCAAATCCTTAATAAGTCCTTAATTCAAAGAGGAGGCTCTCAGTGGAATTAAGGAAGGACAGTAGGGCCGTTGGGAAGTTTTGTGTGTCCCTCAGATCCCAAACCTTTGTAGAAACCTGGTTATGCTTCAAATGTGGGTGAAGAGTTATCCATGAATCTGTTATACATTTTGGACCAACACAAAAATCCAATTAGGAAAGTGATGTCCCCCTCTTGCCCACCCACCCCTGCCCCACTCCTGACTATCCTGAGAGGGACGTTCTCAGTTCTATTGAATTAAAGAGAAGAAAAAAATTTAACCGCTCAAAAAATTATTGGTAGAACAATGTTTGCCAACAGAGATTGCTTCAATAATGGAGCCCAAAATAGAGTGAACAAATAAAGCTGTCGAGACGTCTGTGGGTTTAGTTTCAGTGAGCATTCCCCACTATTGAGAAGATATAAAAATGATCTTTGCAATGAGCAAGTAGCTTTTTATTTCCGTAGGGAAAGTATTTCTCATCTAAACCATTTCATTTCCTTTATGAAACAGGAAACAAACGTCTCAGTCTTTTGGAAGGTGGTAGCATATTAAAATGCATCTGAGTAGTAATGTGAGGCTATTCGGTCCATCACAGTTAAAAGTTTGAAATCTGGGCTAATGTTTTAAATGTGAGCAAAGAGAATACATAGTCCAGATAATGTGCTTCATTCAGTCTTCTGATCCCAGGGTTAGGAAAGAATTTAGGGTCCTAATTTAATCAGAAGGGAAGCTGGCGTTTCATCTCAAGTTGGAGACGGGAGCGGAGCGAGTCAGGACCCACGGCAGGGGGCACTGCCCCCCTTCTCCTTCTCTTACGTTCTAAGGAACTCAGTGGATCAGGAAGAAGCCCCAGACCAGAAGCGAAGGGTAATTTTCCATTTGCCTGCAGACTGTATTCCTAGCCGCTGTGCCTCTAGAGTGCCCCGTATCTGCCTACGAGCAGGAGGAAATAATTGTTTTCTCCAACGTGACAGTGTTTTCTTTTTCATTCCTTATTGAGCCGTCATTAAGTTGTGGAATTCTCTGGGGAAATCACTTTAATCTCTTTGGGGGTGGCTTACAAGACCCTGAAGGTGATTCAAGTACATCCAGGCAATATTTCATGACTGAATCAGGGAATGAGCTGTTAGAAAAACTCATTTGGTATTTCACGCAGATGGCCCTCTCTCCAGAGGTGGCCCTCCGCTGAACGGCCTCCTGCCACAGGCTGTTCCCCTCTGACTGCCTTCTCAACAGCTGCATTCCCCACTTTTGCTCTCCACTGGCTGACCCCTAGCCCCCCCTACTGTCTCAACTGCTGACTGCCTAAGGCTCTGAGAGACCACAGTGGGAGCCGGAGACCCCTTTCAGGAGGTTCTGCAGTTAAAGACACAAGAAAAACCTTCAAGAATCAAAGTTACTGGGGCTTCCTTGGTGGCTCAGTGGTTAAGAACCTGCCTGCCAACGCAGGGGACGTGGGTTCGAGCCCTCATCCGGGAAGATCCCACATGCTGCGGAGCAACTATGCCCGTGCGCCACAACTACTGAGCCTGCGCTCTAGAGCCCATGTGCCACAACTACTGAGCCCACGTGCCCCAACTACTGAAGTCCACGTGCCTAGAGCCCATGCTCCCAACAAGAGAAGCCACCACAATGAGAAGCCTGTGCACCACAACGAAGAGTAGCCCCTGCTCGCCACAACTAGAGAAAGCCCACGTGCAGCAATGAAGACCCAACGCAGCCAAAAATAAAATAAAATACACACGTTTATTTAAAAAAAGAAAAAAGAATCAAAGTTATAGTGTTGGGATCGTAGGGGAAAAAAATATCTTTTACTTTCTACCCTTCTTGGTTCTCTGCTGGAGCTCTTGTAACAAAAGACAGATTAACAGGAGAAAGGCATACACATTTATTTAATATAAGTTTTACACGGTGCGGAAGCCCTGGAGCCCTCATAAGGAAATGACCCAAAAAAGCAGAGAGCATTTTGTTGCTAGGTTTCATGAGGAGTGGGAAATCGTGGAAATATGTGATAGGGTATGAGCTAATGTGTTAAGCTGGGGGAAACTTAGCAAGGCCTGTTCAGATTCCTCCCAGTCATCCCCCCATCTCTGGAGATAAGGATGCTCCTTTCCTCCCAGTACAGGGAGGGCACCTCTCACATGAGGGTTTTATGACCTGCTTCAGGGGAAGGTCAGAGAGTCCTTCCCACAATTGCTCTTTCTCAAATTCCTTCAGCTTAAAATAGTCAATAGGCCAACGCGCCACATTTTGGAGTAGCTTGACCTGAACCGCGTCAGGATTACTGGCAGTGGGGCTGACATTCTGTAGCAGGGGACACTGCTCCAGACATTGGGGCAGTCTTTCTCTCTCTGTCTCTCTCTCTTTGGTTTCTTTTCTCTGCTTCCAATCCTGATGAGCTCACCATTAACTTCCTGGATACACAAGGCTACCAAACACTTCTTTTAAACTTGCAGGTTTCCCACCCAATCTCCACCTTCCAGAAATTTCTTCTACACAGAAGACATTTACTGAACAGAATTGTTAAAAACGCTAGGCTCCCTGCTACAGATTCTGCCAACAGCCAGACTTGACTGTCTTCAGGACTTTTCCTCCTCTCATCTGTGAAATAGGATAATCATGGACTAGCCTGTAGTCCTTTTAGGACCATTAATTGGAGGGAGTAATGGGAGCCAGGATATTTCCAGAAGGCGGAGAAAAACTCTTTATAATTTTTTTTCTTTGAGGTCCGAGAGTTTAACTGTATACTCCTGGAAATAATTATTATATACTCTGTTTTCTCAAAGCAATATAATGGCGTCTCTACCTCATTAACTTGACGCAATCAAGGCTCACAGCTCATGAGAACTGAAAGGGACCTCAAGGACTTTTTAATTCAGGGGTTCTCAACTGTGGCTGCTCTTATAATCACCGAACTTTTTAAAAAGTACTGAGCCTGGGCCTCACCCCCAGATCTATTATATCAGACTCTCTGGAGGCAGGGCCAGCGCCGCCTTCTCTTAAAACTCCCAAGGTGACTTCAGCGTCCAGCCAGAATCAAGCAACAATGATTTGGTCCAACAGTCTGTACACAAGGAAAAGACAACGTGGGGAGGTGATGTGAGTCAAACCAAAGTCTCACAGGAATGGGATCATGTGGCTTGTGGGTGCTAAATGGAGGCAAAGGTCACCCAAGGACAAGGAGGATAGAGGATTGCAGGAGAACATTGTCACCATCGCCATTCAGTCACCCAGTTTTGAACCTGCTGTGTGCCAAACTCTGGACCAAGTACTGGGGTAAAAGGGTATAAGAATGAATTACTCACAGTGCTCTCAAGGAGCAATCTATTTTCTGATGGATTTCCTCCAATAACTGAAGGAAGGGGAGAGTGGGCATTGTGCTCAAAGATATTCATTGCACTGTTATTTACAATAGTAAAAACAGGTGTCCAGTCATAGGAGAATTCTTAAGTAAACACTAGGTTATATCTACCTGGTGCGACATTTTGATGCCTTTAAGCTCAGTTTTCCAAGAAGACTTTAAGATCACAAGGAAGTGTCCTCATTATAAGTGGAAAAAATAAGATATAACCTCATACGTAGGCTATATGCCTATGATTATAGGTTATATGCATAAGTGAAAGGCTAAGAGGAAATGCACCAAAAGTTAACAGGTGCTGGTAACAGGGTGCTTCCTCTTTTTCACTTCTTCCTTTCTTTTCTCTATTTTTTCAATTATTATTATTTTTAAATTTATTTATTTTGGGCTGCGTTGGGTCTTCGTTGCTGCATGCGGGCTTTCTCTAGCTGCGGCGAGCGGGGGGGGGCTACTCTTCGTTGCGGTACGCGGCTTCTCATTGCATTGGCTTTTCTTGTTGCGGAGCACGGGCTCTAGGCGTGCGGGCTTTGGTTGTTGCGGCTCATGGGCTCTAGAGTGCAGGCTCAGTAGTTGTGGCGCACCGGCTTAGTTGCTCCGCGGCATGTGGGATCTTCCCGGACCAGGGATCGAACCTGTGTCCCCTGCACTGGCAGGCAGATTCTTACCCACTGAGCCACCAGGGAAGCCCTATTTTTCAATTATTTTTAAATGAGCTGGACCAGGGAGTTGGAACTCACTGGGTGAATGGTAGGGGCCATTCCTTGCCTCTGTAATCTTCAGAGTGCCCTGCAGTTTGTATCTCATCCATGCAGGGATCCTCATCTGTGGGCATGGGCTCAGAGAGACCTGCCAGGGGTCTCCCAGTGGGCTAACTGGAAAGTCAGAGATAGAACCCAAGTCTCCTGCTCTGTAGTCTGGACCTTGGTGGAACTGCACAGTGTGAACACGTGGGCAGGCCTGAGGGGTAGAAGAGAGGCTGTGACGAAGGGAGTGCCCATTCTGAGGGGATGGGCCTGTTCCTGGAGTTTCCTGGGGCTCGCTCCCCATTCCCCTCACTCTCCCACACAGGAACGAAGGCCTGTGGGCAGCAGACCCTACAACCAGATCATGCAGGAAAGGCACCTGTGGGACACTGGCTCCTTGGAATGATCAACAAAACGGTCCTTCAGACCAGTTGTTCTCATCATGGTGAGG
Source organism: Lagenorhynchus albirostris (assembly GCF_949774975.1). Lineage (NCBI taxonomy): Eukaryota > Metazoa > Chordata > Mammalia > Artiodactyla > Delphinidae > Lagenorhynchus > Lagenorhynchus albirostris. The sequence goes on along the minus strand of NC_083107.1, from coordinate 50,496,660 downwards.
CAAACCAGTCCTAGGAGCATCTTGGAGGAGGAACAGCAAAGGCTGGTTGAAGGTGGGTATTTTAATGCCGAGACTTGATTAGAATTGAGTGAGGGGACTTCCCTGGTGGCCCAGTGGTTAAGGATCTGCCTGCCAGTGCAGGGGACACGGGTTCGAGCCCTGGTCTGGGAAGATCCCACATGCCGTGGAGCAACCAAGCCCGTGCGCCGCAACTACTGAGCCTGCGCTCTAGAGCCCGTGAGCCACAACTACTGAAGCCCATGCACCATAACTACTGAAGCCCACCCGCCTAGAGCCTGTGCTCCGCAACAACAGAAGCCACTGCAATGAGAAGCCCGTGCACCTCAATGAAGAGCAGCCCCCGCTCGCCGCAACTAGAGAAAGCCTGCGTGCAGCAACGAAAACCCAACACAGCCAAAAATAAATAAATTTAATAAATTAAAAAAAAAAGAATTGAGTGAGGATTGTACTATAATAGTTTAGGATTGACGGATGTATGACCAGGCCACCCAAGATGGCTGTTCTCTTGCTCTCTGCACATCACTTGTTCGACCAGTGCCTGCTTCAACTACATCCTACTCACCTGACAGACCTTCCCTCTTAATCACAGAGCCTAATCAGTAAATGCCCATGTACTGGTCCCTGGCCCCAGCTAGTGATTGTTCTAATCTTTAGCTCAGAACTCTCTCCACTATGATAGTGTATCAAAGGAGCCTTGAGTGGCAGGGCCCTCTGCTGGTTTCCCTGGCAACCGATGAGCTAACCTGATGTCATCAATTCCCCCTATAGCTGGTAACCTCCCTCTCCCCCCGGGGAGCAGAGACTGCCACCATGTCCTGCCCGCCTACACGGTGGGGTGTGGCTCTAGGACCTTGCTTCGGACGTGTAAGCTCCCCCATCCATGAAACCACTGAATCGGGGTCACTGACTCCAGGCTCTTTCTTCAGTCTCCAGGCTGCGCAAGTACAGAGCTTGCAGGCCTGCGGGGTGCAGCCCAACAATGGACGCAGCAAGGCAAAGGTTTGGAGACAAAGATTTTTAAGACTCTTGGCGAGTAAACTGTCTTTTGATGTTTTTGAACTGTTAAAAGATAAAATAAGGCCTATTAAAAATTTAAGAACTTATTTGAGCAAAATTGATTCCAGTTATGCAGCACCAAGGCAGAGTGGTTAGAAGCAAGCACTCCATGGATGGGAGCTGGAGGTGAACTTTTTTTTTTTAATTTTTTAACATCTTTATTGGAGTATAATTGCTTTACAATGGTGTGTTAGTTTCTGCTTTATAACAAAGTGAATCAGTTATACATATACATATGTTCCCATATCTCTTCCCTCTGGCGTCTCCCTCCCTCCCACCCTCCCTATCCCACCCCTCCAGGCGGTCACAAAGCACCTAGCTGATCTCCCTGTTCTATGCGGCTGCTTCCCACTAGCTATCTACCTTATGTTTGGTAGTGCATATATGTCCATGCCTCTCTCTCGTTTTGTCACAGCTTACCCTTCCCCCTCCCCATATCCTCAAGTCCATTCTCTAGTAGGTCTGTGTCTTTACTCCTGTCTTACCCCTAGGTTCTTCATGACATTTTTTTCCCTTAAATTCCATATATATGTGTTAGCATACGGTATTTGTCTCTCTCTTTCTGACTTACTTCACTCTGTATGACAGACTCTAGGTCTATCCACCTCACTACAAATAACTCAGTTTCGTTTCTTTTTATGGCTGAGTAATATTCCATTGTATATATGTGCCACATCTTCTTTATCCATTCATCCGATGATGGACACTTAGGTTGTTTCCATCTCCGGGCTATTGTAAATAGAGCTGCAGTGAACATTGTGGTACATGACTCTTTTTGAATTTTGGTTTTCTCAGGGTATATGCCCAGTAGTGGGATTGCTGGGTCATATGGTAGTTCTATTTGTAGTTTTTTAAGGAACCTCCATACTGTTCTCCATAGTGGCTGTACCAATTCACATTCCCACCAGCAGTGCAAGAGTGTTCCCTTTTCTCCACACCCTCTCCAGCATTTATTGTTTCTAGATTTTTTGATGATGGCCATTCTGACTGGTGTGAGATGATATCTCATTGTAGTTTTGATTTGCATTTCTCTAATGATTAGTGATGTTGAGCATTCTTTCATGTGTTTGTTGGCAGTCTGTATATCTTCTTTGGAGAAATGTCTATTTAGGTCTTCTGCCCATTTTTGGATTGGGTTGTTTGTTTTTTTGTTATTGAGCTGCATGACCTGCTTGTATATTTTGGAGATTAATCCTTTGTCAGTTGCTTCATTTGCAAATATCTTCTCCCATTCTGAGGGTTGTCTTTTTGTCTTGTTTACGGTTTCCTTTGCTGTGCAGAAGTTTTTAAGTTCCATTAGGTCCCATTTGTTTATTTTTGTTTTTATTTCCATTTCTCTAGGAGGTGGGTCAGAAAGGATCTTGCTGTGATTTATGTCATAGAGTGTCCTGCCTATGTTTTCCTCTAAGAGTTTGATAGTTTCTGGCCTTACATTTAGGTCTTTAATCCATTTTGAGCTTATTTTTGTGTATGGTGTTAGGGAGTGATCTAATCTCATACTTTTACATGTACCTGTCCAGGAGGTGAACTTTTACAGAGAAAAGAAAAAGAAGCAAAGTAAGGAGTTTACTTATTGGCTTAAAGCCTAGTTAGCTGTGATTGGTTGTCCTCAGGTTTCGGTTTGTAACCGTGAGGCATTTGCAGGCTTAGATTTTGGTTTGCTTGTGTAGAACACCCCCAGCATTAGAGCCACTTCAGCCTAAGGGTCTCCTTAGGCTGTATTGAAGAACTGAACAGTTTGATGTTCATTTAAGTCAAAGATTCTCAGCCTCGGAACTTTGGACATTTGGGGCTGAATCATTCTTTGTGGTTGTCCTGTGCGTTGCAGGATATTTAACAGTATCCCTGCCTCTACCCACTAGATGCCAGTAGCCTTCCCTACACAGTTGTGAAAACCAAAAATGTCTCCATGCATTGCCAAATGTATGGGGGGCGTTTAAATGTAAACAGGTCTTTCAGGAAGTTCCTGGAATGAACAACAAAGTTATTTGTAACTTGTATATCTTTGGCAAGTTTCCTATAGTGGTGTTGTAGGGTTGATAAAGACAGTGGAAGAGCTCATGGAGTTAATGTAGTAGACTGTAAGGGGTGGGAGGGTAGATGGTCTCCATTCTCACCCTTAGCCTCCAGCCTCGCCTCTCCTGCCTCTTGCAGTCTCCTGTTGATAGTCAACTTTTAGCTAGAAGATATGACATCTCTGAAGTAAAAAATCAGTAGCTTCTGAGGAATGAAAAGAAAACCTGCTAAGGTTTATTGAGCTCTTACCTGAACACGATAGACTTCATGTAACCCCATGAAGTATCATTACCCATTTTATAGATAAGGAAATCGAGGCTCAGAAAAGCAGAGAATTGCTCCTATCACTCAGTGAACGATGAGGTTGGAATCTGAATGCAAGGGTCTGTCTCCATGCTAGGATGCCAAATCTAGCAATACTATTGTGTGGGACATATTTTTACTCAAAAAGTATTCGTTGTTTATCTGAAATTCAAATTTAATTACGCATCCTGTATTTTATCGGTAACTCTACTTCAATAACACTTCTCTGACCCCATGGGACCAATGCAAGGGGTGTTGGGTGCTGACCACTAAACTGTCGCAGGGGGGACAGACCCAGGAACCCTGGGAGCATTGGCGAGAGAGGAGGTGGGGTGTAAAGCCCGGCCCACCGGTCTCTGCTTTGAGAGCCTAGTGAGGAGTGACCCCTGGTGGCCACGCGGCGCCCTGCAGCCACAGGCAGTCCGGCCCCTGCGCGGAGTATAGGGCTTCAGGGGCAGACATCTGTTCTTAGTTCTGACCTCCCCCGAGAGCTGACATCCACCCAGGGACTGTGGGGAAGGAAGCCAGGCCCAGAGCCACCTAGGAGCTTTTTCAAACCATTCAGCTGGACTGGAAGTTCATTCCCACGCTGGGTCAACCACTCTGTCGCCCCCAGGTGGCTGATCTGCAAAAAGCAGGTCCTTAAGCACCTGAAACTTCAAGGACCAAAGGAAGTGGTACCGAACCAAAGTTGGGTCTGCTTCCCGACGCGCAGCAAAGCCAAGCTCCTGACAGCGGGCTGCGGGGAAGAAAAGTGCAGCACTTATTGTAAAGCTATACGATAGTGCGGGACAGCTAGCGCTCAAAAAGCCTGAACTCCCCTGAACTCCCCGAAGGGTTTCAGGAAAGCATTTTTAAAGACCAGGTGAGGGAGGCGGGGCTCTCAGGGTGTGTGCAGCTCCTGCACGATTCTCTGATTGGTTGATGGTGAGGTGACTGGGCGGTGTCGTAGGGGTTAATCCTGTGTTATCAATCCTTAGGCTCCAGTAGGCCTGGGGACTATGTGCTCATGGTCATCAGGTAGTTACCGTCTTCCATTTGATGAGGGTTTTCACATTATAAAACAACTCAGGAAATGGGCATCAGATACAATTAACTAGGCACTTCTGAGAGGAGCTAAAGCAGAGAATGGGGGGAGGGGTCTGTCCCGGGAAGGCCCCCTAGGGTCCTGCTCAGCTTCCGGACTGCTGAGATTTGTGTCCCCCTACCCACTGCTGCCCACAGGGCCTCCTGGGCCCTCTGCCCACTCCAACGTCTGGGGGGTCACATGCAAACTGAGGGCGGCACTGGAAGGGAGGTCATTATTTAAACTAACTTCAGGAGTCCATTCCTAGAGTGGAGTCCCACAAATTACCTTTGTGTAAATCTGCTCGTGAGTAGAAGCCTTTGTTGTTTAAAGGCTCCACGTGGCCGCCTGGGGACTCTTTCCTTCCCCAGGTGTTTGCTGTGCCCTAACCTGTGCCAGGCTTTATCAAGTGCTGAAGGTTAAAAACATGATCCACGTGGGGCCCTGCTTTCTCTGGCTGTTGAAGCAACAGGCCTGGACTCAGTCACATAGCTCAGAGAGTGCCACCTGCCCGAGGCCCTAAGGAAATACCCCTGCTGCCCTTTCCTCTGAGAATCCTTGGGGAGGTGGAGGGGATGTCTCCCCAGGGCCCCTCCTCCGTATAGACCCAACTGACCTTTCACACTCTTTTTATGTGTCTTTGGCCCCGAGTGTTACCCAATGAATAGGGTGATTCGGTCCCGCTGCTGCTCGCCACTTTCAAAATCAATTACAAACTCACAAACGGTAGAAGAAAATGTGCCTTTAATCAGAATGCCGGCAACCTGGGGAGACAGTGGACTCAGCGTCCCCTAAAAACCACCTCCAAAGATTCTGCTCAGCCGTGAAAGTTTTAAAAGGAAGCATAGAAGTCATCTCAGTCGATCACTGAGACAGAGGGTCAGAGTCGGCGGCGTCCACCACTGTGTGCAGGCTTGTCGACTCCTCGTGAACATCCTCCGGATGTAATCTTGTTCATAGTTTGGTCACACAGTTTGTTCGGAAGATTACTGAACAAGAAGCTAGGGAACAGATCTGGTCATCTGTTAATTACTTATTCTTCATTTCTACTTCTGTGATCTACGGAAAGAACTGACAAATTAGGCAAGGTATTGTGTGATTAAAAGATCTGAAAGACGTGGTTGGGCCAGAGATGAGTAGAGCATGGGGATGCCTGGGTTAAAAGTTAGTTACAATATAGCTTTGCTAAAGTGACAGGAAAAGGGGCTTCTCGCTGAGCAGTTTCCTGTAAAGAGTTGCTTACACTGAGGCCTCACTGAGTTTGGAAGAGGACTCAGAAGGGCACAGGTGAGATTGCAGCCCTGGTTGACACCTTGACTTCCGACGGGTGAGATCCTGCCCAGGGGACACAGCTATCCTGTACCCAGACTCCTCACAAAAACCGTGAGATAATACATTGGTATTATTTTGAACTGCTAAGGGTGCGATAATGTTACACAGCAACAGGAAACTAATATACGCAGTATCTACAGGCTTCATCCTAGCCCTGGGTGCCTCCATTCTGGAACATTCCCACTAACCCCCAGCTTCCTTCATAACCAGGAAGCACAGCTAACTGAACCCACAGAAAGGCCCCCACATTGGATGTGCTGAAAGGGAGGTCCCTTTGAAACTGTACTTCTCCTCGAAGGGAACTTGAACCCAGCCACACCGCAGATAGGGACTTGAACCCACGGGATGGGATGTGAACCCATAGTCTTTTTTTTAAAATCAATTTATTTATTATTTTATTTTTGGCTGCGTTAGGTCTTCGTTGCTGCGCGCGGGCTTTCTCTAGTTGCGGCGAGCGGGTGCTACTCTTCGTTGTGGTTCACAGGCTTCTCATTGCAGTGGCTTCTCGTTGCGGAGCACGGGCTCTAGGCGCATAGGCTTCCGTAGTTGTGGCTCGCGGGCTCCAGGGCGCAGGCTCAGTAGTTGTGGAGCCCAGGCTTAGTTGCTCTGTGGCATGTGGGATCTTCCCGGACCCGGGCTCGAACCTGTGCCCCTGCACTGGCAGGCGGATTCTTAACCACTGCACCCCCAGGGAAGCCCCCATCGTCTTGTTAATTAAAATCACTCACCTGGTCTGAAACCATAGAACTCATCTCAGAACTTAGTGAAGCTCAGGTTCTTTTGTCTTGGTGCAGAAAGAATTCAGTGAGAGGCAGAGCGTCGGGCAAGAAGTGAGTTATTTGTATAGGACGCTTGTGAGAGATACAGGTGGGCAGGCAAGGGAGTGCTGCCCTGAAAGCTAGGTAGGCCACATTTTTATAGTCAAAGGAAAAGTGGGGAGGGGAGAAGACCACCTTCTTCCTCATTCTTGAGTAGACATCAAACTTCCATCATGGGTTTCCCTGGTGGTGGTAGACATCAAACTTCCATCATCAGTTCCTCCTCCACATCAGGCGGGAGAGGTTTTTTGTCCCTACATGGTCAAACTGGGACTTTCATAGCGCTATGGAAATGGGCAAAAAGCAGTAACATATACTAACGTATGGTAAATCATCTCAGGTTTCAGTATAACGTCACCTTTCCCTATGTTTTTATTTTTAGTGTGCACAGAGGAGCATGTCCTAGGAATCATTAACTTACAGACCTCACTGGGCAGGATGCAGGTCTCATTCCACCATCATTTTATTGTTTTGGGGCGTGTCTCATGCTTCTGCTGCAGTTTTGTTGCTAAGCAAGCCAGCTTGGTTTTGTTGTTAAACAAGCCTGCTTTCTTGAGTGATCATTAACTTACAGGGGTCTCCCATACCTTTTTTTACTATTATGATCCCCTAGTAGGATTAACTATTTAATCACCTACTTTGTTCCTTCACTCTGTCCCTATCACCTTAAGTCCAAAGAAATCTGCCATATCTCCTGCCCTGCTCTAGTGTCTAAAATTCACTAATACTCATCTAGCCAACAAATATTTGAGTGCTATATCAGTTACATTGTCCCAATAATGCTGTATTACACAAAAACATAGTGAGCTAAAATAATCATTGTCGCTCATGAGTCTATAGGTTGGCGTTTTGGTTTTTGTGGTCTCAGGTGGCTTGATTAAGAGTCTACAGTCAGCTGTGGGTCAGGTGGGTGGCTCTCCTGATCTCAGCTGGCTCCGTGGCACATCTGAGGGTCAGCTGGCTATGAATGGCCTCAGCTAGGCCGACGCAGATCTTCTCTACTTCTTCTCACATCCCTGCAGCAGAAGAGCAGGGAATGTTCTCTTGGCAATGGCAGGACCCAAAAAAGAACAAGCCCAATTGTGCAGGAGGGCAAGTGGAACTGCACGTGTGCTTCTCAAGCCTCTGCTTACAGTCACGTCTGCTAACATCTCATTGGCCAAAGCCACACAGTGAGCCCAGAGGCAAAGTGGGAGGGGCCTACAAAAATACAGGAAGAAAGAAGGACGTTAATGCAATCAGCTTGCCACAAGGGCCAAATATAAACACACATTGTTCTGGGTGTTCACTGTACGGTGGTGAACAAGCTTTTAGAGCTTGGGGTACAGTGGAGAAGAAAAGCAATAAATAAATAGAAAGTGTGACTTGTGCTTTGGATGAGAATAGTCAGTAGGACCTACTTTATATTACTGAAGACCTGAAGGGTGAGAAGGAGCCAGCGATGGAAAGGCCAGCCAATGTAGAAGCTCCGAGATGGGTGGCTGAAGTATAGCGAGCAAGGAAAGTGGTGGCGTAGAATAAGATCGGAGGGAGTTCCCTGGTGGCACAGTGGTTAAGAATCCACCTGCCAATGCAGGGGACACGGGTTCGAGCCCTGGTCCGGGAAGATCCCACATGCCGCGGAGCAACTAAGCCGGTGCACCACAACTACTGAGCCTGCACTCTGGAGCCTGCAAGCCACAATTAATGAGCCCGTGTGCCACAACTACTGAAGCCCACCCGCCTAGAGCCCATGCTCCGCAATAAGAGAAGCCATCACAATAAGAAGCCCGCGCACCACAACGAAGAGTAGCCCCTGCTTGCAGCAACTAGAAAAAGCCCGCGTGCGGCAATGAGGACCCAACACAGCCATAAATTAATTAATTAATTAAAAAAAAGATTGGAGAAGTGACAGGACCAGGGATATGGAGTTTGGATTGTAATCTAAGGGTGATGGGAACTCACTGGAAAGTTCTAATGGGGGAAGGTGACATGATGTGATTTGTGCTTTTTTTTTTTCTGGCCACACCGCGCAGCATGCGGAATCTTTTTTTTTTTTTTTTTTACTATTTATTTATTTGTTTATTTGGCTGCGGCGGATCTCAGTTGTGGCATGCAGGATCTTTAGTTGCAGCATGAAAACTCTTACTTGAGGCATGTGGGATCTAGCTCCTTGACCAGGGATCGAACCTGGGCCCCCTGCATTGGGAGCGTGGAGTCTTAGCCACTGGGCCACCAGGGAAGTCCCAGCATGCGGAATCTTAGTTTCCAACTAGGGATCGAACCCTCACCCACTGAGGTGGAAGTGCAGAGTCTTAACCACTGGACCGCCAGGGAAGTCCTGACTTGTGTTTTTAAAAGGTCTCTCTGGCTATTGCATGGAGAATGAACGAATGTTAGGGAGATAAGAGCAAAAGCAGGAAGACAAGTTAGCAGGAGGTGTAGGGGTTCAGAATGAACCCCGCCACCCCCAACATGTGTCAGTTTTGCATGAGGATTATTTTGAGCTAAAGGCAATTGAGACCCTGCGGGTTCAAGAGAAAATACTGCCCCTCCCTTAACTACCTAGAAGCATTTAAATTTGGGATTTTTCCCAGAAAATGAGTTATTCCCAGAGATAAATTTTATCTAAGTGGCCCCATCTATATGGCAAGACAAACGTCTAATTACCAAACACTTACTCTGTTTATCATCCTGTGAATGACCCTTCTGTCCTTGGAAGCCCGTATCCCATTCCTTAGCTCAGGATGGAATACAGACCTCATTTTACGTTTCTTGTATGTGGGGTTCCCGTACATATAAAATTAAGTCTGATTTTTTCCTTTTAATCTGTCTCATGTCGATTTAATTCTTAGACAAGCCAGAAGAACCTAGAAGGGTAGGGGAAAGTTTTCTTCGTTCTTGACAGAGGATACTAAGAGTAGTAGAGAGATGGGAGGGGACGGTTTGTGCTGTGTTTGGAGTAGAGCTGGCAGAAGTTGCTGAGGCTTTTGGATGTGGAGAGGAGGAGGTATCAGGGTTTCTTTTTTTTAATTAATTTATTTTTGGCTGCGTTGGGTCTTTGTTGCTGCACGCGGATTTTCTCTAGTTGTGGCGAGTGTGGGCTACTCTTTGTTGAGGTGTGCGGGCTTCTCATTGCGGTAGCTCCTCTTGTTGCGGAGCATGGGCTCTAGGAGCGCAGGCTTCAGTAGTTGAGGCACGCGGGCTCAGTAGTTGTGGCTCGTGGGCTCTAGAGCGCAGGCTCAGTAGTTGTGGTGCACCGGCTTAGTTGCTCCGTGGCATGTGGGATCTTCCCGGACCAGGGCTTGAACCCGTGTCCCCTACATTGGCAGGTGGATTCTTAACCACTGTGCCACCAGGGAAGCCCCTATCAGGGTTTACGACTTGAGCAACTGAGTGAACAGAGAGGCGCCACTTGCTAAGATGGAGAATAGGCAGAGAACAGGTTGGAAGGAGGGATCAGGAGTTCAGCTTTCAATATGTTAATTATGAGATGCCCGTGAGACAACCAGGCAGTTGGATATATGGGGCTAGATCTCCAGAAGGAAGTCTTTTGAGGTTGGGTCCTGCAAAGGAGGAAACTGATTGGTTGGGCAGAATTCACGACTTAATGGATTGGTGGGTCCTAGACGCAGGGGTGCTGAAAGAGTCTTAATGAGTCAGCTGTTAGTCTCGATAAGTCATCTACTTTGTTTACAATCTTATCTTTCAGGAGCAGATATTTCCTGGAACAAGCAGCAAAATTATTTTTGCTTGGTCCTAGTATTGTTTAACACAGGGACAGGAAAATATGTTCATTTCAGTTTTAATCAGAAAATTGTCCTCAGGCAAGTGCCTTAAAATAATAATAAAAATAATAATAATAACTACTGGGACTTCCCTGGTGGCGCAGTGGTTAAGAATCCTCCTGCCAATGCAGGGGACACGGGTTTGAGCCCTGGCTTGGGAAGATCCCACATGCCACGGAGCAACTAAGCCCGTGCACCACAACTACTGAGCCTGCACTCTAGAGCCCATGAGACACAACTACTGAGCCCGCATGCCACAACTACTGAAGCCCCCATGCCTAGAGCCCGTGCTCCACAACAAGAGAAGCCACCGCAATGAGAAGACCGCGCGCCACAATGAAGAGTAGCCCCCCCGCTCGCCGCAGCTAGAGAAAGCCCGCGCGTAGCAACGAAGACCCAACACAGCCAAAAATAAAAATTAATTAATTAAAATAATAATAATAACTACTATACAGTGCTTACTCTGCTGGCGAGTTCTGAGCACTTTATGGGTATTAATTCATTTAATTCTGACAACAACACAGTAAGAGTACTGTTATTTGCCCCATGTTATAGATGTGCCTATTTTAAACAAAGGTTTATTAACCTGTCTGATGTCACATGGCTGATAAGTGGTAAATCTGGATCCCAGGGTCCAAACTCTTAATCCCTCCCTGGTTTGGCTGATTAACTTCAGTTTCTCCGTATAAACAGTGAGAGGTCAGCCTAGATAAGAGCTCGGTGGGGAGGGGTGGGGAGATGTTAAAAGAAGAATCATTCACGACACTTGTTAAAGATGATAAGGCAGGGACTTCCCTGGTGGTCCAGTGGGTAAGACTCCGTGCTCCCAATGCAGGCGGCCTGGGTTCGATCCCTGGTTGGGGCACTAGATTCCACACGCATGCTGCAACTAAGAAGTCAGCATGCCTCAACTGAAAGATCCCACATGCCACAATGGAAGAGCCTGCGTGCCGCAGCTAAGACCCAGTGCAGACAAAATAAATGAATTAAAAAAAGAAAAGATGATAAGGCAGATTTCACTCAACAGGGACCTTTACAATGGGGTTTTGTAGTAGGGAAGAGAGATAGTGTTCAGCTCAGAGTATAATAAGGAAAAGTGACAATTTATAGCCAAGGAGCAAGACAGCAGGTCAGGTGATAGAAAAATACTAAGAGGTAGGGTAATTCTTTGCTAAACTGACCTAACAGCATTTTTACTGAAGGCAGGCCAGGGTGAAAAGATATCAAAGGTCAGACCAACAGTGAGGGATTTTCAGTAAACTGACTCAGCAGGAATCTTGCTAAAACTGGACAATGCAGAGATGAACACGAAGCCCAAAAATCAGGGCCTAGTTGAGAAGAGAGTTCAGAGGAACCTGACTTCAGGGTTTGGTCAAGCAGAGAATCAGAAGGAAACACTTGTCCTCTACCATCTTACATTAAGTAAATGGGGCCTGAAAATTAAACTGCCTGAAGACTGAGTAGCAAGAGAAAAACAGAGTTTATTTATGCATGCACTCCCATACACCATGGGAGTGTTCAGTGAGTAAAAGGGGTGGTTAGGATTTGAGGCTTATATATTGTTGAAAAACACAATTCAACTGAATAAATTGAAAGATCTTATTGGCTTTACTCAATGATTCATGAATCGGGCAGCACCCCATCGTGGGGACTCAGAGCACGCTGCCCTCAAATATGCCAAAGTGATTATTTTGAATTACAGTTACTTTAAAAATAGCCTGTACAAGAAGGACACTCTGACTTTCCCCTCTGTCTCCCTGAAAACAGGAAATAAACCTCCCATGTAAAAGGTACCCTCCCTGTACCAGGAGGTAGAGAGACATCCTGATCACCAGAGATAGGGAATTTAGGGCCAAGAAGCCTGTGTATGTCTGTTAGCATAATTGATGCTATTTTGGGCCCATAAAACAAAGACAGTTGCTTTTAATTATCCAAATAACTGGTCTGCCACCTAAGAGATATCAAATTTTGATTTACCCAACTACATTTTCTTTAATTTTCTTTTTTATATCAGTGAGAAGATTTCCAAATAAACTGGAAATCGAGCTGTATGTTCTAGAACTTTAGAGTTCAATTTATCGTGCCTTCAAAATTTGTGCAAGGCATTCAACAAAAGTCTTCTTTCTGAATGCACAAGTCAAACCTAGCCCACCCTAGGGGCAGAAAAACCCCTCCATTATTGCTTTTATTAGCCCCTGAGTATTAGCCCCCAGTTTTTATTTCATATTGTGTAGAGGCTCAGGTAAACTTATTGGTTTCCTTTAATATTAATTTAATTAATATGGCCTTAGGGGCAGATTTCTATGCCCTGTCTTATAATACCAGGCAGGGGAAGCACTCCCTAGTGAGACATAATGTCTGTCTCACAATATAATCAAGCAAAAGAGATGTAACCGTCTTACACAAAGCCCATTCAAATACACTAATTTTTTTAAATAAACTTTTGTCTCAATTCTATCAACTATGATACCTTTAAGTTTAGCTTCCATTAGGATCCCATCACCAAATCTTGGTCTTACAAAGAGTCCCAGAAACTTTCCTTTTATCCCCCGACCACTTTATCTATTTTTGTATTGAAGGCTTTGGGGTCCCCAGTGAGGGGTAGAACCAAGGGACTCGGGTCCTTTTCTCAATCTTTTTTTTTTTTTTTTCCTTTTCTCAATCTTTAACTCGATTAATTAACCTAACTGTAGCCCCAAGCACTTGCTTGCTAGGTATCTCACTGTAATTTTCTTTCAGCCTTTAACTTATTTTTCCAAACTGGGGTAAATAGAGCAGACTCATTTGGGACCCTTTAACGCTGAGGGGAGAGTAGAGGGTCCCTTTGGCCCTACCAACCTTAGGTAGTTTTGTATCAAAATTTTTTTAAATCCTATCAACATCCATTTTATTTATCCCATTTTTCTTTTGAATTTTATTTTATTTTTTTATACAGCAGGTTCTCATTAGTTATCCATTTTATACATATTAGTGTACATATGTCAATCCCAATCTCCCAGTTCGTCCCACCACCACCTCCACCCCTCCACCACTTTTCCCCCTTGGTGTCCATACGTTTGTTCTCTACATCTGTGTCTCTATTTCTGCCCTGCAAACCGGTTCTTCTGTACCATTTTTTTGTTTTTTAATTCTAGTTTTATTGTATTGTGAGATGTTTGTTTGTTTTTGGCTGTGTTGGGTCTTTGTTGCTGTGCGTGGGCTTTCTCTAGTTGCGGCGAGTGGGGGCTACTCTTCGTTGCGGTGTGTGGGCTTTTCATCGGAGTGGCTTCTCTTGTTGCGGAGCACAGGCTCTGGGCGTGTGGGCTTCAGTAGTTGTGGCTCGTGAGTTCTAGAGCCCAGGCTCAGTTGTGGCACACGGGCTTAGTTGCTCCGCGGCATGTGGGATTTTCCCGGACCAAGGCTTGAACCCGTGTCCCCTGCATTGGAGGCGGATTCTTATCCACTGCACCACCAGGGAAGCCCTGCAAGTTTTAAATTAATGAGTGGGTTTCCCAATGGGACTGCTGCACCGTGTGCAGAATCTGTCTCCACCACTCCCATAAGTTTCTGAGCTGCTTAAGAAAGCCATAACCAGCTAAGAGGAGCCTTGTCTCTTTTCTTCACAACAAAGCTGTCATGTGGTAGCTTCACTTTATCCTGACAAATTCTGTGAAGGTGCTGAATTAAGGAAAGACATCAGGTCAGCCTCCTACCTAATCAGCCAGTCCAAGCCTCCTCAGTATCTTTCAGCTGAGCAAAATCATTCCAGTGTTTTACAGCTGGGGGTAACTGCAGTGTCTTTCAACTAAGCAAATAATAGGTAACTCTTCTATTTAAAAAAATTTTTTTAAACATTTTTTTTTTTTTAAATATGATTTTTTCTACTTTAAATTTATTTATTTATTTATTTTTGGCTGCGTTGGGTCTTCGTTTCCGTGCGAGGGCTTTCTCTAGTTGTGGCAAGCGGGGGCCACTCTTCATTGCGGTGCGTGGGCCTCTCACTATTGCGGCCTCTCTTGTTGCGGAGCACAGGCTCCAGACGCGCAGGCTCAGCAGTTGTGGCTCACGGGCTTAGTTGCTCCGCGGCATGTGGGATCCTCCCAGACCAGGGCTCGAACCCGTGTCCCCTGCATCGGCAGGCAGACTCCCAACCACAGCGCCACCAGGGAAGCCCTTTAAACATTTTTAATTGAAGTATAGTTGATTTACAATCTTGTGTTAATTTCAGCTATACAGCAAAGTGATTCAGATTATATATATATATTCTTTTTCATTATGGTTTCTCATAGGATACTGAATATAGTTCTCTGTGTTATACAGTAGGACCTTGTTGTTGATCCATTCCATATATAATATATAATAGCTTACAACTGCTAACCCCAAACTCCCATTCCATCCCTCCCCCAATCCCCCCAACTCTGGCAACCACAAGTCTACTGTCTTTGTTTCTGAGTCTGTTTCTGTTCCGTAGGTAGGTTCATTTGTGTCATATTTTAGATTCCACATATAAGTGATATCATATGGTATTTGTCTTTCTCTTTCTGACTTACTTCACTTGGTATGATAATCTCTAGTTGCATCCATGTTGCTGCAAGTGGCATTATTCCATCCTTTTTATGACTGAGTAGTATTCCACTGTATATATGTACCACATCTTCTTTATCCATTCATCTGTTGATGGACGTTTAGGTTGTTTCCATGTCTTGGTTATGGTGAATAGTGCTGCTATGAACACAGGGGTACATATATCTTTTCGGATTAGAGTTTTGTCTGGAGTGGGATTGCTGGATCATATGGTAATTCTATTTTTAGTTTTCCGAGGAGCTTCCATACTGTTTTCCACAGTGGCTGCACCAACTTACATTCCCAACAACAGTGTAGAAGGATTCCCTTTTCTCCACATCCTCTCCAGCCTTTGTTATTTGTAGACTTTTTAATGATGGCCATTCTGACTGGTGTGAGGTAGTACCTCATTGTAGTTTTGATTTGCATTTCTCTAATAATTAGTGATGTTGAGCATCTTTTTGTGTGCCTAATGGCCATTTGTATTTCTTCTTTGGAGGAATGTCTATTTAGGTCTTCTGCCCATTTTTCGATTGGGTTGTTTGATTTTTGTTGTTGAGTTGTATGAGCTGTTTGTATATTTTGGAAATGAAGCCTTTGTGGGTTGCCTCGTTTGCAAACATGTTCTCCCATTCTGTAGGTTGTCTTTTAGTTTTGTTTATGGTTTCCTTTGCTGTGCAAAAGCTTATAAGTTTGATTAGGTCCCATTTGTTTATTTTTGTTTTCATTTCTATCGCCTTGGGAGACTGACCTAAGAAAACATTGGTACAATTTATGTATAGGTACCTCTTGAACCTAAGTTCAAGAATGACCTACTCCTCATAGTGAGGAGTTTAACAACCTCTGAATAAACTCAGGATCTTCAACCAGGAGTGGGAGATCAGGTATCAGGGGAGATTCACCCAAATTAATCTGGACTCACTGAGGAGGTGAACAGGCCCAAGGGGTCCTGCTGGTACCAAGGCTCCAAAGTTGAGGCAAAGGAGAGAAGTCTGCTCTGGGTCCCTGAATTGTTGCCAACACTGTCAACTTGAAAAAAGCATACAACATTAAGGGCTCTGAGTTGAGTTTATCCAGCATCTTACTAAGGACTATAGCCCAGGAGAAAGCCTCTCAGATAGCTCTGAGAAACTGTTCTGAAGAGGTAAGGGTGGAGCCAGGACATATATAAACCTTTTTTTCTTTTTTGGGGGCTGGGAAAAAGTGTAGTCAAGCATAAAGAGATTACTGCTAATCACAAAGAACAGACATCTCAAGTTAATGGTTTTAGTGCTTTCCCACGTATGGGAAGATGCAAGAATCTGGGGTAACTGACATTTTTCCTTAAATATGTATATTAACTATCTAGGGGCTTGTATATCTAAAGCACAGAATGCTTCTTGTTTTCTCCATCCTGGATTCCCTCAGGCACATGGTTGGTGGGCAACGGCAGTGGCTAATGGCTTCATCCTTGTAGAACTGGAATGGCAGGAAACATCTTTTTCTTTACAGTATTAAGTCTTGGTTTGCTGACGTCAGGGAGGAAGAATTTTTCCTTCTAGGTTCTCTGGCTATCTAAGAACTCAACTGACATGAGACAGATTAACAGGAGAAAATCAAACAAGTTTAATAACATGTATGCATGGGACAGACCCGGGAAAACTGAGTAACTTACAATGGCTGAAACCACCATGTTCAGCTAATGCCAAAAGAGGATGTTGGGGTAGTGGTTTGGGACTTCAGAGGGGAGGAAGGCAATTCACATGGAGATGGAAAGGCAAATGTTTGGTAAATAAATGTTTGCTGGGCCCTGCAGAGAAAACAGGACACAGAGTGGACTCTAATCTCTAGGCCCTGCGGATTTTCCCTGACCAAACCTAGCCCATAGTCTTTGCAGATATCTCTGGTGACAGCTCTATTCCAGGGACAGGCCCTCTATCTAAAAAAATTTTAGGCAGTTAGGGGGAAGGTCAAATTTTCTTCCTGAGTCTTTTGGACCTTGATTGTTTTCAGCTTGAAATAATCCACATGCCAAAGAGACATTTGGGGATGGTAAGTTTTGTCCCCTACACTGATGTGGGGCTTAGCACAAGTGACTCCATTTTTTTTTTTTTTTTTTTTTTTTGCCACACCTCATGGCTTGTGGGATCCTAGTTCCCCAACCAGGGATTGAACACGGACCTTCGGCAGTGAAAGCGATGAGTCCCAACCACTGAAGTACCAGGGAATTCCTGTGACTCCATTTTGAGCTGGTTGTTTCTTTTTTAACAATATCTAACTTAGTAGGTGAAGGGAAGAAAAGTATACCACCCTAAAATGTATCTCTCTGGCATATTGATTATTTTAGGCTGATTATTTATAAGAAACAGCAGACAGAGGAAAAGCTCTGAAAACTGAGTAGAAGTTATCCTTTTGTAAGAAACATTTACATTTATAAGGGAAATCTATATTTGTGATGGTGTCTCCCTCCCTCTACCATGAAGAGGAGATGACCAAACCTCTAGAAACTGTTAACAATGAAGAAGGCATATACTTAAACCTGCATAACAACCTTACCCTGTTTACTGTGCTTTGCCTGATAACCTTCCATAATTGATCTCCCTGCCCGCCACCATCTTCTTTTGTATTTAGCCGAAGATGTATTTAAGGTGATGGCTTTGTCCCTTTCAGAGACTTAGTTTAAATGAAGTATACATGTTATTAAAGGAAGTATACAGGATATATAGTATAAAGTATACTTTATATAAAGTATATAGTATATATACTTTATACTTTATATATAAAGATATAAAGTATAAAGGAAGTATACATGTTATTAAACTTTTGTTTTTCTCTTCTTAATCTGTTTTATATCAATTTAGTTACTAGACCAGCCAAAGAACGTAGAAGAGTAGAAGGGAAACCCACCCCTACATAGGGAAAAGGCAGGGATAGGAAAGGCTCCTATGAGAAAACCAGATTTCTTTTGGAAAGACAAATGGGTTTTTAGGAGAGCAAAAGAGAGATAAGAAAGTCTGTGATAATGTTTGTTTATGTAGATACTCCTGGTCTGTCTTCAGGGCCATAAAATTTCCCAGGAGAGGGGATTTATGGTACATTTCCTCTTGGTTTTTCTCCTGGGAGCAGACTCACCCCAAAGAGGGAATTTATGGTAGTCCTCGTTTCTCAGAAGTTCCTGCTTTTAGTAGATGAGAGACACTCTGAGATGGCTTTTGTCTGCATTTATTGAATCTCAAATGTCTTCAGCTTAAAATAATCTTTATACCACGTTTCAGGGTCTGGGTGGGTCCCAACAGGGCTTAGCCAGTTCAATCATTGTTTGGCTCACCATGAAATGGCAAATGACAACCTGAGATGTGTCACAGGACCAAATACATGCCACAGCTGTTGGGGCCAAGACCGTGTATCTCAGATTGGGACTTGAACCCAGGTGGCCGGGACTCAAACCCAGCCAAAACCCAGTCTTCCAACTGAGATCACACACCTGATTTTAGGACTTAATGAAGCTCAGGTTCTTAATGTCTCATCAAAGAAAGAATTCAGTGAGAGACCAAGTGATAGGTAAGAAGTGGATTTATTTAGAGAGAAACACACTCCACAGACTGAGTGTAGGGCCATCTCAGAAGGTGAGAAAGGCACCAGGGTCTGGGGTTGTCAGTTTTTATAGTGGTGGATAATTTCATAGGCTAATGAGAGGGAGGGGTGTTCCAGCTATTTCGAAAGAAGGGGCGGGGATCTCCAGGAATTGGGCTACTACCTGCTTTCTGACCCTTACTCGCCTTAGAATTGTCATGGAGCCTGTGGGTGTGTCATTTAGCTTGCTGATGTGATACAATTAGTGTATACTGAGGCTCTAAGTTCTAGTGGACGTCGACTTGTCCACCATTTTGGACCTATTTGGTTCTAATCCGTTTATGTCATGACCTCGGGCTATGTAATCCTTTCAAAGGTTGTGCCCTGCCCCCTTCCCTCCTGTTTCAGGGCCACAGCTCTCAAATCACAGCTTTATATCTGGGAATTTAAGAGGTCATTCTTTGAAACTAAAGCTACCTGATTAGGGGATGGTGTGTTCAGAGGAGGGACTTGGCTGGGCAGGTACTTCAACTGAGCTGGCAAAGGCTTTTTGTGTTACGGAACTCAGGTCCACCTGCTCACCACCTGAAAATCAACACTCAAGAGGCAAGTATTGGTAGAAACTGAAAGTGCTGCTTTTAATCAGAAAGCTGACATTCTGGAGAAAAGGTGGACTTGCATCCCAAATCCAGCTCCAAAGATTCTGCTCAGCCCTGAAAGTTTTTAAAGGGAAAAGGGAAGTAATCTCAGTTAATCAGGGAAATAGGGGCTCAGACTCATTTCCATCTTCCACTGCAAGCAGGCTTGTCGACTCCTAGTCATCTTTCTTCAGATGCTATCTCGTTTACACAGTTTGTGAGATTACTGAAGGGGAACTTAAGGAAGAGATCTGGTCATTGGTTAATTACTTATTCTTCATTTCTATTTCTTCGATCTATGGAAAGAACCAACAGTTTAGGCAAGGTATTGTGTGATCAAAAGATTTGAAAGGTGTGCTTGGGCCAGAGGTGAGTAGAGCATGGGGATGCCTGGTTTAAGGTTAGTTATAATACAGCTCTGCTAAAGTGACAGGACAACAGAGGCCTCCTGTAAAGAGCTCTCTCCTGCCAAGAGCTGCTTACAAATCCCCACTTGTCAGAACATCATTGCACTTCTATGGGATTAGGGGTGAAGATCCATCTTCCATAATTTCTTCATGCTGACGTAGGGTGCTGTATTCTTAGGATGGAAGATGTCAACTTGGGACGGTAGCGTCTCTTTGCTGACAATTTCAGTTGCCCGCTTACATATACGGGCAGAGCAAGCTATAATTATTCTGATGTCCACCACAAAGATACAGATTATTATGAGCAATAGTGTTAATTCCATTCTCTTGAGGCCAGTTCTCGGAATTGTGCGTGCCATAGATTCAGTACTGCTCAAGACGTAGCAGCTTATGTCATGGCTATAGTCTGGTCATCATGCAGTTAGCTTTTCCCTCTGGTGGCAGTTACAGTATTTGTAAAACAACTCAGGAATGTGCATCAGACACTGAAAGATGCTGTGACTTTAATGTCCTAATCATTAGCGGCTTGAGCCTGCTCCTTGGTGACTCAGGGAGGCCTGGGAGACTTCAGCTTCTCTACGAACAAGAGGCAGGGGACACGGAGGGGCTTTGTACGTGGCGGGGAAGGGGGCGCAGGGCTCTGCTCGGTTCCGTTTGTGTTGGGATTAGCGAAGGAAAAGTGAGCAAGAGCTTTGCAGGGGGCAGAGACAGCATGTGAAAAGGAAGGGACTTATAGGGCACAGATTACATTCTTGGTAACTGTCTTCATCTCATTCCATTCTCCCAATACCCCTGTGAGGTAGATACTAGTCCACCCCATTTATCCGATTGGCAGATCAAGGCTCCAGTGCAAATAATTTACCCAGGCTGCCACCATTTGTATGTGAGGTCTCTGGGATTGAGAGCAGGTCTGTATGGCTTCAGGGGAGAAGATGACCCCAGCACAGAGAAGGCAGAGGGTGGGAATGGCAGTCAGCTGGGAAGGGAGGCTGGGGCCAGACCTGAGAGATCAGAAGCTGAAACCACATTCAGTGCAAAAGGGTTGCTCTAGTCATTAGAAAAGTATCTGGCAATTCTACCTAGGACGGCTCTGGGAATCAGAGAAATGCCTGGGCTAGTCCTCCCCCTTGGTGGTCTGAGATAACAGGGAAGCTTCCAAGAAAGAGGAATGGTGGGATGGGGGCGGGGAGAGTGCTCCAGGCTGTGTGCAAGGCCTCTGGCCTGTCTCCCCCTCTCTCCAGGTGGTCTAGGCCCCATCCTCCCCAAGCCAGTCACTCAGCCTCCACCATGCCTCAGGGCCCTAGGCAATGCACAGACACCTTTGATTTCAGTCCCCTTGCTGCCCGAAAGGCAGGATGCAGCTATTGTCTCCTTCTACCTGGCCACCACCAAGTTCCCCTCCTCCTCATTTCCAAGACTGAGAAAGCAAAAATTAGCAATGAGAAGGAATGAGAAGTTAAAAATGTGCCCTGCCATTCATCCGGCTGGGATAACAAAGATAAAGCCAGTTGCAAAGTTGAACAGGAAACACTGTTTCTCTCAAGGACAAGCTGCAGTGGCAGGACTCCTGCTTTCTTACTCACTGAGAAGTCTTTGGCCTCTAAAATCAGAGACCGTCAGAAACTTTGCTGTTTGAAATTTTGTCAGCAGGAATGAAACACCCCATTCTTGCCTGCACGTTCTAATTCACTCTGACACAGAAAAGCGGCTTCTGTTTACAACCCAGGTGCACCGCATTAGATAAGGGAGTTTTTTGGACACACCATGCCACATCTGTCTTAACTTTGTAGTTTCCACCTTTTAGTCTAGGTTTGACTTTACACCCTGCTTTGCTTTGAGCCTATCCAAACATGGCTTCAGGTAAATTTCTCCTAAACTCCACCCTCCCCCAAAGCACATAATTGTAGGTTTTCTTTTGTTTCCTTTGTTTGGTCCCTCCTATGCTATGGAGTCTCCTTCTGTGCAACTGGCCAAAAAAACCCTGACCTAGTCAGACTATAGGCTTGTCCCTGGTGATCAAGGGCTGATTGGGCTAGGACAGGACCTCACAAAACACTCCCTTCCTTTTCCAGATTTGACTTTATCTCCCAAGGCCTAAGACAAAGGCAAGGGCTGTTTGGTCAGCCTGATCCTGAGATGGGCGGAGCGGGAACACAGAGCACTGCATTCTTCTGGAAAATGTTCAGAGCTTTCTTTATGTAACTGTGTCCCATTAATTGGTGTGCAGGCACTGGACTGAGGGCTTTACAAAGCCATTCCACTCAATCCTCACCACAACCCGATGAAGTAGGTCCTGTTATCATCATTCCCAATTTACAGGTGAAGAAACTGAAGCAAGGAGAGAAGTTAAGTAAATTGCCCAACAAAGTCATGCGGTCAGTAAGCAGTTCAGCTGGGATTTGAACACAGGAAGTTTGAATGCAGAACCCTTAACCACTAGGCTGGAGGTTCATAAAACTAAACCCTGGTGCTTTTAATATCTCATTACCTTCTGAACCAAGCCTCCTAGGCCAAAAGAAATACTTAACAGTTCCATGTATTAAGTTTTATGCCCATACAACTTTTTTCTTTATAAATTTATTTATTTATTTTGGGCTGCATTGGGTCTTCGTTGCTGCACGCAGCTTTCTCTAGTTGCGGCGAGCGGGGGCTGCTCTTCGTTGCGGTGTGCAGGTTCCTCAATGCAGTGTATGCCTATACAAATTAATAAGCATTTATGTCCTAATAATTTAGTAGCTGTTTGGGGAAAAAATACAGATAAATTAAAAGGAAAAATTATATATATATATATATATATATTTTTTTTTTTTGCGGTGCGCGAGCCTCTCACTGTTGTGGCCTCTCCCGTTGCGGAGCACAGGCTCCAGACGCGCAGGCTCAGCGGCCATGGCTCACGGGCCCAGCGGCTCCGGGACATGTGGGATCTTCCCGGACCGGGGCACGAACCCGTGTCCCCTGCGTCGGCAGGCGGACTCTCAACCACTGCGCCACCAGGGAATTTCATTCTTAAATAACCTATACATAGTATTGAAATGTGTGTGCTGGTTGGGCACTGTACAACTTCTCAAACTTTAAAATCAGATTTGGATACCACCACACTCATTCTACACGGTACTCGCTTTTGACCACAGAAAACACCAAAAACTCAGTGTCGCAAAGATATGTTGTTGTGGGGACCTACTCAGAATACCAGAGTTTGTATAAAGATTATTTTAAGCTGAAGACATTTGAGATTCACCAGATGCAGAAAGAAGACTTCTTGGAGTTTACTTTGACTAAAAGAAGCAACTTCTGAGAAATGAGTCTGCCATTAATCCTCTCTCCAGGGGGAATTCCCTGGTGGTACAGTGGTTAGGACTCTGTGCTTCCACTGCAGGGGGCATAGGTTTGATTCCTGGTCGATCCCACATGCTGTGGGGTGGGGTGGGGTGGGGCGGGGCGGGGCGGGAGAGAAATCCTCTCTCCAGGGGAGTTTCACGGCCGTGAAGAAGATAGAAAAAGAACTGGTACCTGCATAATCTATTATCACAAACTTTCTTGTCTTCTAAAAACCCATTTGTCTTTCCTAAATAAACCGATTTGTCCTCACTATAGAAGTCGTTTCTTCCCCGACTCTTTCCCCCAGTAAGTTAGATATATAAGCTCCCAGTTCTAACCCACCCCTTTGAGTTACTCATCATGGAGCATGTCTGCATGTATTCGCATTGCATGCAAAAGTAAACTCTTTCTTTTGCTAATCTCTTTTGTCAGCTTAATTTGCAGACACCCAAAACTGAACCTAAGAGGGTAGAGGAAATGCTGTTTTTTTCTTCCCCAACGATATCATTAAAAGGAATGTAGCATGAGTTCGTGTTGAAACTGCGAACTAACTGCAGTTAGTAGTACAATGCCTGACAGGTGTTGTTGAATTTCCCTTGAAACTTAAAAATACCTCATGGTGCCCCTGTGAATTTGCTCTCATTCCCTGGGGTGCCTTGGTGTCCAGTTTGGGAACCATGGTACTAGCCTAAATTCCTATCAAAGTGATCTAACATAATCTATGAGCCCACTGGGACTGGCATATAGTAACTGCTTGTGTTTTCAGCAGTGTCAGGGAGGAAGATATTTTCCTCTACCCTTCTAAATTCTGGCTGGTCTAAGAATTAAGTTGATGTGAGTAAGATTAACAGGAGATAATCCAATAA
The DNA here is from genome assembly GCF_949774975.1 of Lagenorhynchus albirostris. Taxonomy (NCBI): domain Eukaryota; kingdom Metazoa; phylum Chordata; class Mammalia; order Artiodactyla; family Delphinidae; genus Lagenorhynchus; species Lagenorhynchus albirostris. Next base: position 50,472,958 of record NC_083107.1, on the reverse strand, counting down.
AAGTTAAGTAACATGTATACATGGAAGAGGCCCAGGAAAACTGAGTAACTCATCAAAATGGCAGAAATTCTCACCTTAAATACCATGTTCAGCTAAAGACAAAAGAGGATGTTGGGGGTAGTGTTTTGGGACCTCAAAGGGGAGGAAGGCAATGCAAGTGGAGATGGAAAAGCAAATGTTTGGTAAATAAATGTTTGCTAGTCCATGCAGAGGGTGGGACAGAGTGGACTCTGATCTCTAGGCCCTGCTGAGTTTCCCCCACTACACCTAGTCTACATTCTTTGCAGACAGCTATGGTAATAGCTCTATTCCAGGAATAGGCCCTTTATCTAAATTCTTTTAGGCAGTTAAGGGGGAGGTAACAAGGAAAATTTTCCAAGTCTTCTGTTTCTTAAAAGTAATCAGGCTAAATTAATCCTCATGTCAAAGAGACACATTTTGGGGTGGAAATTGAGCTCCCCTACAGCAATCTCCATACATCTCTGGATGTATCGGTCTGGTCCACAGCTGTATCTATTGTACCAACATCAGTGCCTGGCACAAAGTAAAAATGCAGTTGAAGGAAGTGTCACATAAGTGGGGAGCACAGGTGCAGAGCACACATGGTTAACTCTTGAGGGGTATTTCACCCTCCCCTATTCATGAGTCATCGCAGGGTGAATGTGTCCAGAATTTTGGATATAAATACCACGGATTCCTGCTCTTCTGGTTCTTTTCCCCCCTAGACTTTATGCTTCCTATTTCCACACTCTTGCTTCTGTAGAGAACAATATAGCTCAATTAGGTTGCTGTTTATTAAATACAGTTTATTCTCAATCTAGCAGTCCGTGTCAGATCAGGTCATTCGTCTACTCAAGACCTGCAGTGGCTCCCCAGCTCACTCAGAGTCAAAGCCAAAAGTCCCATAAGGCCTTGGATCATCTGCCCTTGCCTTTCTTCCCTGACCACACATCCTACCGCTCTCCCACCCCACCCCAGTTCATCCTCCTCCAACCATTCGGGCCACCTTGCTATTCCCAAACTCAAGGTGTTTGCTTTTCACTTAGAGGCTGTTGACCTCTGCCTGGAAGGCTCTGCTCTCCGACATGTGGAAATAGTTAAGACCACCCAAATGAGAACAAGCAAAGGCTGTTTACTCAGAGCTTGCTACAGCAAGGGAATCAGCCATCATTATTTGCATTTGGCAGTGAGTTGACAGGCATTGCTACAGGGGCTGTTGTTTGGCTCCCTGGACTGGTTGCTGCAGCTACAGTTGACTTCCTGAGCTCGTTGCTGCAGACTGAAGCCAAATCACAACTTCTGCAGCAACCAGTCCAGAAGACAAAGACCTCTGGAGCAACTGCCCCAGAACTGTCAGGACTTGGTTGATAGCTGGTCAGCTTCTCTTTTTTTAAAAATTTTTTGGCTGTGTTGGTCTTTGTTGCTGTGTGCGGGCTTTCGCTAGTTGTGGTGAGCGGGGGCTACTCTTTGTTGTGGTGCATGGGCTTCTCACTGCGGTGGCTTCTCTTGTTGTGGAGCACGGGCTCTAGGCGTGTGGGCTTCAGTAGTTGTGGCATATGGCCTCAGTAGTTGTGGCTCCCCGGCTTAGTTGCTCCGTGGCATGTGGGATCTTCCTGGACAAGGGCTCGAACCCATGTCCCCTGCATTGGCAGGCAGATTCTTAACCACTGTGCCATCAGGGAAGTCCCCAGCTTTTCTCTTTTTTTAATCCCCACTTCCAACTCAGGACCAATCAGAGGAAGCTAAGTATGCTTCCCCAAACCAATCACAGAGGATGCTCTACTTCTAGTTAGCCCACTTCCAGCTACCCCACGGCCAATCACAGCACACCTGATGCCTCTGCTTTTTCACTTTGAAGCTTTCTTACTCCTCTGTCTGCCTTTAAGTCTCTGCCAGACACAAGTGGTGGTAGCAAACTCTGAACAAGTATCTTGTTCTGTTTGTTCTGAGTTGGGTGTTCTTCACACACAGTATGTGCCTTCTGCATGGAGAAGGTTGGGTTACTTTACCTACCGAGGGATTGTGTGTTTGATGATTCTCAGATGTGTGACTTCTTACTCGTTTTACCTGTTTGTGGGAAGCATCTAACGGGCCTCCAAAATTTGGCCCAAAGTTATTACTGTTCTCATTAATGATGAGGAAACAAGTTGAGAGAAGTAAAATTGCTGTTACCTGCCTGGTGAGTTAGGTCAGAGGCCAGGTCTCGAGTTACCCCAAGCACTGGCTCTTAACCTCTGTCTTATAACTGGCTCATTCCCCCTGAGCCTACATTTCCTCTCTGTAAAACAAGAATAATAACATCATATTAAGTTGAATCAAATGAAACAGAATTTTTGTACTTTGAAAAAGTTTGAATACGGAATTCCCTGGTGGTCCAGTGGTTAGGACTCCACGCTCTTACTGTTGAGGGCTCTGGTTCAATCCCTGGTGGGGGAACTAAGATCCCACAAGCTGTGTGGCATGACCAAAAAAAAAAAAAAAAAGAGGTTGAATATTGGCAATTTTATACAGTTCAACCTAATATAATGTTGTGAGGATGAAATAAAACGATGTTAAACTGAAGGCAATATAACATTTCTATTAGTAACACAGGACTCCAGAAACACTTCCCAGGATTTAAATTCCTACTCCACCCTTTTCTGGCTGTTCGGTCATGGGCCATCTGACCCATCTGTTCCTCAGTTTCTTCAGCCATAAAAAGGAGATGAAAGACAGGTCAACAATGCCTTACTTGCAATTCTGAAATCCAAAAAGCTTTGAAAAACAAGTTTTGTGCAAACTCATTTGGTAGCAAATTTTGACCTGAGCTGACCCGAGGCTATTTATAGTCTATATTTATCCCACTTAGTGTGAAAAAGCATATGTTCTGCTGAAGGAATATTACGTTTGATTTTAGGGTGTTGCCCCAGACTCTCTGAGGGTGTCATGTATTATACTCATGTAGGGAAGAGGATTATTTCAAATACTGCTTCTGAAACAAAGCTGATTTTATTACATGCCTAGCACAGGAGAACGGTGTGGCAGAACACAGCCTCCTGAACAAAGCAAAGAGCTGATCTTTATATGTTCGCACCAAAGCACAGCTGTTGCTGATTGGGGCTGGTTTCTGGGATTCTGGATTCCATACTTACTTATTCACAGTTTGGGATTAGGGCCAAAGAGCTGTCAGTCTTCCAACGTCTTTCTTCAATTTGGAGAATAGGAACTTTTTATTCACACCTTGTGACTTTTCTAAAATATAAAAAATCCTGCATTCTGAGACACACCTGGCCCAAGAAGTTCAGATAAGGAACAGTGGACCTGAAGTACTGATACTTACCTCACAGGTTATTGCGAGGATTTAATGAGTAAATCTATGTGAAATGACTGGATTGCTTCCCGGCAGAGGAAAGCTGTGTGGCTGGCAATTTTTTTTTAAAATCATAAACTCATACTGGGCCAAAAACTTAGCGTTCAGCTGTAAAGTATTTATCAAGTGCCTACTATGTGCAACGCTTTGAGAATACAAAGCGAACAGCAGACTTGATCTTCTACTGATTTAAGTCTGGATCCTTTTTTTCTTTTCCGGTTCCTTGGGGTAAGCGTTCTAACAGCGGGATTGTTCATGCAGGCCCTGGAAGGCGTTTCTCCGCCAGGGCTTCTTTCTGTGGCCGTTCGGTTTACCCCTTGCACCGCGGCCACTCATGCTTACGCGGTGCACGCACTCGGCACACACCTGCCCCTGCGTGATCGCACCCCCGCGACCGCCAGATTCCCTTCTAAAGAGGAACGCCTTCCCGAGGGGGTCAGCCCCGCAGCAGCGCCCAGCTTCGCTCGGGCCGAGGTGTTCCAGTCCTAACCAACCCCGGGCCATTCATGCCGCGGGGAGAGGAGGCTGGAAGCGCCAAGGGCAGCTACCCCGCGCGGCGTGCTGGCCCCTCCCCTCCCCACGTCTCCCGGCGCCCGAGGGGGCGGGGCCGGACGCGCGCCGCCCGGGACTCCGCCCGCGAACGGCCTGCCGATTGGCCGATGGGGCCAGTGTTCCTCCGGCAGAGCGCGCCTCCCCCCCGATTTCCCGCCAGCAGGCCCCTCGCGGTACTTGCCGTGCCTCTAGTGGCTCGGTCCGACACAGCGGCTGGGCCTTGGCGACCGTGGCCATGTCGCGACAAAGCACGCTGTACAGCTTCTTCCCCAAGTCTCCAGCCCTGAATAATGCCAGCAAAGACCCGGTCAGGGCCTCAAGTGAAAGCGCCGCCGCCGCTGCCACCGGGGCCTCTCCCCCTTCCCCAGGCGGGGATGCGGCCTGGAGCGAGGCCGGGCCTGGGCCGGGGCCCCTGGCGGGCTCCACTTCGCGGGCCGAGGCGAGGAACCTCAACGGAGGCCTGCGGAAGTCGGCAGCCCCTGCGGTCCCCGCCAGGTAGCGGGGTGTCGGGACGCAGGGAGGTCGCCTCAGGGGCCTGGGGGGTGCGCGGCCAGGCCCTGGGCTCGGAGGAGGTGGTGCAGTGGGGGGAGGCGCAGGGAGCCCAGGGAAGGGAGGCTCGCCTCGGGGGGGTGGCGCTGGGGTGCTCGGCCAGCGCCTGGGCTCGGAGGAGGTGGGGTTGCATATTTGGCTTGAAAGAGCGCAGGGAGCCTTGGGGGTGTAGCTTGTAAACAGGGTAGGAGGAAATCGGCTGTGTACGAAGGGTTGGAGGGGAAGGGAGGACGCGCTTAGTTCGGGGGTAGAGGCGGTCCGTCAGGTGGGGGAGGAGGAGTGGAAGGTGCTCGGGGCAGGGAGGAGAAATGAGAGACGGGAGCGCTAAGGGTGCGGCGGGAAGAGAAAAGAGCTTGCCTGCTCGGCATGGGGTGCGCTCCCTGGGCGAGGGAGGGGCTGGTGCCTACCCGGGGCGGGGGAGGGGTGGCGGGAAGGAGGAATGCCCGCCGGGGGACTGCCCGCCGGCCACCTGCAGGTTGTGGGGCGTGGCGTACTGCGAGTGGGACTCCCGGAGGACGTTTCTCCTTCACAGCTGGGACGGTGAATTACCGGTCCAGTAGTCGTTGGAGGAAGACGCTCGATGTTTGGCTGAGCGCCTCTGACTCGAAGCCTCTGGCGGGGTGGGTGGGCGGGCCCTCGGCCTGGGTATGGGGGTTGGGGGTGGACGACGAGTTTAGAGCGCGAGGGGTGTGTCCACTCGTAGACGGAGGCGCCTGATTGGTGATAGTAAGGATTGTAGGGGCGGGGGAGCATCAAGTGCAGGGGATCCAGTTGGCTCATCCTGTAGGTAGACAGCATATGCCCCCAAACAGATCAAAGTTTAGGAACAGTGTTGATTTTGACACCTGAAAGTATTGTGCCAGTTGAAAATAATGTTAGTTTAAGGAACAGTGCATCTTTTTTTTGGCCGCCCCCCTCCCCCAGGCTTTTGGGATCTCAGTCCCCGACCAGGGATTGAACCCCGGCCCCAGCAGTGACAGCCAGGAATCCTAACCACTAGACCACCTAGTACATCTTTTGCTGGCGATTTCAGGGCAGGTTGGGGCTGTGTAATTTTTCCGGAATTGAGAGTGAGCCTCCACAGGCCTTGCTCTGACTCTGGGCAGGGACGTAGGGACGCGATTATAGGGAAGCCTGCCCAGAGGTGTCTTCCTCGCCTTCTCGGCAGTTCAGCGCTGTTCCAGGGCTTGGCTGGCCTTTGTGGGAGCAGCGGGCGACATTTTGAAAAGCTCACATTTACTGTATCCCAGGTATTGTATTAGGCATAGTGTGTAATGGTAGCCATTTGAAAGGATGAAGAAATAGTGGTACAGAAAAATAAAGAACGCATTCAGGATAAGAACTTGAGTAGTTGATTTACAATGTCCTGCGTTTTAGGTGTTATACAGATTTTTCAAAGTCTACGTGGAATTACAGTGTTATTCTCCTTTAAGCGACCCTCTCAAGCAGTTTATGTAGTTGTGTGAAGAGTAGCAGGATATGCCACCCCAGAATGTGCCTCTGGCATAGAGGTTATTTTGAACTGATAATTTTTGAGAAACTGGGGGACACTGGAGAAGCTCTGAGAGCTATAGAAGTTACTCTTCTGTAAGGGAAATTTACATTTAAAAAGGAAATCTCCATTTGTAAGGATGTCTCCCTCTCTGTACTAGGAAGAGAAGAGTGACTCTAAATCATCCGAAACTTATTAAATGGAGAAGGCACTGACTGAAATCTGCATAACAACCATACCCTTGTTTTTTGTTCTTTTCCTGGTAACCTCCCTTATCTGTCCCCGCCACCCCACCTTTCTTTTGTCTTTATAAAGCTGCAGATGATGTTTTAAGATGGTGACTCGGGCCATCTCTAGGAGTTAGTCAGTTTTCCTTAGTATCTCCCACGTTTATGGGGAGGTATACATGTTAATAAACTTTTGTCTGTCTTTTTCTTGTTAATCTTTTTTTTTTTTTTTTTTTTGCGGTATGCGGGCCTCTCACTGCCGCGGCCTCTCGCGTTGCACGGGCCCAGCCGCTCAGCGGCATGTGGGATCCTCCCGGACCGGGGCACGAACCCGCGTCCCCTGCATCGGCAGGCGGACTCTTAACCAGTGCGCCACCAGGGAAGCCTCTTGTTAATCTTTTATTACAGGGGCTCTTAGCCAAGAACTCAGAAGGGTAAAGGGGAAAATATTTTTCCTTCCCTACATGTGCATCCTCTGTAACAGACTATTTTCATGGTGAGAGATGCACAATGTGTTAATAATGTTTACTTAAACATGAATTTGATTCTTTCTGCATCCATTCTAAACGGATGGAAGTATTTATTGTATGGTTGTGCTTTATGTGTTGTATAGCATATGCTCTTTGTTTTTTTGAGGTCTGAATTTAGGAGACTTGTAAAAGCATAACATTGTTTACACTTGACCACCTACTATGGGGACTACTTCCAAAGTATTCAGGAAAGATGGGCATTTGATACTAGGCTTCTAAAGAAACTCTCCATTCAGTATATAGATTTGGCTTTCTTTTTTTTCTTAATTTTTGAATTTTACCTTATTTTTGTATACATAGATTTGGCTTTTATTCAACAAATGCTAACGTATCTACTCTGGCAGGCACAGTATTGGGCATTGTAGATCCTGGATATAACAGTGAATGGGACAAGCAAAAAGGCAATTCTAGAGAAGGAGCAGAGTTGGTGAGCTCCGTGTGCTTTGGGGGGAGGATGGGGTATGTGTGGGTCCAGGTAGGCTTTCAGCTCTCTAGGCTGAGACTAGAGGACAAGAAGAAGTTAGCCAGGCTACTGTGGAGGTGAGGGAGTTTTAGAAGCTGGTGCAGGAAGAGGAAGGTCCTGCAAATTGAGAATGAAGAGGAGGCAGGAGCCTTAGGTATGCAGAGATCCAGTCACCAACAGGCTAATGGGCTACAAAGACATTTGGACTTTTTATGAGGGTCGTTGAACTCTTTAAAAGAAGTTGAGCATCTTTTAATGGTTATTTGTCATTTAGTTTTCTCTTGTGCTCCAGTGTTAAAGTGTTTTGCCTGGTTTTTTTTTCCCCTTAGTTACTTTATCAGTCAGGTGTGATGCAAAAGTATTTTTCCACTTTTGTTGATGAGAGAAATGAAGGAGTGGAGGTGACATCAGTTTCAATAAATGGCTACAGGATGTATGTTTATGCACTCTAGGCCTGCTTCTCAATACTTTATTTCTTCTGTAGTTTATTAAGACCATAATTGAAAGAGCTGTGAGCAAGGCTTCTGACAACTAAATCTGGGTTTTTTAAGCAAGTCTTAGCTAGTTTATTTTTCACAGTCTCATTTCAGTGATAATTATCTGTTGATTATGAGAAATGAGGGCAGTAAAAAATTTTAAGTGTATGCCTTGTACTCATTTATAGGAGTGGTGTGTCAGACATTGACAAGTTTTTTTTTTCCTAAGAGCCTTTAGTTAAAGGTAACTATCTGCCCTAGTTGTAGGTGCCTTTCCTGAGAATTTTCATACAATTAAATCTATAGTAATACATTTTCCAAATAATATCACACCTAATATAATATTATTGTAAGAAAAGTATTCAAGCTTTTAAAAAAGTATCATTGTGGACTCAGTTTCACAGACCTAATTTGATTTAATCGATACTATTAAAACTGGTATTTAAAAAGATGCTGAACTTATACTTTGGTCAGTGGGAGCCTCTTTTAAGCTGGCTTTTATGATTTTTAAAATTATTATTATTTTATTATTATTATTATTTTTGCGGTATGCGGGCCTCTCACTGTTGTGGCCTCTCCTGTTGCGGAGCACAGGCTCCGGACGCGCAGGCTCAGCGGCCATGGCTCACGGGCCCAGCCGCTCCGCGGTATGTGGGATCTTCCCGGACCGGGGCACGAACCCGTGTCCCCTGCATTGGCAGGCAGACTCTCAACCACTGTGCCACCAGGGAAGCCCTTTTATGACTTTTTAACATTGCCCTCAGAACTGTTAAAAAATTTTTGGTTGTGTTGGGTCTTGTTGCTGCACGCGGGCTTTCTCTAGTTGCGGAGAGCAGGGGCTACTCTTTTTTTTTTTTTTTTGCGGTACGTGGGCCTCTCACTGTTGTGGCCTCTCCCGTTGCGGAGCACACGCTCCGGACGCGCAGGCTCAGCGGCCATGGCTCACGGGCCCAGCCACTCCGCGGCATGTGGGATCTACCCAGACCGGGGTACGAACCCGCGTCCCCTGAATCGGCAGGCGGACTCTCAACCACTGCGCCACTAGGGAAGCCCGGGGCTACTCTTTGTTGTGTTGCGCGGGCTTCTTATTGCGGTGGCTTCTCTTGTTGCAGAGCACGGGCTCTAGGCGGGTGGGCTTCAGTAGTTGTGGCGCACGGGCTCAGTGGTTGTGGCTCGCAGGCTCAGTAGTTGCGGCGCATGGGCTTAGGTGCTCCGTGGCATGTGGGATTCCTCCCGGACCAGGGCTCAAACCCGTGTCCCCGGCATCGGCAGGCGGATTCTTAACCACTGCGCCACCAGGGAAGTCCCTGCCCTCAGGGCTTTTGAAAACATCTTTTCATTCTGATGAGGATGGTCAATGTCCCTGCTTCTTAAGCTGCTCTCCGAAGAACTCTGGTTTCTTTTAGTATTTTATGTAGACTTCCTTTCTAATAATATTTAGGAAACAGTTTCCGAGGCCAGTTTGGATGATAATTTATTTAGGAAATAGTTTTAGAGGCCAGTTTGGATGATAATTTATTTAGGAAATAGTTTTAGAGGCCAGTTTGGATGATAATTTATATGGTCACTGTAGACCTAATGCGTAAGTGATGGGTGCCATAGTTATGCAAGCTGAAAGAAAGCAAGCCAGGTATGTGGGCAGAGGTACAGGTGGGCAGGTATGATGGGAGCCTTTGTTATTAATTGCTCTGATTACTTCTCTTTTCTCATTAGCTGTTTGAGGGTAGGGGAATTCTGCTCTAATGGTCCACCTTAAGAGGTAGATACAGACACTGATCGTTTGATTTCTAAAGCTGGCTTGAGAGCATGTTTCACGTTTGTGAAACTTGTATTTACATACACAAGTTTTTGTTAGACATACCCAGTCTATCTTTTATTGTTTATAGGAGCAAATTCTAGCAGTACATTGCTATCTACTGATTCTTTTTTAAAAAGTAGATAGCCAAAAATTTTGCCTACAAATTTGGGGCACAACTAGTAATCGACACCAAGGTAATGGGCTGAAGAGGGAGCAAAAATAATGTGATTTTTAAAGCAAAAGCTTAAAGATCTGTTCACTGTATATTTAGCTTAAGTCATTTCTTATTTTTAATTGTATGAAGGCTTTTACACTTGTTTTTCTGAGCTGTCACCTTTTCCTCTTACTTTTTTTTGTTTTTTTTGCGGTATGCGGACCTCTTACTGCTGTGGCCTCTCCCATTGCGGGGCACAGGCTCCGGACGCGCAGGCCCAGCGGCCATGGCTCACGGGCCCAGCCGCTCCGCGGCTTGTGGGATCTTCCCAGACCGGGGCATGAACCCACATCCCCTGCATCGGCAGGCAGACGCTCAACCACTGCGCCACCAGGGAAGCCCTCCTCTTACCTTTTTAAAACTGTCTTTAAAATCCCAAGAATATCAAACATTTGAGATATATTATCATTTTAATTTTTAAATTTATTTTTAATAACTTTATTTTTGGCTGCGTTGGGTCTTTGTTGCTGCATGCAGGCTTTCTCTAGTTCCAGAGAGCGGTGGCTTCTCTTGTTGTGGAGCACAGGCTCTAGGTGTGCGGCTCAGTAGTTGTGGTGCACGGGCTTAATTGCTCCACTGCAGGTGGGATCTTCCTGGACCAGGGCTTGAACCCGTGTCCCATGCATTGACAGGCGGATTCTTAAACCAAACCGCTGCGCCGCCAGGGAAGTCCCAGCTTGTGGTTTTCTGATACCAGTGTGTGATAGACTTTGTGGTTAAGTGGCTACCTGCCTAAGTTAAGGGAAAGCCTGCTTGACAGTTCCACACGTAGATAAGGGTCTTTGTATCCTGTTAATTAATGGATATGTTAGGAAGGATGAAGCACTTAAGGTAAGAAGTCTGAATGGTGCAGACACAGCTCCCTGTTTGAAGATGAGCCTTGTGGTGTTTGACAGCAATAATTATAAAGTTGTGCTGGTTGCTATAGATTTCTAAGTTGAAAGAAGAATGTACCTTAAAGGCCTTTGATATAAGCACCAGCTGAAGCCATGCTCCTGTTCTGGTTTCTTTTCTAACTGTCCAGCATAGGGATTTCCATATTCACATTTTTGTGAAGAAAGAAATACTTTAATTTTATGATTGGGCCTGATTTTATAAGGTGGCCTCAATTGATGATTCAAAAATGTCTAAAATATTCTTTTTGTAATGTGCTTATTTTACATTTGTAGTTATTCAGCGAAAACCTGTAAGCGGGCTTAGAAAATCTTGGTATATAGTACTTGAGCAGGGTTTATCAGTTGTTGTCCCTCTCCATCACTGAGGGACTCTTGTAGTCTGTCACTGGACACTGCTACCCTTCTCCCTCTCCTTTCCCCTCCTCTCCCTTTCTCAGGAAACCTTTAGGGCTAAATCAGCTTTTGTGAAGATTGAATCTCCTGTTGATTCTGTAGGCATTATGTACTCAACTATTTTGGGTACATTAGGCACTTATCTCTTAAGTTTTTCCATAAAGCTAGATTTTTAGGGTGAGGGTGGGGGTAGTAGTGTGCTATAGGCAGCTTTTGGAGTATTTGGAATACATTGGAGCAAAGTCGATAATATTGAATATAAGCAGCAAATTTACACAGTCGGTATGTTTGGTATTAATACTTTGGGTCAGATCCTGTTCCTATGTAGACCATATTTGTAGTACAGGTGTTACTCATTATAATTTGGATCACAAGTACAATGAGTTTGTCTTTTTCCTGCTATCAGTAGTCTATCAGAATTCTGCCACAGTTTTTAAACCTTGAATAATTCTGAGATAGTCTCTAACCTTAATACCATTATATTTGTGTTTCTCTTAATAAACATTGTGATATTTGCTTATGTTTTTAAAAATAACTTGAAAATGTTTTAAAAAAATCATTAATTCTAGAATTTCTGTTCCTGTATATTAATGCCAGAAAATTTCAAAGGAGTCTTAGAGATACCTTCCTTAAAATTGCTTCTTTGTAGGTAATTGCCTTTAATGTAGCTTAACAAAATATTAACCAAATTATGTATTTTCTTTTGGCAACAGTTCTTGTGACTTCTCACCAGGTGATTTGGTTTGGGCCAAGATGGAGGGTTACCCTTGGTGGCCTTGCCTGGTTTACAACCACCCTTTTGATGGAACATTCATCCGTGAGAAAGGAAAGTCTGCCCGAGTTCATGTACAGTTTTTTGATGACAGCCCAACGAGGGGCTGGGTTAGCAGAAGGCTATTAAAGCCATATACAGGTAAAAGATTCACTCTGCAGATTGTGTATGTTTGTGAGAGAGAGAGCATGCATGCACACGAGTCTGAGTGTTAGTGTCTCCCATACAGTGGAATTAAGCATATTTTACTTGAATAAATTGCAGGAGTGGTGTGGTGAAAGCTTCTAGCATGGGAAAAGGATAGGATGCAGCTGGTCTTAAGCTGCATTTCCGTCCTTCTGAGTGACTTATAGCAATATCATATCATTAAAGGAAAAATGATTTCATGATTGAATCTCGTGATTTGGACCAAAATGCCATACTCAGACATGAAAAGAGTAAATTAAAGTGTTCCCATCTTAAAGGTTCCAAAAGAAAATGCAGCCAAGATGCATAGAATATAGATCAGTGACATTCTTTAGGACAGATGGAGATGCATGCTACCTGGCCTTCAAAATCCTCACCTTATGAGCACATCTGCATTGAGGTTCACATCAGAAATCAGATTTCTGGAACCTTAACTTTCTCTTCCTAGGCCCAGCCTTATTTATCACAGACATCAGCAGTCCTGCATTTATAGCTTCACTTGGACTGGGTGCACCCTATCAGTCTCTTGGATTGTACAGTGCATGTACAGTATGATTGCAGGATGCAGTGCCTGAACAGTCCAGCATGTACAGGTTTTTCTCCACTATCTTCAGACTCTCCTGGCTAGGACATTGTTGAACTCAGTGTTTTGGAATCAGAACAATGTTCATTTTCCCAGAAACCTCTGGGAATCATGCCTTTTGGTCATAGTACTCTTCATCCTGCAGGGCAGGGACAGCACACTGAAGAAAGTTAAGTCCACACAGAAATCTGACATGCAGGATGGAAAGAAAATAAGGGAATTTGGTTCAGTCTTCTCCACTAATTTGCTGTATAATTTTATTTTCTGATTCTGTTTGCATATATATAAAATGAGATAGAGTTGGACCAGATGATAAGTGAGGTCTTTTTCCAGGACTAATTTTTGAGATTCTAAACAAAGCTTTGGCAAAAAAGAACTTTAAAAAGAGATCAAAAACGTTTACATTTATGTTGTAATTATTTTATAAAACAACCCATGTGCATACTGCCCTCTGCCCTTTAAATATCCAGATCGTTGCAATACATGTATGTGAATAAATCAGCAAAGAGGCATGCATGAAAAAAAGTAGGCCTTCTTTGGGGGGCATGGTCTTAGAGCTGTAGTTTGCATCAGAGGTTTCAGGGAATGACGATGACACCAGATAGGTGTGTGTGTGGGGGGTAAGTACAGCTGCAGCAGGTACTTTGGGAAAAGTTCAGAGCTACTCTTAATGATTTTGATTGTTACAGTTTGTAGTTTTGGTGCAGCTCTTTAGAGAATTGAGAAATTGCAGCTTTGTTTTAGTCAGCTTATGAACGTTGCTAATTCCATGGAAATTTAGGATGTCCCATCAGTTTTAGTATATAGAAAGAAGGGTGTAATATAACGTTTGGATCTGTTAAGACAAATTCAGGTTCATTTTCCAACTATAGGTATATTCAGGTAGAAGAAGAGAAAAAGACATTCCTAGTTATGCCTCTTGGAAAAGAACTAAAACAATTCTGTATTATTGGTCTTGTGGATAGAAATTTTGCTCAGTGGATGGAAATGTCATTTAATACTATAGCTCTTTGAAATGAAATGAATAAAGGAAAAGTTTTACTTTAAAGGAGAGCAAGACATTTTGATGCTACTGTTTTGAAAAAATTTAACATTACAAGTCTGAACTGGGTTACTGTCCCAAAATGTAGGATTTTTTTTTTTAACATCTTATCTAACTGCCTTGGGAACAAACTTATTTTTAATATCATTGCTTCATTTAAGTGACAGTGTAGTTTTTGCCTTCCTTAAGTAATGTTTTTTTAAAAAGGGTCTCAAACCCCCTTTACATCTCATGCCTCACCTGAAGAGGAGGTGTGCCTAGGTGTTTCGGGTCACAGCCCCAGGTCATTATAGAAGAGAGACTAAGTGGTCCTGGGTGACCAACAGTTAAGGCAGCTTAAATGAGGTAAAATAGGTAATTTCAGTTTCACTGGTAGTTTTTCCCTGAAAATTCCTTCCTTGTAGGCTTTATTGATCTATCTGTATCAATCTATCTGTATCAATCAGAAATAATGGGAGATTAAAAATTATACTTGATTGTTGTCACTCTTGTTCCTTAGGGCAAGTGTTATACATTGAGCCAAATATCCAGCCAACAGTTCCTATTTGTAAATAAATATATATATGTTTTTTAGGTTCGAAGTCAAAGGAAGCCCAGAAAGGAGGTCATTTCTACAGTTCAAAGCCTGAAATTCTCAGAGCAATGCAACGTGCAGATGAAGCCTTGAATAAAGACAAGATTAAGAGGCTTGAATTGGCAGTGTGTGATGAGCCCTCAGAACCAGAGGAGGAAGAAGAGACAGAGGTGGGACAGTGCTAACAGGCGGTTGTTACTTCTGTTAGGAGAGTGATGAAAAAGGGTCAGGGGCATATTAGAGTGGTATTTTCCATATATCCATTTAGTACTCAAACATGCATACTTCTATACATTCCTGGACTGTAGGTCATGTTATATTATTTAGAATCTCAGCAGCCTAGCACCTCTTTTTACTTAAGTTCTCAAGCCTGCTAGAAAGACACACGCTGTAAAAGGCAGGACCATTTTGGTAACCAGTATACTTTCTGTTGTATTTTGAATTGGTAAGAATAGGGGTTGAGTAACCTTGAAATACAACCTTGGTTTCAAATGTTAATGGTCACTATTTGAGTGAATTAAATCTTGTTAAGGAAATGAACAAATAATTGGTATATTTAAGACAAACACAGTCATCATTTTCTAATTTAGTAAATTAATGCCGTGTGCTTAAAAAGATTCATCTATAAGTTTGATTTTGTTTTATTCTATTCTAGATGAGATAGGCAATAAGTAAGTTAATATAATGAGTATTTTAAGAGAAATGAAAGAAGAGTTTCTAATCTTATTTTTGAGGTTGAAACCAGAGATAACGTTACTCAGATGTTTAGACCTGGATGGTAACTACAGAAATCATTTAGCCTCATACTGCTTTACGTATGAGGGAGGCCAATGATAATAAGTGAATGTGCCTTGCCCAAGAAGGTACAGCTGGTTTGTGGAAAGCAAGGACTAGAACTAGGTTGATTTACTGCTTTTTTATACTAAAGAATTTATAAAATGGTAAACTTCATAACATGTCCAAATATAAGAGGAGAGGTGACCCTGGAAGAAAGATAACAGAAGAAGACTGAAAGTTTTTTCCACAGCTATGACTGTTAATGAGGACATCGTCTATGGGTATTTGTGCTGTGTGGTCATCCTAAGGACTTCATCAGTATTGAATAGGATAGAACTCTCATGACAGAATCACTTAATCCTGTATTGTGATACTTGTTTTAATGTTAGGTGAAACTGAAGTTGATATCCCTTGAGAAAGAAAATAGTTTATTTCTGGAGGTGGGTTCTTCTCTTGATAGATGAAGTTGCAGCATATTGAGAGATTCCACAGCAATATTGTCATTTTCCAAATTTTACTTTGTTTTAAAATACTCTTCTTTGCCTTCCAGGCAGGTGCCACTTACGCATCAGATAAGAGTGAAGAAGAAAATGAAATTGAGAGTGAAGAGGAAGTGAGGCCAAAGGTGCAAGGATCTAGGCGAAGTAGCCGCCAGATAAAAAAGCGAAGGGTCATATCAGACTCTGAGAGTGACATTGGTGGCTCTGATGTGGAATTTAAGCCAGATGCTAAGGAGGAAGGAAGCAGTGATGAAATAAGCAGTGGAGTAGGGGATAGTGACAGTGAAGGCCTGGACAGCCCTGTTAAAGTTGCTCCAAAGAGGAAGAGAATGATAACTGGTAATGGCTCCCTCAAAAGGAAAAGTTCAAGGAAGGAAATGCCCTCAGCCACCAAACGAGCAACTGGCATTTCATCAGAAACCAAGAATACTTTGAGTGCTTTCTCTGCCCCTCAAAATTCTGAATCCCAAGCCCACGTTAGTGGAGGATGTGATGACAGTAGTCGCCCTACCATCTGGTATCATGAAACTTTAGAGTGGCTTAAGGAGGAGAAGAGAAGAGATAAGCACAGGAGGCGACCTGATCACCCTGATTTTGATGCATCCACACTCTATGTGCCTGAGGATTTCCTTAATTCCTGTACTCCTGGGATGAGAAAGTGGTGGCAGATTAAGTCTCAGAACTTTGATCTTGTCATATTTTATAAGGTGGGGAAGTTTTATGAGCTATACCACATGGATGCTCTTACTGGAGTCAGTGAACTAGGGCTGGTATTCATGAAAGGCAACTGGGCCCATTCTGGTTTCCCTGAAATTGCATTTGGCCGATATTCAGATTCCCTGGTCCAGAAGGGCTATAAAGTAGCACGGGTGGAACAGACCGAGACCCCGGAAATGATGGAGGCACGATGCCGAAAGATGGCACATATATCTAAGTATGACAGAGTGGTGAGGAGGGAGATCTGTAGGGTCATTACCAAGGGTACACAGACCTACAGTGTGCTGGAAGGTGACCCCTCAGAGAACTACAGTAAATACCTTCTTAGCCTCAAAGAAAAAGAAGAAGATTCTTATGGCCACGCTCGAGTGTATGGAGTATGTTTTGTTGATACCTCGCTAGGGAAGTTCTTCATAGGTCAGTTTTCAGATGATCGCCATTGTTCCAGGTTTAGGACGTTAGTGGCACACTATCCTCCAGTACAAGTCTTGTTTGAGAAAGGAAATCTCTCAGTGGAAACTAAGATGATTCTCAAGGGTTCATTGTCCTCTTCTCTTCAGGAAGGTCTAATACCAGGTTCCCAGTTTTGGGATGCAGCCAAAACTTTGAGAACTCTCCTTGAAGAAGGATATTTTACGGACAAGTTAAATGAGGACAGTGGGGTGATGTTACCCCAGGTGCTTAAAGGTATGACCTCAGAGTCTGATTCTGTTGGGTTGACACCGGGAGAGAAGAGTGAATTGGCCCTCTCTGCTCTTGGTGGTTGTGTCTTCTACCTCAAAAAATGCCTTATTGATCAGGAGCTTCTATCAATGGCTAATTTTGAAGAATATATTCCCTTGGATTCTGACACGGTCCGTGCTACAGGACCTGGTGCTGTCTTTGCTAAAGCCAGTCAACGAATGGTGCTAGATGCTGTGACATTAAGCAACTTGGAGATTTTTCTGAATGGAACAGATGGTTCTACTGAAGGGACCCTGTTAGACAAGATTGATACTTGCTATACTCCCTTCGGTAAGCGGCTCCTAAAGCAATGGCTTTGTGCCCCACTCTGTAACCCTTATGTTATCAGTGATCGTCTAGATGCCATAGAAGACCTAATGGTTGTGCCTGACAAAATCTCTGAGGTTGTAGACCTTCTAAAGAAGCTTCCAGACCTTGAGAGGCTACTGAGTAAAATTCATAATGTTGGCTCTCCCCTGAAGAGCCAGAACCACCCAGATAGCAGGGCTATAATGTATGAAGAAACCACATACAGCAAAAAAAAGATTATTGATTTTCTTTCTGCTCTGGAAGGATTCAAAGTACTATGTAAAATTATAGGGGTTATGGAGGAAGTCATTGATGACTTTAAGTCTAAAATCCTTAAGCAGGTCCTTACTCTGCAGGCAAAAAATCCTGAAGGCCGCTTTCCTGATTTGACTTTAGAACTAAACCGATGGGATACAGCCTTTGACCATGAAAAGGCTCGAAAGACTGGACTGATTACTCCCAAGGCAGGATTTGACTCTGATTATGATCAAGCTCTTGCTGACATAAGAGAAAATGAACAGAGCCTCCTGGAATACTTGGAGAAACAGCGTAGTAGAATTGGCTGTAGGACCATAGTCTACTGGGGAATTGGTAGGAATCGTTACCAGTTGGAAATTCCCGAGAATTTCATCACCCGTAATTTGCCAGAAGAATATGAGTTGAAATCTACCAAGAAGGGCTGTAAACGATACTGGACCAAAACAATTGAGAAAAAGTTGGCTAATCTGATAAATGCTGAAGAACGGAGAGATGTATCATTAAAGGACTGCATGCGGCGACTGTTCTATAACTTTGATAAAAATTACAAGGACTGGCAGGCTGCTGTGGAGTGCATCGCAGTGTTGGGTAAGGTTTTCAAGAGGCTTGTTCCTAAAGCTTTGGTTAGTAACGTCCTGTGTTCCAACTGTATATTAAGATTGGAAAGTCCATTGCAAAGTCCTCATTGACTCGTATCCCTAAACTCAAGGGACACGTATATATTTTAATCAAATTTCAGTTGAATTTGTAGTATTCGATAAATGCTGTTTTTTAAGCTATTTTTTGTCACACTAATTTAAAGCTATCCCTTGACCTATCACTCAGTTTTTGTTTATATATATATATACAGATATAGATATATATATATATACACCCTTGCATTTTTTTGTATTTCAGTGAATCTCTTTACATGAACGTTTCAAAAGATTTTAATCCTCCCTTTTTCTTTTAGCCCAAGTTGTCACACTTGCTTTTCTACAGTTGATTTCTAAGAGCCCTGATTTATGTATTTGTAATTTGGTAACCTTTTCAGCTTCATAAGTAATTTCCTTTTTCTTTAAATTTCATGGCCAAGTCATTTGGAGCCTTTGCTTGTTTTACAGTTTTGGGTTTTTTTCTGTTGTAAAAATGCAGCAACCATAGTTTACTCAAATTTGTACAAAACTATTTTAGTCTGAACACAACTGTCCAGAATAAAATGGCATCCTATTCTGTTTTTGAGTGTGTATATCTATCATGGTTTTTGAGTGTGCCACATTACTTAAGCCAATACAGTTTTAAACAATTTGGTAGGTAATGTAAAATCATCCCTCAGCTCAGGTGTTCAAAATTGGTCAATATATTTTCCTCTTAAGATTTTGCTTATTGTCAGAATATTCTGCTTCTAAGAAGTGTTATAGCTCCATGGTTATATCAAGGAGAGACCACTACAGCATCTCTCTGTTGTATCTTAGCTTTCCGTTGGCATACCTCTGGTTTAGATATTAGAGGACTTAAAATCTACTTTGAGGGGATATTTTCTTGGGCTTGAAATTGGAAGTTAATTCTCATTTCAGTACAAGTGCTATAAGACATGTAAAACATTTAGGCTGATGACTTATTTTTGTGCAGTTAAAACAATGTCACTAGAGTGCTTACTTTTAGAAAAAAAGCTGCCATGTCTAAAGGGCAAGTAGAGCATGCCACCTTCACTAAAAACACATTTCTGGAAGACTTATAGAAGTTGGGCCTTTGTGCTTATCAAGAAACCTCAAAAATAATGACGCTTCACTTTTGACCTCTCTTTAACAGATGTCTTACTGTGCCTGGCTAACTACAGTCGAGGGGGTGATGGTCCTATGTGTCGTCCAGTAATTCTGTTGCCAGGAGAAGATACTCCTCCCTTTCTAGACCTTAAAGGATCACGCCACCCCTGCATTACGAAGACTTTTTTTGGTGATGACTTTATTCCAAATGACATTCTAATAGGCTGTGAGGAAGAGGAAGAAAATGGCAAAGCTTACTGTGTGCTTGTTACTGGACCGAATATGGGGGGCAAGTCTACGCTCATGAGACAGGTAAACTTGAAGTTTTGTTACACCAAATTATTTGTAACACTTTTAAAGAGTGAATATGGTACATATTTAGGCCACCGTTTCCCAAGGAGCATATGATAGAATTCAGTCATTGACTTATTAGGAAGCAAAGGGAAACTCCTTGAGTCATGAAACTAAGAACTGTATTCTTATTGGTCAAATACTTGCCTGATGTTAAGGGAAGTATATTAAGAAGGTGAAGGTGGTTTCAGGCCATGAGTTTTTTTATGAACTCTGACTTTGATTGAATCCATTTCCTGTGAAGGCAGAGGTATTCATAATGAATGAAAATTATACAAATGTTTTATGTTTGTTCTTAAATTAGGTTCATTTCTAGGAACCCTTATACAAGAACCATTGCACTTGTTCATACAGGAAAGTGATTCATGACCTCTAGTTAACTGTTGGGAACTGCTTTTAGGGAAAACAATAAATATATTTTTCTGACCTTCTGCCAGGGGTTAGCTAGCTACTGAGCTAAATATGATTTAGATTTTAAAGGGTTGTAGAAAAAGAACGATGTGTAACAGACATTGGGCCCTTGACAGAAAATGTTTGCTGACCCCCTAACTCTACTGCACTGTATTATATTTCTGTACAAATTTGCTAACTAGAGAGGAGCAATAGTGTAGTAAGGTGGTTTTCAACCTCCTTTTCATTTTTAAATCAAAAATCATCTAGAGAGCACAACAAAAAAGTACCTGGGAGTTGGGGTGTGTTCATCCTCTGAAACTGATTGTTTGGTCTGGAATTGGTTCTGGGCATCAGTAGTTTTAGGTTGAGAATCACCAGTGTAGTTGGTTAGCATATAGGTGCTGAGGTTTCAAATAAAGCCAGTTAGACCCTAAGCCTCATGCCTTCCTAAGCCTCACTTTTCCTACTTAGGTTTGTGAAGAATTTTTTTAGAGTGCCTGACTACTCCTAGTTAATAAAGATTTATTAGGGCTTATTATCTCTGTCTTCTGGATATACATAGAGATATCTCTATCTGTTCTCTAACACCAGTCATAAAAGACCTTTTTCTCCCTCATTCACAGGCCGGCCTACTGGTTGTAATGGCCCAGATGGGTTGTTATGTACCAGCTGAAGTGTGTAGGCTCACACCAATCGATAGAGTGTTTACTAGACTTGGTGCCTCAGACAGAATAATGTCAGGTGAGTTTTTTTCCCTACCTAAGGCTCTGTTATTTGACAGTTCATTTCTATATTTTAGGTGTTAAACACATCTACCTTTAAATAGGATGCTTTATTTAGTTTTTTCTGGTGTTACGCAAGGCAGAATGCTTTCAGACATTTGAAAGCATTATGCAATTTTTAACATACTAGAAGTAATCTCTTAGTATCATGGTAGTTCATAATAGATTCAAAGGATATGAACCTAAAAGATGAATCTACTGTTACAACAGGATTCTTAAAATGATCACCTATTTGTGATTTTTTTTTTAGGTGAAAGTACATTTTTTGTTGAATTGAGTGAAACTGCCAGTATACTTAAACATGCAACAGCACATTCTCTGGTGCTTGTGGATGAATTAGGTAAGATACTAAAATTTCCAAAACATTAGTACAAAGAATTATTTTTCTGGAAAATGGTCTGAAGGACACATCTCTTAAAGACTATGAATACACTCACCTTCGTCCATAGACCCCACAGTTGGCCCTAAGGTGGCAATTTTACAGGGATAATGAGAATATTTATTGGATAATGAGGCTATTTAAAGAGAACTAAAAGGAAGTTTCTGAAGCGCAGTGATACTCGAGTAGTATTCCTGAACTCCAAGCAGACCTACTTAGCTAGAGAGGGCCTGTTTACAGAATGCTTTTGGATATACTAAACTGATCTTTAGTACATTTTTTTCCATTCCTTTGTGAGGCATGTCCCTTTGAATATAATATGGCAGATTGTGTAACACATAGTTCATGTATATTTTATTTTCATAGGAAGAGGTACTGCAACATTTGATGGGACAGCAATAGCAAATGCAGTTGTTAAAGAACTTGCTGAGAATATAAAGTGTCGTACATTGTTTTCTACCCACTACCATTCACTGGTTGAAGACTATTCTCAAAATGTTGCAGTGCGCCTAGGACACATGGTATGTACAAGTTGTTTATTCAAAAGTTATGTTTTTGAATGGGTACTTCCATTGCCAGCATGTAATTTTTCTTTTTTAGGCATGCATGGTAGAAAATGAATGTGAAGATCCCAGCCAGGAGACTATTACCTTCCTGTATAAATTCATTAAAGGAGCCTGTCCTAAAAGCTATGGCTTTAATGCAGCAAGGCTTGCTAATCTTCCAGAGGAGGTTATTCAAAAGGGACATAGAAAAGCAAGAGAATTTGAGAAGATGACTCAGTCACTGCGATTATTTCGGTAATTATAACTGGGTATAATTTTACCATGTAGTTGATTAACAAAACAGTAAAAGGAATGGATGATGCACTGTGAAAAAATGTAAACTAAAACTTTTTTTTTAAATTTATTTTAAGGGAAGTTTGTCTGGCTAGTGAAAGCTCGACTGTAGATGCTGAAGCTGTCCGTAAGTTGCTGACTTTGATTGAGGAATTATAGACTACATTGGAAGCTTTGAGTTCACTTTTGACAAAGGTGGTAAATTCAGACAACATTATGATCTAATAAACTTTATTTTTTAAAAATGACCATTTTTCCATTTTCTTTCTAGGAAATTAAACCCTTTTAATTCTTACCTACCTTCTACATAATGGTTATTGAATACTCCACAATATATTAAGTCTAGATGTTATGGTACATGCATACACTTTCAGGCTGTTTATACCCACTGTCACCAATACACATAAATGGGGTGGGGGGGAGCTATGAAACTGTATAGGGCTGTATATATACTTGTCTCAGCTTAATGCGGGAAATTCTTTTAATTTCCAGCAATTTGTCTAAACTGTTCAAAAAAAAACTATGAACAGAGTTCAAATACAGGACTGTTTTGAAGAGACTTTCTAAAGTGTACTTTTAAAACATAGTAGTTTTTACCTTTCACAAAACTGAGTTAAAAGAATACTTTTGTTTTACAGTGCATCCCTTCCTAGGAAGTCTCATTAAAACACTCACTTTGTCTAGGGGTGATTTTGAATGCTGCACAGGGAAGGGAAGGAAATATAGTCTTAACTTTTCTTAAAGGATACCAGAAACATTGCTGGATATAATTTAAGATTAGTGTTTTCTCTTTCATAGAAAGAACGTACATACTGGGACATGAGTACAGTTACAGCAAGTCTAGGTGTGCTAACAAAACAGGGCACATTCAAGTACAATAAGATTTTGCTTGAAATTAAAAACAAACTACATGAGATTAAAGCATTAAAATCATATTTCTCAATCTGAATACATGTTAAAAAAAAATCAAAAGAAATGCAGAAGTGCTAGCTCACATTTTTACCATATTACAAAAGCAATTGGTACCCACGTCCATAAAGGCAGCAACAAAGCTGCTTGTCTATTGAAGAGTACTACTGCAAATTGGACTGCATTCAATGCTAGTTGTAAAAACACCAGCTTTTTTCAGAAGTTGGTATCTGTACAAAATTGCAGCTTATTTTCTTCACTTCTGTCCCTTCAAAAGTCTTTACACAGTAATGCTAAAACACCCAGCTTTGAGATCCTGAGTCAATATATTGCCACTTTCTTTTTGGTAGCTTGAGCTTCATAGTGTCAACTGACCTTGTGTATCCATTTTTAATACAGTCTCTTCCTGTAGCATGGGCAAATATTTTAAATCTTCTTCCAAAAAAAAATGTTTTAAGTTATGATGTTAGAATGGCAGGACTTTTTCTTTAGGGAAGGAATTCAGTTGTGCTGCAATGTATTAGATTCTATAGGTGGAGCAGAGTCATATAGTGTATCTGTATCATGTGTAGGCTCACCAGCTAATGTACAAGGATTAGACAGTGTTCCAGCACCACAGTCACAGAAAAACCTAAAGCAAAATGAAAACCCAAAGATTAGGAAAGTGAGGGGAGGAAAATAATCGGGTAATACAGCAAGCAAGTGTGCTACATACATACCTATCATGTCTAATAAATTCTACATCATGTCCCTGATGGCACTTCTTAATGCAGTTCACACATATGGCATTTCGATCTGTGGTGTTACAAGTGTGACATCTAAAAAGCAAAAGCTTACATTATTTTCCTTGATCATGTTATTCAAAATACTGCAATTTGTTTATCTATTACCCTATGGCCTTTGGCTTATAAAAGAGGCCCCCAATTTTTGTGGCTCTCTTATCTAGGGACTTTAATGGAATAAGTGAATTTCCTATTTTGTGTCTTCTGAGGAAAACAATTAAGTTCCTATCAAGTCTTCACTGAATCAGTATGGGGGAGGGGAAGTCAAAACCCACTCATGGTGGCTGGGATATAAGGAACACTTAATGACAGCTTTACCTTGAAACTCCTAGGAAAGCAGTATGTTTCACATTTTCAGTGGTATCAGTAGTTACTGCAGTATTACATTTTCCCATATTTTACGGTCTCAAACAGGATCCTCAAAGTAGATTGATCACATAACTCAATGTGGACAATTAATAAAATTTTCAGTTATATTTTTCCATTAGCAAAAACCCAATTTACTTTCTTAGCTCATACATTTAAGGGAAAGCTAAATATGTGAGTTCTTGTCAGTTTAGAAAAGTACATCTTACTCTCCCATTTCAAGACTCACAAATAATTTAGAAATATACCTGTAGAAATCATGCATGGGGTAGCTGGTGTAACTTGATATTTTATATAAACATTGGCCTCTACTAACAGCCTTTTCTATGGCGTCTTGATTGTTCATTATTTTGTTATCTGTAATAAAAAAAATAAGAAATTCTAGAGTATAAAGGCTTAAGATAACAAATTACAGGATTATTTTAATAGTTTTTAAGAACTTTAAAAGAGGCTAACCAATGAAGTAAAAAAGTCGGCTAAGAATAGAAATGAATTTTCCTTGTACAAGATACTCCAACTATTTAGGACAAGGTGAAACAAAACTCTTTCAAAATAGTTCTCTTGAATTGCTGGTTAACTACTATACAGTGACAGAAGGTATTAAGTTACTGAATAACAGTAGCTTCTATCATCTTTTCATGGCATATTTAGTGCATTATAGGCAGAACACAGACTCCAACATACCTTTCATTGTCACATTAACACCAGATGCTAAAAATAAGCCTCCAAACCGGTTGTTAAAAATCTGATTGCCTTCTAGTGTTGCAGTTGCATGATTTGTAATTTCAATACCTGAAGCAAAATTTACAAACAGCATATGCATCACTTTATATATAGTTTCTTAAAAGAAACCTGAAATATAGCAAATATAGTGAACTACTTCTTTTACATAAAAAGTATATTAACTGTTAACATCGAAAGAAATAAATGCAAATGTTTATTTGAATTGTTTATAGTAACATTCAATTCACTTTCCACTGTTGATAATCCTCTGTCCCTGCTAAAGGAATGATAGAGATGGTTTGTAATTTACTTTTATTAATAATGACATTTTAAAATTTCTTTGCAAACTAAGAAGAAGATAGGGCCCAGAAATATGTGTAGGTAGGAGCTAGATGGTTATTTGGAATTATTAAGAGAAATCCTCTTCAGTGGCAAAAAGTTGAAATATATGCATGATACTTGGACTTCACTTACCAAGATCTTTAAAAAAACATTCTGTTTGGCCATTTGTGAGGCCAGAAGGCTTGCATTTATCTGAATTTATTTCTAATGGTAGTACTAGCCTGTTATTTACTCTATGCAATTGATGATTCATAACTACTACTGAACTACAAGAGCAATATTATAAAGTTGGCTTAGAGTGGAAGAATCCAAAACTTGGATTAGGTGCTCTTATAAGCAATTGTTAACAGGCATTCAGCCAACTTCTGCAGCATACTTTTGCACACCTTAGTTATTAAGCAAAAGAGATAATATACCAAGGATCAATTTTATGTACAGAAAACAAGCTACAGGTAACAAAGGAAAATACAAACCTGCAGCAAATCCATCAAATATTCTGTTTTTCCTCAAGACTGGATGACTATTAGTGCTGATGAGAACACCTGCTTGAGCATTCCTGAAAATATCATTTTCTTCAAGGAGACCTATAATAAAATATTTCCCCAGATTAAGGCTAATGCGTATAGCAAATTTTACTAGCCTTTTTGGTGGTATTTAGGTTTTCTTTTAGTTTCTTATTAACTGGATTGTGAAATTCATAGGACTAATTTTTCAACTGAAAAGAAATTTTATTAGTAATTCATAGATATTTAAAGTAGAATTTAACCAAAAATTGCTAAAATTGGCTGGTAACCATTCTAACCAAGAAACTGAAGTTCCATGGTTGCAAGGACCATTTCTAGCTTATGAATCAATCCCTAGTGCCCTGGCACAAAGCTGATTCTTACTGAACACTGCTGAATTAAAATTAATTCCTTTGAAAAATTTTAGAACCTTTGCACTCTCCATGTTTTAGTTCAAGCCCTGATTCTTTCTGGCCCCTATCAGCATTCCTTGATCCATTTCTTTCACTCCAACCTCTCTTCTGCTGTTGTGTTTCCCACCACTCTATCATATCCCTTATCTGTATAAACTATCAGAATAAAGTTTAAAATTAATTTGCTATTTACAAAAAACTCGGGGACTTCCCTGGTGGCACAGTGGTTAAGAATCTGCCTGCCAACGCAGGGGACACAGGTTCCATCCCTGGTCCAGGAAGATCCCACATGCCACAGAGCAACTAAGCCAGAGGGCCACAACTACAGAGCCTGCGCTCTAGAGCCTGTGCGCCACAACTACTGAGCCCGTGTGCTGCAACTACTGAAGCCCGCACGCCTAAAGCCGGCGCTCCACAACGAGAGAAGCCACTGCGATAAGAAGCCCATGCACCGCAACAAAGAGTAGCCCCCGCTCGCCGCAACCAGAGAAAGCCCGCGCGCAGCAATGGAAGACCCAACACAGCCTGCATGCATGTATGCATGCATAAATAAATTTATAAAAAAGAAAAAAAATATTCCCCCAACCTGCTCCTCTGTCTCACTATATTACCTACTCTCTGAATATGCTATACATTTTTATCCCTAATGCCTTTGGTTTATATTATTTCCTCTTTCTGCAATGTCCTGTACTCTTTCTTCTTAATGACACTTGCTCTGGGAGGTTTTCAGTTTTCCTCCATCAAATTAATTATTAATTCTCTGCTGGCAGGATAACATAATGATTAAGAGGGCTGAGGAATGAGACTTCATGCCTTCAAATACTGACTTCA
This sequence comes from Lagenorhynchus albirostris, assembly GCF_949774975.1. Classification (NCBI taxonomy): domain Eukaryota; kingdom Metazoa; phylum Chordata; class Mammalia; order Artiodactyla; family Delphinidae; genus Lagenorhynchus; species Lagenorhynchus albirostris. The sequence goes on along the minus strand of NC_083107.1, from coordinate 50,446,220 downwards.
CCACTTCCAAACTCTGAATGGGAAAATTACTTACCTTCTCTTTGTCTCAATTTCCTTATCTGTAAAATGGGCATAATAGCACCTACCACATAGGGATGTTGAGGGTTAAATTAGTTAACACATGTAAAAGTACATAGTACTAAATAAGTATTAGTTAATATTACTCCTATAAAATCTACTTATGTATAGTGAATCATATTTAGTTGTGTTCCAGTGTTTCTCTGCTCCCTGAAGACATGAAATATGTTTTTATTTCTGTACATATTTGATCCATCTGTAGTAGTTCACAGTATTGACCTCTAAATTCCCTTTCCCCTAGAAAACACTATTCCAAGACCCTGCCTCTAATCTTTTTTTTTTTTTTAATATTTATTTGCTTATTTGGCTGCACCAGGTCTTGGTTGCGGCAGGCAGGGTCCTTAGTTATGGCATGTGAACTCTTAGTTGCGTCATGCATGTGGGATCTAGTTCCCTGACCAGGGAGCGAACCCAGGCCCCCTGCGTTGGGAGCACAGAGTCTTAACCACTGCGCCACCAGGGAAGTCCCCCTGCCTCTAATCTTGCATATGTCCACTATAACCTCCTCAAATACTATTGCCAAGATGTAGTCCAAACTGTACCACATATATACAAAGCCTTTTCATTATACTGTATACATAAACAAAGCTTTTTACGATTTGGGCGTTGCCCCCTTTTCCGGCCTCGACTTTCAGTATCTCTTGCCTTACTAAACCACTTTGTTTCCTTTAGACTTTTGCTTACAATGTGCCACTCTATTAGACTATAAACTTTCTGCATGTAGTACTGTTTTATTCACCATTTTATTTTTAGCATCTGTATCACAGTGTTTGCTACAGTGATGTTCAATTAGTAAGTATGTACATAACAAATGAAAGAATGAAGTAACTATACTTTCTACACTTGGAATGGTCTTCAACCCCCTACCCCCCAACTTACCAGTAAATACTCATTTTTCAAGACACAGCTCAAGATTTTACTCCAGAACCCTTCCCAACACCTTACAAATAAAACCAACCATTCTGTACTGTGTTTCCTCATTATATCTTACAAAGAATCCTATCAGAGATAATGTCACTTACTGAATTGCTAGATTATAAACTCCTTGAGAGTCTATGTCATTAATGGAATCATCATTGTTTGGTGGTAGTAGTAAATTCTGTTGATTAAATCTTGGTATATTAGAGTAATGACTAGCTAACCTTCTATACAAGATATGTATAATGCTAGGTTACTGATGTTTCAGGAATGGTGATAATTTGCATTTGACAGTCTCTCCCAGTTTCTCTTTATGAACAAATTATGCCTTTGCAAGGGGCAGGGACTGTGAACTTTTGCCTCAATGTAAAGTGATTTGACCTTTATGGATACCAAACTGAGCACATATTGGCTTAATTCCATTCTCCAACGAAGACAGTTGTGAACAGGTACAAAGCAATCCTTATTTACTACAGACATTTATATATATTCGCAGACCAATTAATTTTCCACACCTAGTTCTATAACTTGACTTTGAAGTTTATTATAATCATATCACTATTCTGAATAATAAAAGGTCCAGAGAGAGGGTGTAAACAAATTCTGCTACCTTAAAAAAGCCTCGCTAACAAGTGGCACACTCAAGGTGGCTTGAAGGAAAATTCTGTAAACATCTCTCTCCTTTAACTCTAGGCACTAACCCCCTAAACCATCTTGAGACTTGATAAGGAAAAAGACTGTGATTCCCTCATTTATAACACATTAAATGGCAATGTCATTGATCATTAAAGATATGGAAGAATAATGGAAAACTGGGTTTTTTACTAATGCAAAATTAACAACAATACCTCGACCCCCATTAAATATACAGATGCCACCATCTCTTCCATCATGGATTTTATTTCTTCTTAGTGTAGGATTACTATCTGTCTTAATCCAGACTCCAGCCATTGCATTGTCAAATATTTCATTGTCTTCTATACAACCTAGACCTATAAATGCAAAAATTTAGGTTTTGTTATTTAGAAAGTATATTTCTAAAGACTAATAGCACCAAGAAAAAAACATTAAAAGATTAAACATACCAGAATTATAAACTAGAATTCCACCATTTTGTCCTCCCCAGATTTTGTTGCGTCTAATTTTGGGGTTGCTTCCAGTCCTATGGATAGAATAGAAAATAATGCCATTTCAATTGCTTCTACTCCCACATACCATGTTAGATAACAGTAGGAAAACCCACATTAAACATAGTAAGAATTAGCTAAATAATTAAGCATCACCTTCAAGATGCTCTGAGAAGTCTGTCAGTAAAGAAACTGGTTTAATTTTGCTTAATTCTATTTACCACAGAACACACTTAGCTATAGATTATGTTATTACTACAGAGTCTCCTAATATGTAAACTAAACTGAGGAGGTTAGATTAAGTAACTTTTATTATTATATGCTCCCCTCATATATAAAATAAAGGACTGAATTATATGATCAGGAGTACGACAGTTCCAAACCAAAAACTGTTAATATACAAGAAAGAGGGGTGTAAGAACTATTACTTTTGCGGAAATAGCATAAAAACAGAAGCTCCCATTTAATAAGCCAGGTACAGCATGTCAGGTGCCATTGGCTGCTGTCCTCAGCCAGTCTAAGAAAAGTTATATTCTGACAATTTAAGCTATGCTTAATTGCTTAGCTTTAACTCTTACTGTTTTTCCTAGACACCTGACTACTATACTGGGGTACGCCATGCCTACCTCACATACAACTCCCTCCCCAAAGAAAGCCAAATATGAAAACATTTACCTTATCTGAACCCCTGAATACATATGATTATAGATATCATTGTCCTCTAGTACTCCATGTCCATTGTCATAAAAATAAACACCAACCTAAAATTAAAAAAATAATTTTTCAAATTAAAAAAAGTGTTTACAAAACAATATATTTCCCGAGAGTCTAACATAATCTTACCTGCTTGCCACTGTGTATCCTGTTTCTTCTCAGTACTGGAGTGCTGCCAGTTGTCACCCAGACCCCAGCCAGAGTATTACTGTAGACTTCATTCTCTTCTATTACGCCTTGTCCTTTCTCATGCTAAATAAAAGTTACATTGATTTACAATATGTATCTTGTGTAAACCAAGTAGTTTATAGTGTATTCCCTCTTTTAAGACGGTTGTGACCAAAAAAATCTCAATTTTTGTTTTTTAATCTGAATAAGGAGATAAATGGATAACATTCTTTCACATAGCCTCTACCTAAGTTTAAGCTCTCAGAGTTTTTATACTGTTCTTTATGTGGTTTTGCACTTTTAAATCTTAGAGTAGTAGCATCCAATTTTGTTTAACAAAAGAACTTATTTTATTCTAAGATATATAACAAACTGAAGATCCCTCACTAGGAAGTTAATAGTTATTTTAACTTATCACTGGCGAAATCACTCCAAAACAAGGTTCAAGTTACTAAAAATTTTTTTAGAAGATTTAAGACATGAATATTTCTAGAACTGTGAATAAAAATTAGTCACACCTGGCATTACACAAAGACCTTTCTGAAACTCCTTTACGTTTTCTTACTTGAGTGACAGTTTCAGATACCATGATGACAGGAGACATAGGACTAATACATAGGTTTTTAGACTTTGCAAGATGCTTACATTATGTTTCAATATAAATTCAAATGTTTGGCTTTTTCAGAAGATAAAAATATTCAAGTCTAGTATTATTAATACTCAGTGATATTATGATTTTACTTAATACTTCTGGAAAATTTCAGAGACTCTTATGGTAGTCACATTGGCAAAATCCCAGTGTAACAAATATAACTCAGACTGCCCAGCAGTTGTTGTTATGAGTTCAGCCCATATTGCCAATTATAATTAGAAGCTTTTAAGTCATTCACACACTGGCAGACAGAAAAAGTTGAATATGGCCTACCTAAAGGTAGACATAATTCTGCCCTCACCCCCTTTTCTACCCTGATTTTGATGAATGAGATTCTAGAACTGTATTCATTAACTTACCACATAAATTCCACCATGCTGGCCATCATGAATTTTGTTATGTCGAACAATTGGACAACTGTTTGTCCTAATCTGAATTCCTGCTAATGCATTGCCTATTTAAAAATAAAAGTTACAATATCAACATATGGAGCCTAATGGAACACAGTAAGAGCACAGTTCTGTGAAATATGTCATATTCAGAAAGATACTTATGATCCATGAGCATTCCAAGACAAAACTAAAGGAACTAGGAGTGTAAAGAAGATGCAGAAGGACTGTAGGCAGTACAGGTATAGTGGTTAAGACCAAAGACTCTAGAGCCAGGCTGTTAAGTAACTTTGAATAAGCTGCTTAACCTCTTGGTGCCTTTGTTTTCCTGATCAGTAAGTGGGGATATTTAATAGTGTCTACTTCACAGGGTTGATGTAAATATTACATGACTTAATTCAGGAAAGGTGCTCAAAAAAGTGCCTGGCACTGAGTAAGCTTTATGTAAGTATTATCCAGTAAGTGTTAGCAAAAGAGGAAGCCCAGGAACATTTCAGTGTCTAGCACATAGATACCTAATAATTGTTTCCTGAATTAATACCTCAGAAGTTTTAATGAGGAATAAGGGTTTTCCCTTTCTAATTAGTACCGAAGTGTATTAAACTGTCACAGAAATAATTTATTAACTGTTAGGAACAATGGAGTGAATGTAAGAGAATTATAGATACTCTGTGAGACTAGGGTCTTAAGTTTTATTTTTATCCCTGTTACGTAGAATACTGCTTAGTACTTAGAAGGTACTCAGTAAATGTTTGTTAAGTGAATAAATGTCACAGAATAATCTTTATTGAGAATTTAAAGAAACCGGATCAGTTCTCCTACTCAGAACGTTTCCAAGCGGTCCTTTTGCTAATGTCAGGAACACAGGCCAAGCTCTAAAATTTTATAGAAAACAACATGCTTACCATAAATGTCATTTCCTTCAATAAGGCCTCGTCCATCACCAAAGATGTAAACTCCACCTTGATTTCCATTAAATATAGAATTGCCCCTATAATTATGTGGGAAAAAACCCAAAACACAAAAAAGCATCTATTCAGAAAACTTGCTTGTTTTATACAATAATCGTAAGGCCACTGATGTTTATGTGACCTTAGAAAATTATTTAACTTCTATGGGCCTCAGTTTCTTAATCTATGAAATGAGGGAGTAGGTGATTTCCCTTCCAGTTCTTTCTAAGACTTAAATCTTTGGAAAAGCCACCTAGTATTTGAGACGAAATAGCATTCTTAAAAATTCACCTCGGGCTTCCCTGATGGTGCAGTGGTTGAGAATCTGCCTGCCAATGCAGGGGACACAGGTTTGAGCCCTGGTCTGGGAAGATCCCACATGCTGCGGAGCAACTAGGCCTGTGAGCCACAACTACTGAGCCTGCACGTCTGGAGCCTGTGCTCCGCAACAAGAGAGGCCGCGATGGTGAGAGGCCCGCGCACCGCGATGAAGAGTGGCCCCGGCTTGCTGCAACTAGAGAAAGCCCTCGCACAGAAACGAAGACCCAACACAGCCAAAAATAAAAATAAATTTAAAAAAAGATTCCACATCTTCCCCCAACGTTGGCAAAAAAAAAAAAAAAAAAAAAAAAAAAATCAACTCAAAAGAGCTAATCCAGGGAGTTCCCTGGTGGTCCAGTGGTTAGGACTCCACGCTTCCACTGCAGGGGGTCTGGATCCGATCCCTGGTCAGGGAACTAGGATCCCACAAGCTGCGCGGTCAAAAAAACAAAACAAAAACAACAACAAAAAACCCAAAACCTATTAAGATTAAAAAAAAAAGCTAATCCATTTAAAAGAACTTTTCTTAGCTCATCTATAAACATTTGCTGAATAGTAATTAAGATGGCAATCACATAATCAACTTTTATAAAGCTAGTGGAAAAAAATGTGACAAAAATAATTCATGGTCTTTGATTAAATTATAATAGCTCTGTTTTACAGTCTTAGCCAATGCCTTCAAGACTGGATCTGTTTGTTTCCTTACTGTGGCCAGAGGAAGTGGTAGGAACTATTAAAGAAAGGTGACAGCTTGAAGTTTTGACTCTCTGTTATTCTTGGTCTAAGTATCTTTGAGATAATTAATTTCCTGGGTTATTCTATCTGCTGACTCTCAGGGGGAAAAAAAAAAGGTCATTCAGATTTCAAGGGAAGATCACAGCCCTATTTACTCATCTATAATGCAGTCTGATGAATTTAAAATAAAAATCACAGCATTTTCAATTTTTCATAAGAAGTATCTTACATGGCTTACATCATGAATAAAAAACAAACAGAACACCTCAAAATAAATGCAATAGCTATGCTCATTCAGATGCACAGACTTTTACTAGGAAAATCTATTTTATAGTAGTCAGGTGTCTAGGAAAAACAGAGTTAAAGCTAAGTACCTTAACTTTTCTTATAGCATGAAACATAAAGTGAAAACATAATTTCCATCCATAATTATATATAAATACCTTATTGTTGGGTCACTATTTGAGGTAATCCATACACCTGCAAAGTTGTTTGCATAGATTTTATTTTCAATGAACTGTCCTCTTCCTTTTTCATGAACATATATTCCTCCAGTCTGCCCATGATGAATTTCACATCGAACCACTGTGGGGTTAGCATAAGCTTTTACTTCAAAGCCTGCTATCCTGTTTCTGTGTATGTTGCAACTTTCAAAGTAACCCTGGAAAATAGAGAAATTAAACCTGTAGGTAAAGCTACTTTCCAAAAAGAAATGACATTAAAAAGTCTTTTTAATGTATACCTCAAAATTATCAGAAATGTTCAAGAGTTAAGAATGAAACAGATAGATATATACTAAATTTCAAATGATACATATTTTAAATGTTTTAGTAAAACAGAGAACTATAAATTCTCTAATTAATGTGAGTATATTCAAACCCAGGAAAGAAAAATAGGGGAAGATTTATTCGATAAATGGACGTAAATACCATTACCAGTAAGAATATATATCCTTCAACAAAAAGTTTATTTAAGTACTAAAGAAAATAAACTCTCATAGCCTTAAAAATGCCCCAAGAAATCAACTTCTAAAAAGTTGACCCAAGGACATAATCAGAGACTACAGAAAAAGACACACAAAATAATGTTCATCTTAGCCCAATAGGGAACTAGCTCAATAAAATGTTGTGAAGGCTTATGTTCATGTTACACATACTATCATGTTAAATGAAAAGAACAGTATATACTTCAAGATAGACTACATTCAGTATGATGTCAATTGTATTTGAAGAAAAACAACTTGAAGGATGAAACAAGAATATGAGCGTGATTAAATGAATAATTAAATAGTGGTATTATGGATGCTTATGGTATC